>NC_090921.1:301575021-301876933 GCF_040938575.1 Ambystoma mexicanum
GTCTCGAGTGAGCACCCACATGGTGCTGGACCCCTCTGCCGCTGGTTTTTACTTTAGGAGATAACAGTTCTTTGATTTTACCTTAATTTGTTATTCGCTACTTTTGTTCAGCACAGTTCGGTTTCTTGTCGATTCTCCCCTCGACTCACCGACTGTGATGGACCGCTTGGCTTTTCTTGTCTCTGGTGTCAAGAACGGTACCATGGTAACAAGCATCCCTCTCTGTCCTGATTATCAGTGTAGAAGAGCTTTATGTACTGTTGACATCTGCTGCAACACACACTGGCTATTGTTTGCGGTCTTAAGATTCCTGTCACTGAGGCTTGGTGGGTCGGGTCGGAAAGGACAAGGTCGCTTCGCTCCTTGTCGCCCTTTCGGTTCTCGCTGCCTTTCTCCTTCTCTTGATTTGCCGTACGTACTGAGACAGCTGTCTCGTCGTGCGGTCTGCCTTGCTCGTAGTGTGCTCTCGTGCTCCACCTTTTATCCCTGTGGGGACGGGAAAGGACTGTTAGGTGTGTGTGATTCTGGTCAATTGCCCGACTTTGCCTGACCCTTGTGTTGGGACATGTTAGGTAAACGGCTCTGGTGTTAGTCTGTTGTCTTTTGTGTTGTGCGAAAGTGTCTGTGTTGGAAAAGGGGAGGGGTAGAGTTTGTGAGTATCCTACGTGGCAGGATGGGGGAAAGATGTTGGAAGAAGGGGGAGACCATGTCTCATCTGTCGTTGTCCCACTTCCACTCCCTGAGGAACCCCCTCCAGGTGATCCTCCCTCACTGGTCCACCCCCAGGAACTGGATTCAATAGTGATGGCCGTGTCCTGGCCACCTGGATGACAGATCCCCGGGTACTAGTCAGGGAGACACCTTCAGGGTTCTCACATACCCTTCCTCCATGTGATGTAGCTGGATTTGTTTCACAGGGGAACCGGGAAAGAAAATCTACATTTCCCTGGTCTTTTCCTTTTCGGCGTTCCACAGTGATACAATAGGGTTGTAGGTCTACAAACCATTGCATGACCCAAGAGTTGCAGTCTTTGCGTTGGCTAATCCAAACTAGGGGTGAGTGATCTGTAATGAGTGTGAATTTTCTATCCTAATAGGTAGTATCTAAGATGGATAATAGCCCACTGGATGGCCAGGGCTTCTAGTTCCAACACGGAGTAATTGTTTTCACATGGGAATAGCTTGCAACTAGTGAATAATATGGCATGTTCCAATCCATCGCAAACCTGGGACAGGACGGCTCCTAACCCTGTAAGGGAGGCATCCATCTGTAATACAAACTCTTTAGAGAAGTCAACTACCTTCAGGATTGAGTTCTGGCACAGAGTCTGTTTCAAGGTATTATAACATATCTCATCCTGGTCATTAGCCAGGCTGTTTTTTCTGAAAGGTTGGGGATAATCCTATGGTAATATCGTATGAAACTGAGAAAAGCTCTAAGATCTCTTTTGGTCTTGGGGGATTGGTGTATCTAAGACCGCTTTTACCTTCTCATGTTGGGGTTGTACATTACCATTCCCTACGAAGAAGCCAAAGTATTTCACGGCTGACTGGACCAATCTGCCCTTAACTGGATTAGCAGTTAGGCCAGCATTTCTGAGGACTTTCATGATGGTATAAAGTTCCACAGAAATCTGAATAGGGTTGTAGGATTTGATCCATGAGGTGTTGGAAAGTGGCTGGCATGCTGTGTAAGCCACAAGGAAGGACTTTAAATTGGAATAGTCTTGGAGGTATTGAAAAGTGGTGTTTTCCTTATCTGGCCCATACATGGGAACTTGGTTAAATCTGGGGTAGATAGAAAGGTGGCTGCTCCGGGTTTATCAATTAGGTCATTGATGCATGGCATGGGATAGACATTGAAGTCCGAAATGGCATTAACTTGACAAAAGTCGATGCAGAATCTCCAGGAACGGTCAGGTTTAGTGACCAACACGATAGGAGAGTCCCATGGGCTTGAGGAGGGCCCAATAATATTGTCTTTCAACATTTTGTTGACTTCCTTGATCACTATCTGTTTACAGGCTTCAGGGAGTCTATACGGTTTTAAATGAACCACATAAGTGTTGTAATATGGTGGTATGTGCCTTTTACTCTTCCTGGTTTTTCTGAGAATACATCGGAAAATGAGACCACTACATCATTTAGATTATCTTGTTGTTGGATAGATAGCTCAGGAGGAATTAAGTCAAAGGTATCTATCTCTTTTTTTTATTATTTTTATTTATTGTGCATTTGGTTTAAAAAATAAAACCTTAAGCACACTTGTTTTTAATACAAGAAGAACATTTTAAAAAATGTGTCAATTCATCAATATAATAATTATACAATCTACAAATCTGGTACATGCATTTCCATCTTTAAAAAGATTACATGATAATCAGATTTCATCCAGGAAATAGGCTATTTAAAACAATTCAAAATATCTCATTCCATCTCCCATTACTGGGGGGCGCATTACATTGTGTCACTAGACTTAATAAGCCGCTCGTATACGCTCTACTTATCTATTCAAGATCAGTTTTACTGCCTCAATCCATACATGATAACTTGCACTCGTTATAGTCAATGAGGTGGCACCATTTAGGGTGCTCCAAAATTGATTTCCTTCTATGTTTCCAATCTCTGTTACCATAGAGGCATAAGGCTTTTCATGTTGTAACTTTAGCTTGGGGCATTGCGTCAATATATGCTGGGTAGATTCAACAGAATTCTGACACGATCTTCATAGGGGACACCTATCCAACTGCCCGTATATTCGTATAGAGGAAGGATATTTAAACGAAGAAAGATAATATATTCCCTCATTTTCCTATTAAACGGTTTCAACAGGTAGGAGGCCGGCCTATTCACCACAAAGCCCTGTTGGGTGTATTCCATATATCGTCTTCTCTTGGAAAGGTTTTGCATCCATTCGGCTATGTCCCATGCCCAGGTCTTCTTCTTGAGGTGCCTCTCACAATCGGGTCTTTCTAATATCTCCTCTAAGGGGAAGTTTATATTGTCGCAGTGTTCCCATGCCTCCCTATTTAAGCAGCTCAAAAAGGATTCAAGGGTTCTACTTGTAGTCTTTTGGACACTAGTCCCATTATCGTATTGTCCTCTTTTGTTCTAATCACAAGAGAACAGTACTGCTTGCAACGCTTCAATAATTAGTGTGCATTAAAAGAACGAAAGCCCATCTCACATCGTACTGCCTCTATCAGAGTCCCTTTTGGGACATTTAACATAGATTTAAGGATTTTTTCCTTCCAGCTTGTCCAAAAAAGTTAATATCTGGCCGAGAGCAGTTCCAATCCCTATAACAGGGCAGGGACAATGCTACTTTGATATATTTTTATGGCACTTTCCACGTTATTTCCACCCACACTAGCAATGTACCGTTTTAATAGGTACCATTTCTTTAGAATGCGGGGAATGATATAGTCCTCATAATATGAGATCTTAGGTGCCACATTAATCTGGATCCCTAAATATGTGTAGTGGCTGCTGACTTCAAGCTTTATACCTTTAAGCTTCCAACTAAAGGAGCCTGGCATTTTTCCTCTATTTCCAAACACATTGGTTTTAGTTTTAGAAGAGTTAATTAACAAGTTATTCTCCCTAGCATAGCGAGTCAGTGCATCAATGCTACGCTGGAGTCAAATAGCCGTGTGATCCATTAGTATTGTATCCAAGGCTCTAGGTCCTCAGGATAACCTCCTCCTCTTAGGCAGACGCTTCCCGCACTTTATTAACTTCCTTTCCTATTCTGCTATCCCTTCTCCGGCTTCCTTGCCTCCTTCCTCTGCCTCCTTCATCCTCCTCCTTGGCTACCTTGCCCCTTCCTCCTCCGTCCTCCCTCAGGCTTCTTCTAGACTTTCGCAGGGAGTGACTCCAACCTGCACCCCTCCCCGGAAGTCTTTCAAGGATGGCAACCTTCTCCACATTGCCACTCTCAACATTTCTCAGCTGCCAAACACTCCTCTGACATCTGCCGTGTCCTGGAAGAACTCGACCTTGATGTTCTCAGTCTCACCGAGACATGGTTCACGGCCAGTTCTGTCACGAGTTTTGACACTCTCCTCCCTGATGGCTACAAGATCCTCTCCGCGCCCAGACCCTACCGTCCCATTGGGGGTGTAGCCTTGATCTTCCCGAAGTGGATTCCTGCCTCTATCATTCCTACAGGCTCTCTCTCTGTCCTGGCCACGCTCTCACTGTGGGTACTATCTACCAGCCATCTTATCAGGTTACCTGCTTCCTCTCTGAGTAGGCAGACCTCTACTCCTCCCTCCTGGCCTCAACCACTCAACTCCTCCTTCTTGGAGACCTCAACATCCACCTGAATGCTACCTGTCCCTTCTCTGGACTCCTACGCGACTCTGCGACTCTCTCTCTCTCTCTATTTTCGCTTCTGGCTCGACTCACTCTGCACACCATGGATGTTCTGATCTCCTCAGACCTCACCCTCTCTAACCCTCTCACCACTCCTCTCTCCTGGAGTGACAACTTTCTCCTCTCATTGCTCTCTCGCGACCCCTGAGGCTGAGCCAACCCCTACACTGCCACAGATCTTCTTGGTCATCCGACCCATGAAGCGTGTGTTAGTTGAGGCTTTCGCCGTCACTTTCTCTCCTCCTCCTGCACCTCTGGCTGAATCCCATCCTGACACAGCCCTTTCTAACCTCCATTCTTCTATCTGTGACACTATTGATGTACTTGCCCCTGTCATGATGATTCGCTTGAAGCCCAAAGCCAAGTGCAACTCTTGGTACGACTCAGACCTCGTCACCCTTAAACGCAAGTGTAGGGTGGCTGAGAGGAAATGGCTGGCATCCTGTGCATCCTCCGACAAACTGGCATGCAGTCTGCTCGAAAGGCAATACTGACTCTGTCCACACTAAGAAGAGAGCCCACATCCAAGCCCACGTCTCTGCGGCATCTAACAACTCGGCTGAACTCTTGAAAATCTGCAAGGAGCTGGCAAATCCTGCTGCTTTTTCTACCTCTCCTGTCCCCTCCCAGGCCCTCTGCACAGCCTTGGCTTCACATTTCATCGCTAAAACCCAAGACATCCTGTCCACCCTCTTGTCCTCTCCTCCTTCTCCCTCTACTTTATCCTCTACCTCTGGCCTCCCTGCGACCTCCTCCCCTCCTCCCCTCCTCCCTTCTCTGCCTTTCACCCCTGACAAGGTTTCTAGACCAGTCCGATCTATGAAAGTCTCGCCAAAACAGGTTCTTCCCTGTTCATCCAAAACCATCAAGGACCACATTGACACCCTCTCTCCAGCCTTGTTCGACTTCTGCAACCCCTCTCTCGCCACTGGAACCTTCCCTTCCCCCCTGAAGCACTCTGTTGTGCACCCTTTTCTTAAGAAACCCTCAGCTGACCCCTCCTGTCTGGCAAACTATTGCCCGATCTCCACTGCTCCTTTCCTGGGCAAACTCTTGGAAAAGTCTTGGGAGGATAGCTTAGGGGCAACATGCTCGCCTTGGAAGCAAGACTACATGGAGCAACACAGGTTTGTTCCCCGGGTCCGCGCTTCGAATAAATAACCTATCATATCATATATCAAAGCTGGCCATCTCCCAGCTTAATCTCCACACTGAATCTGTTGGTTGTCTCCATGACCATCAGTCTGGCTTCAGAGCAACCAGAAGCATGGAAACTGCTCTCCTGAACATCCGTGAAGACCTGCTTTCTAACCTTGATGCCAACCACCCCTCTGTCCTCATCTTACTTGATCTCTCTTCTGCTTTTTTCACGGTCAACCATGACATCCTGCTAAACTGGCTCCGTGATAACCTGGCTATCGCTGATCAGGCCCTGGCCTGGCTGACCTCTTTCCTCTCTGACCGGCCCTCCAAGGTCCAACTTGGGTCCTTCCTCTCCTCTATTTCACTCTCTACCTTTGGTGTTCCCCAGGGGTCTAACCTTTCTCCCTGGCTGTTCAACAAATGCCTGGCACCTCTCTCCCACTGCATTGCTGTGCTCTGCTCCAACTTTCAGTGCTATGCGGATGACACTCCGCTCACTATCCCTCTCTCATCCCGGATTATCTGTCTTCAATCCAGGACTGTGTGCCGCCAGTGATCTCTGCCATAATGCAAGTAAGACGGAGATCCTCCTCATTGGTACACCTGCACCTACCTTTCCTGTCACTCTCTGGCTGCCCACACGGGGCCCTCTTCTCGCTCCCACCTGTGAGGCTAAGAACCTCTGGGTCATCTTGGAATCTACACTCTCCTCCTCTCCTCACATCTCCGACGTATCTCAGAAGTCAAACTACCAGCTGCACCTCCTCAGAGGTATTCTTCATTTCCTCACCTTCCTCCAGAAGCTCATTGTCTCCAGAGCTCTGGTTCTCTCTAGGCTGGACAACTACAACAGCCTCCTTCTAAATCTGCCTGCCTCTACTCTCTGTCCTCTACAACTTATCCAGAACAGGACTGCAAGACTTGTCCTTGGCCTTAAGCACAGGGATCGCATCTCTCTAGCCCTAAAATCTCTCCATTGGCTCCCATTGGCAGCAAGGATCAAGTTCAAGACCCTCTGCATTGTCCACAAGGCCTTCTGGGGCCTGGGACCGCAATACCTCCAACTCTCTCTGCATAAATATCTTCCTACTCGAGCTCTTCGCTCCTCCACCTCTTTGAGGGTCATTCGCTTCTCCAAGCAACGATTTGGGGGCAGATCTCTTTCTTCGGCTGGCTCTCTGGAACAGCCTCCCTGCCTCTCTGAAACTTGAGCAGCACCATCTCCGGTTTCGGAAGCACCTCAAGACCTTCCTCTTTGCTTCTTCTTTCTCTCTTCCTCTCCCCTGCGTATCTCCTCTCTTATACTGCACTGGTCGCCTGGTTACCCTCTGGACTCAGGCCAAGGTCCCTGCCCGCCCAGTTGCACCCCTGCACTGCCTCTTGGCATCCCTTGCACTTTTGGTCTGTATCTGTAACCCTGCAGTCCCCTTCCTGCACTTATTGGCCATTCGCTGTCTGCACTTTATCACTCTAACTTGCCGCCTGTTGGCCGTACTACTTGTTGTTGGGATCCCATGTACTGCACTTGCCCATCCCCTTCCCCCCCAGCACTTTTCCCCTCCTCTCTCCCCTGCACTTGTGCAATTTCAATGTCACTAGGCCGAGTAAGATCGTTGTTTTGTCCTCCCTTTTTTTCCCCTCGCTTGCCTCATTGCGCCTTGAAACACTTGTGTATAGGGACATTATAAATGCCATAGCATATCATCCATATACATTAGCCATGGGATTGGATTATTGCCTATCTGGGGGGTGGGAGGAATTCCTCACGTCAGTCAAATACAAATAAAAAAAACGACATATACATGTTGTATAAGAGGGGTGCCAACACACATCCCTGCTTGAATACAACATTAGTCGGAATATACCGTGTTAAATTCCCCTCTTGCGACAGGCGTAATGATACTACTGTATTGCTGTCCAAGGCCTTGACGTAATGCAGTAGCACAGGGTCTAAACCCCACGTCTTGAGCTTATTTGAAAGTTTCTGACATGACTGTTTCAAATGCCTTTGAGAAATCCAGATAGCACACATATGCATTTCCTCCACAATGCTTGGTGTCCTCAATTATATATTGCAGAGCACAGTTGTTATGCATTGTGCTGTGCGATTTACGAAAGCCTATCTGACATTTGTGCAGGTGTCCCGTCTCCTCTGCCCATTTAGTCTGTTTTTTAATAGCAATGTGACAAAGATCTTAGCATTCGTATTCAGCATCGTGAGGAGTCTATAGTTGGTAGGTTTGGCTTCTCCACCCTTTTTGTATACGGGGACCAAGATAGATTCCTGCTAGCTGTCTGGAATCTCCACCCGTGCCATGATCTTATCAAACCATTGGGCCAGAATCTCCACCCAACACGAGGGGTTACATTTATACACTAAATTTGGCACAGCATCCGGGTCAGGTGACCTAGATGTTTGTAACTTTTTGATTACTGCTTCAAGATCTGCAGCTTCAAAGCCAGTAGGTTTCCCCCCGTTCTTTGGGCCATGTGTCGGCATAGCCTCCTCTATTTTGAAATCATAATATAACTCTCCAAGTTATTTTTTTTTTAATTTTTTTATTTACGTGTCTATAATCAAAACTAAATTTGATTTTTAAAAGACATCATATCTCATGTCACACATAGTGGAAAGATGAAAAAGTAGTGCATGAAGAACGTAAAATTAAAAGAAACAAAAGGAACATTGCAAACATAGAGCATCACTCAGGATAAGGGAAGGAAGAATAGAATCCGCACCAAATGATAAAACTTAGTTATGTGACACTGGATGTGCCGCCAGTCTCTATCATAAGTTTAAGTGCGGCCTCCAGCATCTTTACTGCCGCTGAAGTCCATTTTGTCTTTTCACCTGCGACCAGGCGACACCACCATTTGTCCTCCTCTCAAAGTGTCACATCGCACATTAAGGGTAACAGAAAAGCTTCTCGCAGGGTGCTGTTTTGGTACAGTTCAAGAGTAAATGTCTTACGGTTTCCACCGCTTGGGTCTCTGGGCATAGTCTGCAAATTTTGGATAGAGATTTAGTCCGAATAGCTTTGATTTCTTGTGTTGGCATTATGTTAAATCTCATTTTCATGAATATTTTCTGTAGTCTTTTATCGGGAAATTTTATGCAATAGTTCAGAGGTAAAGCCAGCTTATTTGTTGTAGGCGGTAGGTGGGCAAGTAGTTTGTTTGACATGGCTGCCTCACATGTTTGGATCTAATCCTCTTGAGCTATTTTCCTCTTGATTTTAAAAGGATTTTGCATTAAATCCTCGGATGTGCAGGCTAAGTCTGGCAGTTTTTATTGCAGTTTCTGCTCCCATTTATTTAGGGCGATGCAGTGTCCTTGGCTAAGTTCCTTCTGAATCGATTTAAATATTGGAAGTGCATCAGGTGAAATAATTTTCCGCAGCAATCTTATCTGGCTTTGATCGACCGACGCTTTCAGCGATAGAAGGCCCAGTTCGCGTCTGATGGCTGAAATTGATGTCGATTTGGGGAAGCCCAATGCCGCTTTCCATAGAAAACCTTCCAGTTTTGCCCATATCGTATCTTGGATGTTCAGTGCCGCGTCCATAGCGTAGGTTATCGATGGCACCACCTTTTGCTTATAGAACTGTATTGCTGGTAGTATTGAGAATTTTCCATATTTCCGATCTACTAGCTTGGTTTGGGTGGTTAGTGTTTTAATTTTCGCCCACAGGGCCTGGGGTTTAGCTTTTTCCGAACGTGTTGCATCAAACATTATTCCCAAGTATTTTATGCTGGGAACAATTTCTAATTTGGTATTATTTAAGTACCATAAGTACCAGCGTCCCTTGTTAGTGGTTGGTCGATTTTTCTCCATGATTAGAATTTTAGATTTGGTGATGTTTATTTCCAGATCATTTTCGTCTATATAGTTTGCCAGATTGGTGAGTTGGCGCTGAAGCCCTATTTGAATTTGATCCATAAGGATCAGGTCATCCGCGTAGAGTAGTCTGGATATTGAGGTACTGCCCACTTTTGGTGGGAAGGCTCTTACCGCCGGTTGGGTGTATTGGAAATCGCCCAGGAATGTAATAAAGAGGGCAGGGGCGAGCGGACATTCCTGCTTCACGCCACGTTCTGATGGAAATTGGTCTGACATCATTCCTTGTCTATTTAGACAAACTCTCAACTTTGTGCCCGTATGAAGTGCAATCATTGGTTCTAGGATTTCCCCCGGGCAATTCCAGTTTGATAGTTTTGACCAAAGCTTTGAGCGGCTGATTTTATCAAACGCTTGCGTCAAGTCTATGGGCCTCATCACGACTTTGGCGGTCCGTTTGCGGACTTCTCTTCTTTTCAAAACCAATTGAGTGTCATATTCGTGAGTCCTATTTCCATATGATGGAGTTTGATTTCCTTGCTTTTTTCTATATGTCACGAAAAGAGGGAGATAATTTGGTCTGGTTTGCGAGGCCTCGAGGCTTTTGTTTTCTTCATCGAATTTCTGGACAATCTCCTTGACGTTTGTTGCTGTAAAGTGCACTCGCAAAGACTTGCGTGATATCTCCACATCAAAAGGATAGATTTCTTTTGGAAAGTTCACCGATTCGAGGGTCATTGTCAACAAGTTATGGTCGCTGGTTTTGGTTCTGAAGACTTCGTAAAACTCTACAGAAGGTAGAAGCGAATGTGAGATGAATATATAGTCCAGCGTCGCTGAGGTGTCAACCCGTTCCCAGGTTGGAATCGCTGGAAGATGGCCTCGTAATGTTGCCACGTTGTGGAAATTTCTAGAGTCCATGAGGTCTGTCCATAATGCACCTTGGTGCGCACCCGTGGAAGCCCCTGAAAGTCCCGCTTTGCCGCGGTACGCTCTCTGGATCCTGTTGAACATTTGGATATTTTCGTTTTTTTTCAACTACAGCCTCCACAAGGTGAACAAAAGACTTTACGATGGATAGAGATTGCTGATACCGTTGCAAAAAGATATTTACATCCTTGTTTTCTTTTGTTTAGGCATTGCAACCAACTTTAGTGGGCGTGCCTATTTAACCGCGCACCCGTGGAAGCCCCTGAAAGTCCCGCTTTGCCGCGGCGTCGGGGCTTATGGGGAGGGCTATTATAAATTATTTACTTTCTCCCTTTCTTTTAAATTTTAGAATTTCCTATGCTATCTTATTTTTTTTACGCTTTTATTTTTTATTTTTTCTTTAAGTGATTGAAGTGTATTTATGTGTTAAATATCTGCGGTCTTCTTAAAATTACTAAATTGTGCTTGAACTAGTGAACTGCACACAAACAATAGCACAATTGTTTACATTATAACTCATTACTCATATAGTTCATAACATATTTTTGATTATGACTGACAAAAGGGGAAGATTTATAACTTACGCACGGACATGCCATGTCCCTTACGACAACGTGCATTATGCGACTCATCGCATAAAGTTAGCTCTCTCCTAACTCCGAAATCAGTTCGCCCCACTACAAAAGGACTTCAGTCGGATAAACGAGCTGGGAAGAAACGCACCCGCTCCAATACTCCGGCTGGTGACATCCGAGATTTCGGATTTAGAGCATTGCATGTGAGTCGTTTGATGGCGAAAATGCCTGATTTAGCCAATTTAAGCGTCTCAAATGTTGAGGCTCAATCTTTACTTGCTAATCAAGAATGCTTAGCTAATAAACAACCTTTAATGAGCTCTCCTACAGCATTAGACGCTAATGTCAGTAATAAAGGCTGTGAGCAACCATGCAATATTTCCTTATCAGATACCATGATATTGCAAAATGCCCGCACAGGCAATGCCCCAAACATATTGGATGAATCAAAAAGCATCATCAATGAAGTGGATGATGCTGTAATTGACCTATACTCGTCGCACTCATGCTTCTCGGCCAAGGATGATAGCCTTGATCTTTCCAAATCTCCTGCCTTATTTCAGAATCAAAGTACTTCTGAAACTGAAACTTCTATTTCATTCATACCTCCGACCCCAAGAAGGCCGGATCGAGCTAACTCTGCTATGACCAGAGAGTCGCTCTCGAAAAAATCTCCAATAATAACGTTAGAAATTATGAATATTGCCAGAACAACTCTTGCAAAACTATTTGAAGTTCTTGATACCAAAGTAAACTTGATTCTGGAAAACTTTAAAAACAATGCTATTTGGCAAAGATCGATTGCTGACTCCTTGGCCCCGAGGCAGATGCTTGAGGAGAAAGCTGCTTTGTTAGCATTTAATCAAATACCTGAGCTTATATCCTCACTCAAAAGGGTCACAGAACAATATGGTTCTCAAAACAGTCAATGCTTAACTAAAAAACTTGCACCAACCTTAAAAACTGCTATACCTTTTGTAGAGGGCATCATTCGAGAGATCCCACCGAGGGTTCCGGCTGCAGTACCCTCGCCGCTTATGAAATTCTACGAAGAATTACCTTTGACGCCCTCTCCCAAAGTACTTCCTATAGTAACATCTATTGATGAATCATGTATACCATCTTCTGCAAAGATACTTCCCACTGTTGGAAGCGTACAAGTACATAAAGAAGCCTATATGATTTTCGACAGGAATTTAAAGAAACAAAAATCTGAACCTATTGTATATGTGAAGAAAACAAAAAATCAAAAATCTAAAAAGATATCATCAAACGGACAGACTAAACAGTTAATTAAGTCTCTCTCTAAATCAGCGAGTGGTCTAAGATTGGCCTCTAATGCTATAACTAAAAAATACACTAATTTGGCACAGGAGAAAAAAAGATCTATCAACGATAAAAGGAGGGACTCCCAGATAGATCTAAATCACTCGCCATTAGACGAATTGGTTAAGGTTGTGGAAGGTTGTGATAATGAGTGTGCAGACTTACCTGCTGAGGGGCATTTAATAGAACCAAATAAGCCTGATATAGAAAACAACTCTGATCGCCAAGGATCTTTACTCACTTGTGCGGAACTTAGGAAAACTGTGGATGATTACATGTGTCAACACCGACCGAGTCCGGTTCTGTCACATCCGTTGATGAAATCCAACCTTTTCCTGAATGATAGTCCAATTCTGTGTTCTGAAACTGCTGGTTGTTCTCCTGCCTTGCCACTCCGAGATGGTGCAGTTGGTATAGGTACAAAGAATCCCTCTGACATGTCAACAGTTCTGGCACTACAGGCAAATGTGCAAACTGATATTTTATCTTCGATTAGGGATTGCTTAGTGGCCCTAACCATAGAACAAAAGACACTTAAATCTGCCATGAAATTGTCTACCTGTGATTATAATTCTGATCCTCCATTAACTGCAGATCAGAAAGTTAATGTCAAGAATGTTTCATTTCAGCTCCCAGTAGCAATTGAGAAAACAAACTCTATGCAAGAAACCCCACGCACAAAGAAAATGGTCTCAATGACCTCGGGTAGTGGAAATAAAAAATCTCCTCATTTATATTCAGTTTTTCTTAGCTGTAGGGGTGGTTCCTTTCCGAAATACACTATGAATAGAGGGAGCATCATGGAAATATTCTCCGATATCCCAATACTGGAGAGTCTTGCCTCTGGAAACATTGATAGGATTGAATTCCCTGATGAAAATGATTTGACTGTCTCATGTCTGTGGATTAGATCCCGGGCCATTTTTAACATCATATGGTCTGTGAGGTTGGCGCTTTTTGAATTAGGATTCAAATTAATCCCTACTAATGGTGAAAATCACCCAACTGAAAACTTGCAATTTACAGAAAGAATAAGAACTGCGGGACCAACCCCTGCAACTCTGTCAAACGAAAGCACATCCTCTGTAATTCAAACGAATAGTTGCTGTTGTTGTAAAAATGCATAACTAGTATTTGATGAGTCATGCCCTCTTACACACAAAATTAGAATTTTGAGTTGGAACACCAGAGGGCACAAGCACTTATTGAACAATCCAAAATGCATATTAACAAATTTTGATATAGTGCTTCTGCAAGAGACTTGGTTTACGATTCCTCCATCATGGGATAGTCATCATATACATCTGGCTCCTGCAATTAAAGGCCTGAAAGGTAGACCAATGTCTGGTCTAACAATAATTTCTGATATTTCAACTGTAACCAATGTAACTGATTGCCCCTCTCCGAATTCCTATATGCAATGGTCTGTAATTCTAATCCAGGGCATAAAATTCGCAATCATTAATTTGTATTGGAATCCTGTAGCTATTCTAACATCTAATTTTCTAAAGGATCTCAATACCATCATGGAAAGCATTGCTGCTACCCCTAACATTATGCATATTATTCTGGCTGGAGATCTGAATATTCACCTCTTTATGACATTTAAAAAAGGGAATTCGGAACGGGCCTCTCAGTGGCTTTCTTTTGTAGAAACCTGGGATTTGTTAATGCTGAATGGTACATTTAAAACTGACATTCCACCTTCTTACACTTGGTCAAGCGGACAACACAAAGCAACTATCGATTATATCTATGTAGACAGAGTATTATTTAATCAGATATCCAAGTTTCTTGTTCTACCCTCCTTGGATAGTGATCATATGATGCTGACGATAGAATTCTCTGTCCATAATCAGAGTAATTTGCGGGACCGTCATCAACAACTAAAAAATTTGAAGATCAACACACAGCTGAATAGGCTATACTGGACGAATCCTGATTTAGAAGCGCTGGGCGAAGATTTGATTAATGATTATCACCTCCTTTCAGAGAAAGCATTTACTCCACTAGAATATTATGATAAAATGCATCTCTTTGCCTCCTCTAGTACAATTGCGCATAAAACAAATAATAACACTCGTCCTACCCATGTATATGATCAATCAATTAGAGATAGAAAATCTTTATTTCGTAAACAAAAAAGACAATCCTTGCTTTTACCGCAGAAATATCGCGATTCAGCTCTACGTAGAATAAAAACTTACTATAAAAACTGGATAAGAGCACATAAAGCAAGCATGTTTCAAAAAGATGGTGAACAGTGGCTTCAAGTAGCTCAGATAAAAAAATACTTCTCAGATCTGGAGATTAATTAACTCTGGCACAACATGTTCACAACTCTCATCTCAAACTAATGGTGTATCGGAGAAATGTTGGGTTGAATATTTCACGAACATGTATGATATACCATCAAATAATAGCAAACAAAAGCTACCGAGATTTAAAGGTTCCCCTTTCTCTTTAAAGTTTGATATAGACGACATTCTATTTTATATTAATAAGGCAAGTTCATCTAGAGCCCCGGGCCCTGACAGTCTGTCGAATTACACTCTAAAACAAAATCCGATTCTATGGGCTAAAGTTTTACACGCTGTTTTTCTTTCTATCCAGGTGAAGCAAAACATTCCTCCATCTTGGTGCAAAGCTGTGATAGTCCCCATTTACATAAAGGGGGACCGCACAAGCCCAGCAAGTTATCGCCCAATAGCATTGCTAGACCACCTGGGAAAATCTTCTCCAGAATTATTCTGCGGGATCTCAATATTTGGTTACATAATGAAAACAGACGTGACCCCTTTCAAACGGGCTTTGTAGCGGGGCTTGGTACTGCTATCAATATAACTATACTCAATGCTATTAAAGCAGCATATGCAATGAAACGACAAGCTCTTTACTTGGCATTTGTCGACTTTCGATTCAGTTGATCGACAATTATTATTTGATAAAATGTCGAATTTTGGTTGCCCGTCATCACTTATTTCATTAATAAAACTGTTACATTCTGATACAACAATGCAAGTCAAATTGAACCTAGATGGGTTGTTATCTAAAACCATTCATACGAAACGCGGCCTCAAACAAGGCTGTATTCTTGCTTCAACGTTGTTTAATATGTTCATTTTTGACCTAGGCGTAGAACTTTTGAAGGTAATTAATGATGCACCTAAACTTGGCAAGCAAATCATTGCATGGCTTCTCTATGCGGATGATTTGGTCCTCATCTCACAAACACCGAGTGGACTTCAGTCACTTCTTAATCAGCTAGAATGCTTTGTTGTTAATAATAATCTTACAGTTAACTTGGAAAAAACCCAAGTTATGGAACTAAGAAATAATCATCTGAAATTTCGGAAACATAATAATTGGGTTTTGTTCAAACAAAAACTAACGATAGTTGATGAATATAAATATCTTGGTGTAATGTTCAGCAACTCCAGTGCAAACAAACCTGAACAAAGTAGTTTGAGTAGAAAACTATTATCTTTAATCTCGCACGCCAAAATACTTTTAGCCAAATTTGGTAAATTCTCTTGTTCTCATGTTCTTACATTTTACCTACAAAAGGTAATTCCAATTATGACTTATGGGGCTGAAACTTGGACACCCCAAAAACGAGAATATTGGGACAGAATTGAAGCTCAATTTTGGAAAAAAACCCTTAATCTGCCGAGTTCGACACCAAATGCTCTTCTGAGATTTGAATTGGGCACTCTCTCGATGCATATTCAAGCAGTCTGGAAAAGATGCAATCTTTTACGGAAATGTCTCTTGGGAATAACTACGAACAGTGTGCTAGTAGTACTGGCAGACTATTTGTTACGCTCTCAACATCCATTTCCAAAGAATTGGAGAACTACAGTGTTCAATGATTTGAATGAAGCGAATATATCCCTGGAACTGTTATTGCAGAATCCGAACAGGGCAAAATTGAAATTGTATATATTTGACTGGCAATATACACAACAAAAATGCTTAGCATTAAAAGACTTTGATAGAGCACTTTTCGGTCATAAGAAATTCCGAAAGGCGGCTGTCTATCTATTGAAATGCCCCTCAGCAACACTGAGAAATCAGATTTTAAGGTTTCGATTAAATCTGTGGCCCACAAATCAAATACTGTTGAGAAGAGGTCTAATTAAAGCAGAAGTTGCACATTGCCGATTTTGTAAACTTGTTGAGATGGAAGAGACTCTTAAACACTTACTGATTGTATGTGCTGGTCTAAAAACACAAAGAGAAATGATTATCCATAAACTCACCCAATCACATTATTTATCTCGTTCTGCTGATGAGTTATGGTATGAATTATTTGCTACTTCTAAAATCTCAATACGAATAGCTACTATGCAGTTTCTAAAATCAATACTGCACCCAGCTGAATTTATAATTATTCCTTAATGCTGAAACATCATGTTATAGTAATGCAAATTCGGCTAAAACTGAACTCTACGGTGTGTGGCATTTGAATTATGAACTGATTAATTACTGCTATTGTGAATGTAACTATTTGATGAGCATATTTTAGAATTTTTCTTTCTATCTCATCATTCTCTTATTTTTAAACAATTGAAATTGTTGTATATTTAAGACTCTTGAAAATTTGTGATAGGAATGTATATTACGGTCATTGAAAATGGAAACAATGTATTTTAATGAATTAATCTTCTAAAAAAAAAAAGTTTTGTTTTGAAAGGTTAAATTATTTTGACCAACCAAAATAAAATAAAAAAAAAAAAAAAAAAAAAAGCACCTTGTTCTAAAGATGGCGACGGTTGTGTACTTGCCAGAGATTGCTCACACCTGGCGTTCAGATCTCCGCAGATGACAATGTGGTCGATGCCCAATTCGGCAGTGAGTTTGTCTAGGGTATCCGCAACGGCACTGCAGAAGTCGGCGTTGTTAGTTCTTTGCAGATTCCAATAGACATTTATGATAGCTAAGTTGGATTTTGTATTTCCCCCTGTTGCTTTTTCTGGGCAAAGCCACTCTGTTTGTAGCGCCAGGATACCGTAGGTTTCTGTCACCTTCTTTTTGATGGAGATGCCTGAACCAAGTTTGACAGCAGTTAAGAGGCCTGACGATGGTCTGCCGAACATGCCCTTACTCGCTGGTGAAATATAAGTTTTGTATCCGTCAATTGTTGGTCTCTCCATCAGCCAGGTCTCCTGAAGACAGATAATGTCAAATTGGGCCAAATTAAATGTATCTGGTTTGGTCAGATGTTCGTGGCCTCTCATGTTCCACAAGCATATAGATGTTTCCTTGGATTGGATCTCTGGAAGGAATTCAAAGGTAGAGTTGCTGGATGACGTCGCTGGACCATTTCGTTGTTATTTTTTAAAATTTGGATTTAGCACCTTTTCAGCCATCTCCATGGACCTGAAGGCTCACGTCTTTTGTTATGGGACCAATCGGAGCTTTGGTCAGTCGAGGAGCCGTGTCTGCAATTTTTTTCCAGTCTGTCATTTTTCTTTTATTTTCAGTGTATTTTGGTTTTTTGTAGTTTGTGTTCTCGTTCGTTTGATAGTGTTTCTATTGGAATCTCCCTCGGCGGTTTTCCCCTTTCTCCTTGTACATCTCGCTTCTTTTATTTGTAAACTGCTCTTCTATGTTTGTTTGATGATCAGGATGCTTTTCCGCCACTTTACCTAGAAGTTTGTAACTTTTTGATTACTGCTTCAAGATCTGCAGCTTCAAAGCCAGTAGGGTTCCCCCCGTTCTTTGGGCCATGTGTCGGCATAGCCTCCTCTATTTTGAAATCATAATATAACTCTCCCAGTTATGCTATCCAAATGTTTTCTTCAATGGGTTTCAGTTCAAGTACTGTTTTCCCTGCCATAAAAGACCTAAAGAAGGACCAACAGTTTTTTGCATCATTTGTGCGCAGCAAGTCAAACATGTTTTTCCAGATTGCACTAGAAAGGGAGCTTTGGTGTTGCCTAACCCAATTTTAAAATGTTGTATTCAGTTTCTTTAAGTGGGCCAGGCACATTGATTTAGAGAGATTGGCCCCCTTCTTAACTGTTGCTCGCTATTTTCTTAATACACTTTTTCTTTTTTAGAAGATTTCCATGTCAAAAGCACTATGCAATGGCCTGTTTCTCCACTTGCTCGTACCATGCAAATTGAGCCTATCAAAAAGTTGTATCAATACTTTGTTCAGATCCCAATCACAGTCAATCATAATATTCACAAATGATGAGAAGTCATCCTTGAAGTGAGAGTTTAGTCTGTCAATATTGGTGTTCGTCCAGAAAATACAGTTCCCCTGATTGTTTACCACTACCCCCGCACACAACTTTCTAGGTACTAGTATACTCTCCCTTCTATAGTATAACTCCAGGTCAATACCAAGTGATCACTAAGGGTAGTCTGGAGTAAGGTTATGGGACTACAACATGGCCACTTCTCTTGGCTAACAAACACATAGTCAATACAGGTAGTAGTGTTCCCATTAGTCCCATGTTTTCTCAATAGTGTCTTTGGTTTTCCCTTTCAAATTAAGACACACTAAGTTATACATCTCCAGGCACCAAGTTCCTTCTCTTCTTTCCAATGAACTCTCTGCTGCTGTCTATGGTAGAGACTGTTTAATACCATCTATATCAGGCAATGCACCCTCTTGCCTAAAAATGTGTTAATTGAAGTCCCCCGCCACGATCACTTGCCCTCTATGGTGGCAATCGTACCAGTGGTCTAATGTATCAGTCACTTTCGTGTATAGCATATTATTATAGCCCATACTCTGGGGGTCAGAGGGTTTATATATTTGTTTATGAGTAGGAGCGGTGTCTTGAAAATGCATCCTATGCTGTTTGACAAGAGAGTTCATAAGGTAACTCTTTCCCTGTAGACAGTTTTTCTAGGGAGAAAGAGGCCTTTCACCCTATGACCAGGCCTACCATGGGTCGGCAACGTACATTTTGCATCGCTGGTCTACAGATTACATTAAAACCACTCGCCAAGTCGCCTGTAACAAAAACAAATCACATGAAGTTAACACTTTTAGAACAATTGGATTTGCCAAAAAGGAATTAATACCTCGAATTCCAGGAAGCCCATTTAAAATGATCTGCGTTCTCTTTCTTTCACTACTGGTTAATTTCATTCTCTTTAAAAGATTCCAGTGCCCAAGTTGCTGTGCTGCTCCTGGCATCTACGAGCCTTGTTTTGGATCTAGCAAGCAGTGTGATCCTATCCATGGGATCCAAATACTTTGCATCAAGGAGGCACTGTTTGGCAATGGGTGGGATCCCCACACCTCGCTCATAGTTGATCTCCGGATTACTGACGTTCTGCTTCCAGCAGACAGTAAGCTGATACCCCCTCTGTTCTATATTGTACTGGTGAAGTCTTAATAACGCTACTATTGTTGGCAGGGTGAACTTCATAATAACCCAGTTCGTAGCACTATATGCATCTGGCAGAGTACAGTTAGTTGAGTAATGTCCTTTCTATTGATATTTCTAAGTGCTGGTATACGGTGGAATAATTTCATTACAGTAGTTCTATTAAAAAAAGAGCTACTGGATAGAGGCTGGATCTCCTCTAATTTGAACCCCCTCCCCAACATTGATAGACCCTTGTTTTGCTGTACAACCATCTGATTTTCACAATCTTCATTCCTTTCCATTTGTAGAGTCTTGCTATGGTAGTCATTTGCACTGGACCCCTGTGCATCCATCATCTGGGAGTTCTCCATATATTTGTTACTCGTGTCTACCCTTTTAATCACTGGGTCCCCCCTGTGAGACACCATTCCTTGTTTTGGGCAACTGGGCTAATGAGGGCTTCAATTGTTCTTTTGACGGGCCAGGCCATAGCCATCTTTCCAACAGACCACACAATTCTACTTGTCCTTTACTACCATCTGCCAAGGTATTTGAGACTATTGTGGGCTCTCTTTCCCTCTGGCCTTGCAATGTAGCCACAGGTTCAACTTCCCATGCCTCATTACTCCCACGCTTAGGAGGGTCAGTTAAATTTCCAATTTGCTCTTTTTTTCAGTGTCATTTTCTTTACTACAGATGGTGGAGATGCTGTCAGGATTTATAGGTTCCTGGTTGGAGCTCACCTGTTGTTTCTTGTGAAAGGACCTTGTGGCATTCTTCTCCTTTGTGGATTTCTTTTTTGTGCGGGTCTCGTGGAGGAGGGGTGAGCCTCCCCTGACGCCACCCTGCCCAATGGACAAAACAATCGGGAGACAACCCAATAAACAGGAAAAAAACCTCAATGAGGGAAAAAAACCTGTAGATGTTGTGTGTGTTATCCAGATGGCGATGATGGATCCAGGAACTGTGGCGGATAGGGGAACAACAAAGTCCGGAAGGAAAGAAGAGAAGGCAGAAGAGCAACTGTACGGAGAGCCAGGATCCAGGCAAAGGCAGCAAGAAAGGAGGAATGGCCAGGAGAGCACCGAAAAGGGGAAAGAACAGGAATACAAGGTAACTCACAAGGTAGCGCTGAGCTGGGAACCAGAGTTGCCAAGCGTTGAGACACAAGGAGCTCTGCTAATGAATATAATCACACTGCACGGAAGAACGAGACTGCACACAGCAATTTTCGGAGCAATGTTGTGAGGAAAAAAGGCACCCGCAAATCGGGAATGATGTCTCCAGCTGGCCAAATGAGGCCTGGGGCGCTAAATCATGACCGCATGCCCCCTACGAAAAACCCTTCCACCGGGTTTGTCAGTGTGAAGACGGTGGTATCGGCGGAGCAGATGAGGTGCGTGTATGTTGGTGTTTCCCAGGAGAGTTCACTGGGGAGGATATCCTTTCCACCCCACCAAATACTGAAGACGTCCTCTCCGGTACCTGAAATCACACAGTCTGGCCACCTCATACTCCACTTGCTGGTTGTTGTTAACAACTGGATGCGGAATTACTGCCTTATTAGAATAGGATATGCATGGTTTCCGAACTGATGTATGAAATGATGGATGCGTTCCATGTCATGAGTCACAGGGTTTATGACCTTATTCACTGAAAACGGTTCATAATAGCGAGGAGAAAATTTGGTGGGTCTTAGGTGTCTCAGTAAATACTTGGAGGACAACCAAACCTCATCGCAGACAGAATACAAAGGGGACTGACAGCGTTTTTTATCTGCAAATTTAATTCATGGTTTCTCTAGCCTTCATCAGATGTTCTTTGACAGCTTTATGTGTGGTCCTCAAGTCACAAATCCAAGAATCTATGGAAGGTACTGGTGTAGCTCAGACTGAAGTTTCAGGTAGCACTGAAGGATGAAACCCATAACTGCATTAGAAAGGGCTAGTGTTCAAAGAGGAATTATCTGAGTTGTTGTAGGCAAATTCAGCTATTGAAAGAAGAATTGACCAATCGTCCTGTACTTGGGATGTAAAGCACCGTAGGTACTGTTCAAGGGATTGGTTGGTCCTTTCGGTTATTCCACTGCTTTGTGGATGGTATCCAGAGGATAGTGCTTGACAGACACCAAGTAAATGGCAGAGATGAGACCAACACTGTGAGGTGTATTGAGTGCCTCCGTCAGAGATGATGGTGGATGGCAGACCATGCAAACGAAAGATGTCAGAAAGGAAGAAGTTAGTCGTCCCGGGAGGATAGCTCAGCAGCAACGTGCTCGCCTTGGAAACAAGACGACACGAAGCAACACAGGTTCGATCCCCAGGTCCGCACTTAGAAACCTCTGGGTATTAAGCGCGTTATAAATACGCAACTAAGACATATTCCTGTAGCAGCGCCTCGATGCCTCCGGCTGTGTGAGCGCTTTCAAAATGCAAATAAATAAATAAATCTTCTCGGCCGAGGGCAATTTGGCTAAAGGGGTGAATGAGCCATACAAGAGTACATGTCTATGGTAACCATGATAGTGATACAACCCCTAGAGGGTGGTAACTCAACTATAAAATCAGTTTCAATAGTTGCCCAGGGTCGGGAAGGTACCTCGGGTTGGAGCAACAGTCCTGATGTTTGCTAAGAGGTGGATTTATGCTGAGCACAAACTTCACAAGATCAAATGTATGTTTTGATGTCTTGTGCCATCTTAGGCCACCGGAAGTGTCTTTTGAGGTTACGCAGGGTAACTGTTAAGCTCACCTGGTATCCACAGGGACGCCACCCAGCTGGTTTACTCGCTGGTATGCTTCTCAGCTTTGCCCTGATGTGGTCTGCGGGGAAGGTTCTGCCTGAAAATGCAGGAGGACTGTGTTCAAGACTGACCGACTGGAGTAAGTATCCTCCCTCCACCCGCGTATGCTTTCAGTCCCTCTGGCGCCCTCTCACCACCTTGTGGTAGAATTAGGCGTGCTCTCCGTCCTGCCTTCTTTGCAGGGGTGTGTTGTCTTTCATGGGTGAGTGTGGTGCAGTTACTTCACTGACGCCGGCCCGTTTGATATTGTTCAGGTAGGTCTTATTGCTGTTCTTTAGTTTTGTTGCTATCCTGCATGCCTTTCTTTGTTTAAAATGTCTCTTTTTTTCTCCCTTAGGTATGCAGAGCTTCAGCGTGGCGAACTGGCTTGGTTGAGCCCCGCTGCTAAATGATGGCGCATTAAGAGCGCTATGATGCGGTAAGTAAGCGCTATGCGCAGCAAAGTCTTGCCTTTGCTAACCTGTGTTTTCCTTCCTTGTAGGTCGTGGTGTTCTTCAGCGCGAGTGGAATGTCCGGAGTGGTGCCAGCCGAGAGGCGACCAGCCAGGTAAGCCTTTTCAGCAGTTCGTAATTTGTAAATGTCTCTACAGCTTTCTTTAATGTTGCCTCTATCTTCCTCTTTCAGGTCGTTCTGTCCGGGAGGCGTGCAGATTCGAGGAAGCTGTTCTCAGTAGCTGCGAGTGTTTAAAGATGAAGACTGCAGGTAAGATGCTACTGCTAATGATGTTCCTTTTGTCTCCTTGCAGGTTCTGCTTCTCCGAGGTTCGAGGGAATAGCTGGACACGGTGAGCGTCACGTTGCAAGCTGCAAAGTAACACAAAGAACCAAGCTATGTGGATGCCTCCATGTTGGCTGACAATACAATAAAGTAGTTCCCAAGCACATTGTTGTTCATGGTGTATGAGCCTGGCACCATAGGCGCCAGGACTGGCCCCATGAGGGCTTTTGAAGAGGATGCCAGGCTCTAGAGGCCCAAGTCCTGACTCCACCTGGCCAATGGATTTGCCAGAGGGGGTTTTGGGCGAGGGTCATGACAGTAACTTTCTCGCCATGATGTCCTGAAATGCTGGTATTGTGGCAGAGGAACATGGCAGATCTTCTTAAAGTCTCTGTAGGAATAAGGAAGTACCCTTAAAGAGCTTCCCTTCATTATCAGTGAGACCCCAAGAGTTGATAAGTGGATACTGCTGCCATTCCTTGCAAGTAAGGGTGTCCTCACGCACTTGTTCCAAGAGGTTATCGACATAACAGATGAACACAGTGTCTGGGAACACCTTGGGAAACCTTGAAGAATCCGTGAGGTAGTCAGGACGGCAGGGGAGGGCATCCGCTATTATGTTCTGTTGACCCGGAATATAGGTAACCTGGAACTGGGCAAAGAAATAAGCCAATCGGGCCAGTCTGCTAGTTCTACATTCCAAGGACTGTAGCATCTGAAGATTGCGATGATTGGTTCTGATCTGTACAGGAAACATTGCTCTGAGCAAAAGATGTCGCCACTCAACAAATTCTTGACAAGTAGCTAACAATATTCCAGGACCGAGTAGTGTCTTTCACTATCCATCAAAGTCGTAGAAAGGTATCAAATAAGGTGTTCTGTGAAGTCCTCTTGTGTCTGTTTAAGTACTGCACCAATCGCTGAAACCGAGCCATCATTCTCGACAAAAAAGGTTTTAGAGGTGTCGGATTGGCGAAGTATGGGCCCCTCAGTGAGCTTCTTCTGGGGCAACTGGAAGGCGGATTCCTGAGTGTTTCCCCAAACAAAGGGAATCAATTTTTTCAGAAGTGAAAGAATGGGTTGTACAATGGAGGGGGACTTAGAACAAAACCTAGATAACGAACAGTTGACAAATGGAACTGGCACTTCTCAGGTTTAGCCAAAAGCATATTCTCTCGTGAATGGGTTAAAACCCTGGTGACATGGTCCTGATGTTGTGTGGGATCCTTGGAAAATACAACTAAGTCATCCAAGTATATGGTGACGAAGTGAAACAACATCTCAGAGAAAATACGGTCCATGAAGTGCTGAAAGACAGTAGGAGTATTGGACAACCCAAAGGGCATAACTAAGTATTCAAAGTGTCCAAAAGGGGTCTTGAAAGCTGTCTTCCACTCATCTCCAGCTCTTATTCGAAAGAGATGATAGGCCCCCTGAACATCCAGTTTGCAAAAAAGGACTGCTCCCTGGAGGGCTTCCAAGATATCAGATATCAGAGGCAGAGGGTACCTGTCCTTTTGTGTGACCTGGTTCAATCCCCTGTACTCCAGACAGGGACATAATTCAGTGTTGTCTTTCTTGGGTACAAAAAGCAACACAGCCCCAGCAAGTGACTTGGATAGTCTAATCAAACATTTTTTTAAGTTGGCCTCTAGATATTCCTTCAGGCCTTTTTTCTGAGGTAGATAGTATACACATCCTCCCAAAGGGAATGATATCTTGCTTGGCAGTTTCGATGGCACAATCTTCTGGTCGATGCAGAGGCAAGATCTGCAGAAGAGGCTCAGAAAAAACATCAATAAACCAGTGGTATTCCTGAGGCACGTTATTCAAGTTAGACAGGGACACAGTCTGTTCTTTGGTAGAACCTACCAAGGGATTCTGGCAGTTGTTCGTGCTCTGAGAAAGACAATGGGCAAGGCAGTATTCTGAGCCTAGAAACAGGGAACTGGCAGATCAGTCGATGTAAGGATTATGCCTGTGCAGCCACGGCATACCTAAGACCACTGGAATGAGCTGCTTTGATGATGTCAAAACTGGGATATTCTCGTGGTTGTTGTTGGTGATACTGAGAGCCTTGGAATGTTGTGTTATCGGTCCGGATGATAGAGGGCAACCATTGATTTCCTTCTAATGACTTGAATCTGTTCTTTGTATTCACGAGGTATATGGTGTATTCGGGCCCATTCATCATCCAGGAATATGCCCATTGCTTCACAATCCACCAATGCCAGTACTGTTATAGGATCTCTGAGTTTGGTCTGAAGGGAAACCTGTAACACAACCAAGGAGGAGCATAGTGAAGGACCTAAATCCGCTGAAGAGAAGGAGCAAGTATCTGTCTCCCGAACCTCGTTCCAGTTAGGAACGGGAGGGGTCGTTTCCCGAACGCCTAGGTGGAACAATAGGGCAATTGTGTACCATTTGTTTCGGGAAAGCGCAATAGATACACAGCCCCAACTAGATCCTTCTCTTTCTTTCCTCAGTCGTGAGAGCACCACATAGAGAGAGAACCTATTTGCATGGGTTCGGACTTCCCTGCAGCAGTAGAAGATGCACCTCTCGTGGAGAGGGATACACCAGAGTAGGTTTAAAGGACAGAGGGCGATGTTTATTCTCAGCCTTTCTTTCCTGGAGGTGGAAATCAATCTACATCGCCATAACGAGGAGGGCCTGGTTTCTCTTGAGCTGAAAAGACCATTACAGGTCTGTCAAATATAGCCTTGAAGGTGTTTCACAAAAGCATTGTAATCATCCAACTGTGGGTCTCCAGAGACCACCAAAGGGGTAGCCCAAAGTAAGGGCATTACAGATTAGGTGAGATATTATGAATCCCACCTTAGCCTTATCAGTGGAATAGAAATAGGGCTTGAAGGTAAAGTGAACCATGCAAGAGTCCAAAAACGGCTGCAGCTTTTTGGGGAAACCATTGTATTTTTCCACTATGCCCCCCAAGCAGGCTCCTTCCTGCATGTAGGCATCCCATGACAATACTAGTTGCCGTAAGACTGCGTTTTAAGGTTTCATATTTTGTACCTCAGTGGACAATACCTGCATGCCTCGCAATAGATCTTGTGCTGAGGGTTCCGTATATGAGGGTCTGGTGGCGTCTCAAACTGTCAGGATTTATAGATTCCTGGTTGGAGCTCACCTGTTGTTTCTTGTGCAAGTCCTTTGTGGCTTTCTTCTCCTTTGTGGATTTTGTTTTTGTGGGGGTCTCATGGAGGAAGGGGCGAGCCTCCCCTAACACCACCCTGCCCAATGGACAAAACAATCGGGGAGAGTAACCCCGTGGAGACAACGATGTTGTGCGCGTGTTGTCCAGATGGAGATGAAGGATCCAGGAACTGGAGCAGATAGAGGAACAGCAAAGAAGAGAAGGCGGAAGAGCAACTGCATGGAGAGCCAGGATCCAGGTGAAGGCAGCAAGGAAGGAGGAACGGCCAGGAGAGCGCCGAAAAGGGGAAGGAATCAGAAAACAAGGTAACTCAGAAGGTAACTCACAAGGTATCGCTGAGCTGGGCACCAGAGTTGCCAAGCGTTGAGATGCGAGGAGCTCCGGCTCTGCTAATGCATATAAACGCACTTCATGGAAGAACTAGACCACGCACAGCAATGCCGGCGTAAGACGGCGGTGGCCATGTTGTGAGGTGAAATGGCACCCGCAAATCAGGAATGATGTCTCCAGCTGGCCAAATGAGTCCTGGGGCGGTAAATGATGAAAGATGAAATTTCCCTTTTTCTCCAGCATGGGGCCTGGGATGGATTCACATGCTCATGAATATTCCGTCGTCAGACTGGGAATCCTCGGTAAAGAAAAAATCAGTTTCAGTTTCATTTCTGAACTGTCTTTCTGCTAATAACCAATCACTAGTCTCTGGGTCATACTGCCCCCAGCCAATGACTGCCTTCTACCTAAGCCCCTCCTCTGGCAGCCATCTACAGATTTTTACCGCATGTTCAAGTGTTGCGAGTCCTTGTGCTATAGCTCTCGAGCTTTTACTGCGTTTTGCCTTTTTTCTAAGAGTTTTCTCTTATTTTTCGGTCAATTCGAGCCTCAAGCTCCACCGTTTCTTCTTCGATCAATGGGGACCCGTTTCGGAATTTTTCTACACCCCTCAAGAGCGAATTTTCGTTGAGTTTCTCTTCTTGGAGGATTCTGGAAGATCTTTGAGGCCTACTCTGTGTGGACATGGCCCAGGACAAAGGAGACACGACACCTGCTGGATCCAAGCTGTTTAGGAACTGCCCTGGATGTGGATTACAGAATGTCTTTGAGGATGAGCACTCCCGGTGCCTTTACTGCCTTCACAACGACAAGTCTCACGTGGAGGAGGACTGCACGTTTTGTAAGAACCTGTCTGCCTGGACATTCAAGGACCGTCGGACTCGACTCACTAACTGGCTGGAAGGGAAGAGCCCAGCAGCAGGTGAGAAGAAGAAGTCCGAGCGGTCTTCTAAGACCTTTGAGGGCGCTCCGGCGACGGGGGCCCAACAAAAGGCAGAGCACCGCGAGTCCGCGGGCACCAGGAGCGACGTTGGTTCTGGCTCCTCGGCTGCCAGGCAGGGCGCAATGTCCCCGACGCCAACAACCACGAGCCAACGCTCTGGCTCGGGGAAAAGGAAGTCGGAGAACCCGGGTAAGCTTTGGGAGAAGTCCCGGTCGATCCCGACTGAGAAAGCCAAGGGGGGGGTGAGGCGGTGACCCTCCCCCGAAGGTGAAGGCCCCAGACGCGCCCAAGGTCGTGAAGGCCCTGATTCACCCGACGAAGGCCTCAATTGAAGGAGTCGTGGCGGCCCTGGCAAAGCCTGTGGAGGCTATCCCAGTGGAGTCGACTTCTGGGCCTAGATTTTCCCTGCCACCCCAGAGGGAATCATCTTTTCAACCTATCGAGAAGACCCCCGTGAAACCCCGTGACGGGATAGAGGAGGGGGGCACGGTAGCCATAACAGACACAGATACCACCTCCGAAGATGAGCTGGCTAGCGTCAAAAAGATCCTGGACAAGAAGTTCGAGGAAGTCCGGTCCTACGAGAGGGATCCCCATGAGGCGGACGTAGAGAGCAACGTCCTGGAGCCGAAATGGAGCCGCGGGCCGTGGAGGAGACGGAGGACCCCACGTCCCAGCCATCGCTCCCATCGCAACTGATGCCTATGCCACAGGACAACTCAGGAACAATCGGCTATCCAGGCCCTGTGTACGGAGATAAGGACAAGGTTGCCTTTACACCCAGCGGACGATCCAGCGGCGCCTGGACCGTCGGGGAGCCCACCAAACAAGTGGAGGCGAATCCATCCTCCCCCTCCTTTCCAGCCTTCACCTCCTTCCCCTCCACCGAGGGATGAGACGGGAAATGAAGACGGCAACGACGGGACGGACGACGACGGTGGTGACGACGGGACGGATCTCCCATCAACCCCTGCCCAAGCCTCCCCACATGAAGAAATTGGCTCCTTTCACGCCTTGATAGCCAGGGCATTAGAGCTTTTCCAGCTTTGCCCCGAAGAGCAGAAGAAGGAAGGTTTTCTCTACCAACGACGGGAGGCCAAGAGGAAGACCGTCCTCTCAGTACCGTTATTTGACGACATCTGGGACGAAGGACTGTCGCTGCTCAAGAATCCGTCCATGGCTCCTGCGAAGAGGGACCGGTATGAGAAGTAGTACTGGGTTCCAGATTCCACCCCGATGTGCCTCGGAGCTCAGCCATCCCCGGATTCAGTCGTCTCGGTGGCAGCCAAGAAGAAATCGGCAGGGGCGACGGCATCCACTTCCACTTCCCCACTGGACGGAGAGGGGAAGAAGCTGGACGCCATGGGACGACGAGTCATCTCGTCGGCGGCGACGACCATCAAAGCAGCCAACGCCCTCGTGATCATGGTACGCTACGACAAGGAGCTCTGGTTCAAGATCGCTCCCCTCCTGGATTTTCTGCTAGACGAAAAGAGGGTGGAGGCCCTTGAAATACTACAGGAAGGTGAGGTGGCGTCGGACCACGCCATCACGGTGGCCACGGACATCGCCGACACCGGGTTTCGCCAGATGGGCAACAGCGTTTGCCGACACGGTTGGCTCAAGGCCACCGACTTCGGTCAGGACGTTCATACCAGGGTACTGGACATGCCCTTCGACGGGCACAACCTGTTCGGCAAGGCAGTGGACGAGTCACTGCAGGCCATCAAGGCGGACACCGAGATGGCCCGGGCCTTGGGATCTCTCCATCGACGACGGCCGTCCTTTCGGACCCACGAAGGCAAATCTCAAGGTGCCTCCAAAGGATTTGGTGGCGTTCCGCGTCGTACCGCCAAGCGGCCCGCTAATTGTCGCAGGAGGCTAGCAAGGCCGGAGGACATCGTCGTCGTCGCCAAGGAGGCCAAGGCGGCAAGGCCTCGGCGAAGCAAGATTGAACCGGCTGTGGCGTCGTGGCCCCCACCCAAGCACCCCGGTGGGAGGCCGGCTGGCAAAATTCATCAGCGTGTGGGAGTCCATCTCCACTGACCGTTGAGTGCTGGACGCTCTGGCCCACAGGCACACTCTGGAATTCCAAAGAAAGTGTCACCGTCTACCACCCGTGGCCAGGAAGGAAAACCATGTGCCAGAGCTACTTCTAGAGGCACGAGCAATGCTAAAAAAGGGTGCGATAGAAGTCGTCCCAAAGAGGCTCCAGAGTATACTCGCGGTACTTCCTTGTCCGAAAGAAGACCGGCGTTTGGCGACCCATCCTGGACCTTCGCCGCCTCAACAAATACATCAAGTCCCAGAAGTTCCGGATGGTCACCCTTCAGCACGTGCTGGGACAGCTGGAGGAGGGCGACTTCCTATCGTCGCTGGACTTGGAGGATGCCTACTTCCACATCCCCATGCACAAAGGAAAGTTCCTACGATTCGTGGTCCAAGGGCGACACTACCAGTTCAAGGCCCTACCCTTCAGTTTGAAGTCGGCGCTGAGGGTCTTCACCAAATGCCTAGCACCGGTGGCGGTGCGGCTACGCCTGCAGGGGATCCTCGTATACCCCTATCTGGACGATTGGCTCATCCGAGCACAGTCATGAGAACTCACCGTCGATCACACAGCGAAGACCGTCTGACTGCTCACGGATCTGGGATTCTCGATCAACTTCGCGAAATCCCACCTGTGACCGTCGCAAGATGCCCTGTTCCTGGGAGCCAGACTCGACACAGTGGCGCGATTGGTTTCACCGTCGGAGGAAAGGACGAAGGCCATCCTGGGCAAGGTACAACGGATGTTGACCATGGAAATGGCCAGGGTGAGGTCCATCAAGTCCCTACTCGGCATGATGTCATCATGCATTTACCTCGTGCGCCTATGCAGGTTGCAGATGCGGCCACTGCAGGATTTCCTCGACGCCCGTTGGATGCAAGCAGCGGGCTGCTTCGAAGACAAGATCTCTCTCAACGAGACTTTCCACCAAGCGATCCGGTGGTGGGGCAACCGCACGCATCTAGCGGTGGGTATGGACTTCCAGACCCCGGCACTTCAGGAAACTGTGACGACGGATGCTTCCCTGGAAGGATGGGGAGCACACCGGAGATCTCCACACAAGAGGCCTTTGGCTCCCAGAGGAGAGGTCACTACACATCAACGTCCTGGAGCTCCGAGCCGTGTTCGGGGCCCTCAGGTCGTTCCTCCCGTCCCTCAAGGGCAAGGTGGTAAGGGTCTTCACTGACAACACCACCACAATGTTCTACATCAGGAAGCAAGGGGGCACCAGATCCCCAGCCCTATCCAAGGAAGCGCAGGATCTGTGGTACTGGGCCATTGCCCAGGGGATGTTCCTGATACCATTCCATCTGGCAGGAATAAAGAACACCATTGCCGACTCACTCAGCAGGGAGCTGCGCTCTTGCCACGAGTGGGAGCTTCGGCAGGATAAGTGGATCTCCTGTTCCAACGATGGGGCAATCCCCAGATTGATCTATTTGCGACGGCGACGAACACCAAGTCCCGGAGGTTCGCCAGCAGGTTTCCCCAGCTGGGGAGCATGGGCAACACATTCTCATTCCCCTGGGACGGGCTGTTCCTGTATGCGTTCCCGCCGTTGCCGTTGCTGCTGCGACTCATCAGTCAACTCAGATGGTCCCGGTGTAGGATGAACCTCATCGCACCGGCGTGGCCGAGGCAGATCTGGTTCCCTGACCTTCTGGACATGTCATCGTCCCCCCAGTCAAACTGCCGACGGACGCAGATCTTCTCGCCAGGGAAGGAGGCGCCATCCTTCATCACGACCCGGGATGGCTGAACGTGTAGGCCTGGCTCCTGCAGCACTAGAGTTCGGAGGGTACGATATCCCGGCGGACTGCAAGGAGGTGCTTGCAAAGGCCAGGGCGTCCTCGACTCTTAAGTGTCATGTCCAATCGCACATCCACCGCCCACCAAGCCCCTTGCGTTCCCCGTTCCCGCTCACGTACCCGACGGCAGCGGCTCACCCGGAAGTGGGGATTCCCATCTGGTAAACCAGGGTCCTTGCAGCCTTTCCTCCATTGGCACCTGCCGTGGCGATTTCCCCATGGCTATTGGCACTACACGGGTGCTCAGAGTTCCCCGCGTCACATGGCCAGGAAACAACAGTGTCCGTTTACATCGCGGGACACATGACGCGCAGCTCGCGGTCTTGTGACCCGCATCATGTGACCATACTTCGCATTCAAATGGATCGGGGAAACGCGGAAGAAACGCTTCACAGCTGCTTCTTCGGAGGACTGTATGGCGTTTGATTTTTTCTTGGATTTCTAGCTATTCACGACCACGGAACATTTCACGGACTGCCTCTTGGTATTTCCCTTTGGATTCATCCGTACTATCTTGCCTTTGGGAATTCGACCTCTGGCTCTGTTAACTGGACACTGGAATTGGACTCCCTTGGCTCTGGCATTCTCTTGGCTCTCAACCTCGGATTGTGTACTGGACTGCTTAAGGATCAACAACGTTGTTCTGCACATTGGCTCAAGTGTTTCCCAGAGTGCTACCAAGACCCATACCATCCTGCTGCTGCTGCCGGCTACTCAGAAGCCCCTGCTTCACTTTTCTACTTAGACTGCCCCTCCACCTCAATTAGGTAAGCCCCTGGTACTAATCCTTTGTCATCCTAAAGTACTTCTCATTGCCACTGTGTGTAACATAACCATTCCTTGCCTTACAGTGGTGGGGGGGTTCTTCCGGCGTTCCCGGTTCCAGGCTGACGGCACTCTACACCTGTGGCCTCAAAGATTGCACGGGTAGTGGTTTCACTTCTTCCCGTGTGGTACTTGGGGACGGAGGTTCCATATATCTGCACGACCATCAAGACAGAACATTAAGTTCTATGGACACAAATGGAAGAGGTTCTCTGTCTGGTGCCATGCACAGAAGATCAACCCTCTGCGCATTACGGCCCCTCAAATGCTGCCGTACTTGCTGTCGCTGGCCAAGGCGGGCCTGGCGCATGCCTCCATCAAAATCCATCTGGCGGCGATCTCCCGCTACACCAGAACTCTGGGGCGGTCATCTCTGTGGTCTCATCGCCTGGTGAAGGATTTCATGAAAGGACTGTTCCGATCGTTCCCGCCGGTGTAGGCTCCGGCACCGGCGTGGGAGCTCAACGTGGTGCTGACCAGGCTTATGGGGCCGCCATTCGAGCCTCTGCATTCGGCACCGTTAAAGTTCCTATCGTGGAAGACAGCGTTTCTTGTGGCCATCACCTCTGCACGACGAGTGGGAGAGATCCAGGTCCTCTCCTGTAAATCCCCATTTCTGACATTCCACGAAACGAGGGTAGTGCTGAGGACGCACTCCTCATTCATGCCCAAGCTGCCGTCGGACTTCCATCTCAACGAGCCCTTGGTGCTACCTGTTTTCTTCCCGTCGCCTTCGTCGCTGGCTGAGAGGACTTTGCACTCGCTGGATGTGGCTAGAGCGCTGAAGTTCTACGTGGACCGCACAAAGAGTTTTCGGAAGACATCACAGCTGTTTGTGAACTTTGGCCCTGTGAACCAAGGGAAGGCCTTCTCCAAGGCTTCCATTTCCAGATGGCTCTCCGGCTGCATCATGCACTGTCACCGGTTGGCAAACCGACCATTGCCCGGCCGTCCGAGAGCCCATTCAACCAGAGCGATCGCTGCTACCACGGCGTTCCTGTCTGGTGTGCCCCTGCTGGACATCTGCTGGGCTGCTACGTGGAGGTCGACGCACACCTTTACGAGATTCTACTGCATCGACCGGGATTCCAGGGAGGAGTCCAGAGTCGGCCAGGCAGTGTTGCGCAACCTGTTTGCTTGAAGGTGAGCTGGGTGAAGTGATAAGAGATGCTTAATGTTGAGTTGTTGAAATGTTTAATGTTGAGCCTTGCCACCTCCTGTGGTTGTGCATGCATGTACTGCTATGTATTCTTATATTCATGAGCATGTGAATCCATGCCAGACCCCATGCTGGAGAAGGAACGAGTTACTTACCTGTAACTGTGGTTCTCCAGCATGGGTCTGGCATGGATTCACATGCAAACCCTCCCTCCAACCCCTCTGCGGCTCTTCTCGTGGTCCTACTGCCACTTTACGTGCTACCAAATCTGAAGATGGCTGCCAGAGGAGGGGCTTAGGTAGAGGGCAGTCATTGGCTGGGGGCAGTATGACCCAGAGACCAGTGATTGGTTATCAGCAGAAAGACAGTTCAGAAAATAAACTGAAACAGTTTTTTTCTTTACCGAGGATTCCCAGCCTGACGACGTGGAATATTCATGAGCATGTGAATCCATGCCAGACCCATGCTGGAGAACAACAGTTACAGGTAAGTAACTTGTTCCTTTTCCTTGCACCAGCGCTGCCTTACTTATTGAGGTGTGCGCCAAGACTTCTGCTTCATGTATTAGCATGCACTGTTCCTGTAGCTCAGAGCTCCTTTGTTTCTCTCCCAATGTTGGCTGGATTTGATCAGCTGCATCAACAGATGTGCGACCCCCATTGTTTTCTCAATGGGCCATGGCCCCTGTCTGACTCCTTGGCCCATTTTCCATGTTAGAGCACATCTGCTCTGTATACCCATATCTGCCTCCAGTTCTGGATGTTGGGGCTGGGCACTAGCAGCCATGACAAATTCCACAACTGGGAATTTATCTCTTCGGGAACCAGACAGGCTAGTACTTTGGCATGGGTGGTTGACGGGTTCTCATTCCACTCTTTCAAGAGATTTACGTTATACAAATGGACCTTCTGTTTTCTATCCGGTTGGGCTACTTTGTAAGTACAGGTTCTCGTTCGTTCTAATATCTCATAGGGTCCTTACCACTTGGAGACAAGCTTGTTTTCTGCTGTGGGCAAGAGAACCAGTACTTTCTGTCCTATGTTGAATGAGCTTAAGTTCATCTTCTTGTCATAAGTGGATTTTTGTTGGCTCTGAGCCTTTTCCATATGAGTACAGAATAGATCTCAAACCAATTTCATATGTTCTCGCATTCTGGTGCCGGTTTGCGAGATGGGAATGGCAGCCTCTTTCTGTTCTTTCCAGGATTCCTGGAGCATGTCCAGGACATCTCTAGGTTCTCTTCCATAGAGCAGTTCAAAAAGAGAGAAACCTGTGTAGGCCTGGGGGGGTTTTCCTCACTGCAAATAGTGCCCACGAGATCATTTGGTTCCAGTCTTTCCCGTCCTTGTCTACCAATTTTCACAAAATTAGTTTCTGGGTTTTATTGAATTTTTCTACCAAGCCATCGGTTTGGGGATGGTATACCGAAGTTCGCAAGGTGGTAATGTAGAGTTTCTCATAAGCGCACTCATAAAATTCAAACCCTGATCTGTTAGTATTTCCTTGGGAAATAGAGGTCAAATTATGTCCATACCGATTCTTGAAAAGGGGACTTCTATGATCAGCAACTGGTTCAGGGGCAGGTAATGGGATGTGCCTGCTGGTCTTTTTACATATTTCGCACATCTGGATGAAGGTTTTTATATTGGCGTGGATACCTGGACAGTTTAACTTGCCATTTATGAGTGCTTCTGGGTTTTAGATTGTCCTAAATGCCCCCCGGTAAAATGGGAATGCGCGTTCTCCAGTACAACCTTTCGGTGGCTCTTGGGTATTACCAACTGTGTTTTTACTAAACCTTCTGCAGATGTCTCTCGTCTATAAAGCAATCCTTGTTTTGAGAAGAAAAAGGGACTACCCTTCTCTAAGCCTTCTCCTTCTGGAATTGCTTGTAGAAAAGCTTTAGCGAGAGCTGGATCATTTCGCTGGGTGAAGGCTAGGCTGGAAGAGACGGTGGGCTCTTTCTCCCTTCCTTTCTTCAATGTTAAGAGATTTGTCAGCTCCCAAAAAGCCTAAGTTACCTCTTTCTGTTTTATCTGGTTCACTTTCTTTAAACTGAGAAAATAGAGCTCTTTCAAAAATTCCCTGGGCAATGTGATCTTCCTGACGTACTTCAAAAGGGATCTCACCATGATTCTGAAAGAGAACCTTAACGTCTCCCCGGAAGTCGGGATCAATAACGCCTGCTATGACTTTGTCTTGATATTGGGAAAATCTTCCTCAGGACCAGCCCTTGAGAGCAAAAATTACCCAATTCAGCCCAAAATACAGGTTCTATTGTGCCGAGCAGTGAACTCATGCTAGTGACAAATGACACCTTCAAAAAGATTTAGCATTTATTCTAAACAGTGAATTTCAGCAACATTTTGGGATTCAAGTAAGAGAAGATTACAAAACACAAAACTTAGAGAAATACAAAATATAGAGAAACATAGAACTTAGAGAAACATAGTCTTACGCCCCTTCAATCAGCACTGGGAGACCCTGGCCCTCATAAACTAGCTGTAACAAGCCCCGCTCAGAGGACAGCGCTGCAGGGTGCCGACAGAGCAACAGGTTCCGGACACTCGATTTTGCTCGAACCAAGTCCACAGATCGATCTCCCACCTGAGTCATGTGGGCATGCATTTTTATAATCTTGTGCTGTCAGTCCATGACGCACAGTTCTAGAACCTTCCGTGTGCAAAATATAGGCTTGCTCATGGAAAAACCCAACTCTGTGAATTTCCACTGTGCTCCTTTCCTGTGCCCCTCCCTGCTTGGAGCCCATCTGCGCGAAAGCTCAGGAATGTCTTATCAGTGCCTTCCCAGCGAAAAGAAGATTAGTTTACGAAACCATGCAGGGCTACAGTTAGAAAGGCAGAATACTCTAAGAGAAGTCGAGATGAATTAAGCCTATGTGAGCAAGCTCTAAAAGGCATGCACTCATAGCTTAGTGTTCATAGCGCTTAAGATTGGCTATCTAAGCGCTATATAGGTGCCATAATGTTCCAAACACTCCAATAATTTCTATTAGCTACAGAACTGGGGCCTTCGCCCTGCCTGTCTATCTACAATGCATAATGTGACCTACCACTCCTACTAGGCCTGCATATTCCTTGTAGCTCACTACTGCGTAATGGAAGTGCTACAACAGACCACTGTCAGCATTTTTGGCACATACTTTGAATAAACTATTGGCTTTCAGCGGCTAATGCTGTCATCTAAAGCCCTGATTGGCAAATTTGCAATTTTGTGTATCACTACAGACGTCTATCCCGAACTTCCACGCTAGGCCAGATTTCGGGGCCAATCGTACGTAGCACCCCAGAGGGGATAATAAAACTAAGTCTGTAGGAATCATTCCTCTTTTCCCAGGGGGGAATAATAGCTTCCCTACGGCTACAGATATCAAACCCTATTGATTCCTTGGTGGCGAGGAAGGGCTAAGGCTCTGTGACTACGTTTTTGAAATTGTAGGGTTCCCCGATTAGTTTCAATTGAGTCACATCCCACTTCTGACACCAAATGTAAGGGACTCATGGTGGCAACATATGTAAGGAACTGTTATGCTCACCTGGCCCCCACAGGGGTGTCGATCGGACCCGGACAGCTGCGGTCTCCTTCAACGTGATGCGTAGTGAAGAGATGACTGTCTGGACTGGCCCGCCTAGTCTTGTCTGCTGGACCCGAAGAAGTATTTTCCTGCAGTGGAGACAGGGATTAACCACTTGTGGGTTTTAGTGATGGCCTCCCAACTGTTCTCGCTCTCCCCCACTAATCACCTCCGATATCCCCTTAGTAACCTCACCTTATGTTCGTAAAAGATGAGCTCTCCATCCTGCGTGTCTTGCAGGGGCGCGTAGATACCAGTTACTTCACTGGTTTGAAGGCGTTGGGAGAGTTCCGGTAATATTGACTCTGAAGTCCCTGGCGGGATTGGTAAGTATCAAGTTCAAAGAGTTCAATGTGCCCGATGTTCACTCTTGTCCCCTTCCTTCCTTAAGTTGCAACTGAGTTTGTGAGAAGAAGGTCTCGTAGCTGCTGCTGGCGTTCAGGTAAGAGTCTGTGTTACCCAACGCTGTCCGGTAACTATTGCATGCGTTAACGTGTTGTTTTTCTCCCTCTTTACAGATGCGGCATATGAAAATGTGGAGAGTTATGGAATAATACCGCCGGTGGTAAATCAGGTAAGTCTGTGGTGGTAAGAGGTTGTATTTGTTGATTCCCTTGGCTCACCTTGTTTTTTCTTGTGTCCCCTAGGTGCCGGATTACAGCGAAGAAATGATGGGACAGTGCAGGCTCATCAGTTCTATGATGAGCCTGGCGCCTAAGGACTGAACCCAGACAGCCCCTAGCCGGGGCTGCTGAGGTTTAAACAAATGTCTGGATGCCTGCTCCCGGAGCTGATGGCCTTGGTCCTGATGCCCGGGGGTAGGCTTCATGACAGGAACTCATTATGGCAACATTAAAGACAGACACAAGTGATCACAGTTCAAGGGTGTTTATTTAACTGTATATGCAGGTTGGAAAAACGCCTAATCTAAACCTAAATCTAAGATGGGAGCACCATCAAATAATAATATGGCAGTCCTAGTGGCGTCTTGTCAAATAAAAGATCCCATACTAAAAAAAAACGATTGCCAATCCTTACAACTAAATGCAAAAAGAGTGTGGGATACGATTCACAAGAAAGAAAGAAGTGTTCACAAATGATAAGTCAGGATGTGGTAGCCAGGGATCTCCATACCACACGTTCTGAGCATGGGACAAGGCAGGAAGCCTGAGCGCAGCACACGCTCAAGGTTCCCAGCACAAGACTAGAGTTCCGTTCTCTGGTATCAGGACCTCCGGTGGTAAAGTCTCTTTTATACAAAAAGTATCTTGCCTCCGAGGATCTGATGTATTCAAAATAACAAACAAAATGTTCCTTTTCACCCCTGGATCCCCCTCTTCCGGGCTCAGATCCCTCTCGAATGCTAGCCCCTTTCTGTCAGGTTCACTACGGCTTTCTTCAAAACACTTTCACCTGTTGCATTCACAAGTCTTAATGTCCTTTTTGACAATCCACTGTGGACATCCCTCAGTCTGGTTCACTCTTGTCAACCTAATGATCATCGGGGCAACCATCCTTTGCCCCGTTCTGCAGGTCTCTCTCCGTCGGGTTCACCTTTTCCAGCCTCTCCTTTTCTTCTACTTTCTTACTATGCAGGATTCACTTCCCTTGACTTTCAATGGTTTGTCGGCCAAAGACTTCAGACTGTACAGGGGATTTTGCTAGACCCCTGTATGACCACTTTGACCTTTTCCTTGCAGCTTTCCCATGGCCTTCTGGTATCAGTAGTTTCAACAATGGGGAATTTAACCAGTCTCTCTCGAGTGAGTACCTGGTTTTCCCTTTAGGAGTTAACAGTACTTTGATTTTCCCTTCATTTGTTATTTGCTACTTTTGTTCAACACAGTTCAGTTTCTTATCGGTTCTCCCCTCGACTCACCAGTTGTGATGAACCACTTGGCTTTTCTTGTCTCTGGAGTCAAGGACGGACGGTGCCATGGTAGCAAGTGTCCCTCCCTGTCCTGATTATCAGTGTAGTAGGGGTTTGTGTACTGTTGACATCTGCTGCAACACAAGCTGGCTATTGTTCACGGTGTTAAGATTCCTTTCACGGAGGCTTCGTGAGTCTGGGTCGGAAAGGGAACGGTTGCTTCTCTTCTTGTCGCCACTTTGGTTCTTGCCGCCTTTCTCCTCTTCTTGAATTTCTGTACTGGGATAGCTGTCTTGCTGTGCGTTCTGCCTTGTTCGTAGTGTGCTCTCGTGCTCTACCTTGTATCCCTGTGGGGAAGGGAAAGGACCGTTGGGTGTGTGTGATTCTGGTCAATTGCCCAACTTTGCCTGACCCTTGTGTGGGACATGTCAGGTAAACGGCTCTGATGTTAGTCCGTTGTCTTTTGTGTTGTGCGAAAGTGTCCGTGTCGGAAAAGGGGATGGGGGGTAGAGTTTCTGAGTCTCCTACATGGTAGAATGGGGAAAAGCCGTGTGTGTCGCACTTCCACTCCCCGAGGACTCACCCTCCAGGTGATCCTCACTCACTGGTCCACCCCTAGTAACTGGATCTAATAGTTATGGCTGTGTCCTGGCCACCTGGATGACATATCCCCGGGAACTAGTCACGGAGACACCTTCAGGTTTCCCACATCGGTCAACCAACTCACCATGTTGCACAAAGTTTATCTCGCCTCCCATGTTTAGGCAGCCTACACAAACCCAGCTATTCGTTATACATCCTTCCTATGTAATCAAAATGTACCCCTTGTTCCCCAAATGTCTCAAACACATTTCCCTGAAAAGCCCTGTGTATATATCTGCACTTGTGTTCAAGACTACCACATACATTCACAGTGGCTTGCCCATCTGCAAATCTCTTCTCTCGCGTGTACATATAAAGATCCATGCTTCCCATCTTTAGGCACTACATTGCACATCACACAACTGCATTGTGTTCACACTGTATCCTCATACTTGTCAATATTATGCTATGTGTATGCAAATCTAAAATGTATCAAATATACACAAAATAACACTAATAGTAACACTCTTTCGAGGGGATTGGGTCCTCCGACGTATTCCATATCTATGACAGTAATCACCACAGCTGTGCTGCTTCGGAAAATCTTCGGCGTCTGCGTCCTGCGTCGACGACGTCGATACGCCGCCCTCAAGGAACTCCTCCGATGGCCGACGTCACTGGATGTTATAAGTAGGACGCACAACGCCTGTAGCCTCAGTTCTGTTTTTTCCACGAAGGTGTTCGCTTCGTGAATCTCGGTACGCCTCGACTCTTTGGAGTTTCTGTTGTTCATCTTGGTTCTTCGAACCTGTTCGTTTGTGAAGTTATTCTTCATGAAGATGTCTACCTCGTCTTCCACACCGCGTCCGGGCTTTAAGAAGTGCAGGGACTGTGGGTCCAAGATGTCGGTCACGGACTCGCACGATGTCTGCCTCTGGTGCCTCGGGGAGGCCCATGACATGGATGACTGAGTCGACTGCCAGTCGCTCACGTCGAAAGCCTTGCGGGAGCGCAAGAAGTTATCGGTAGGTAAGGTATCCAAGCCCCGGAAGTCGAGGTCTGCTGGGCTTTCGACGGACGACTCGAGGGGCGACCCTCTGCGTCATCGTCGGAAGTGCAGTGGGTCTCGGTCCCGGAGTCGTTCTCGCCACTCCTCTGCCTCTTCGAGGCACTCCCGGAAGCGCTGTCATCGGTCACCTTACCTGTCCTCATCCGAGGACTCCGCCCGTCGACGGGTTGCTTACCCCACCAAGCATGCGACACCGGAGGAATGGGCTTCCTTCGGGAAGAAAATGTTAGCAATTCTCGAATCGCAGGGCACTGGTCCGTCCGTGCCTCCGAGTGGGGTCGGTCGTGATCAGCCGAGAGACGCCACTCGCATGCCTTCGGGCTCGGGTGGTCATCACAATTTACGTGAAAGGTCCCGCTCGGACAAGGGGAATCGTTCTCGGCATGCCCGGTCCAGGTCCCGGACCCCGACACGCTCGAGACCGAGTGAGCCTGTGAAGTCTTCGTGGAAGACATTGATGCCTGTGGCGCCGAGGTCGTCGGCGGACTCTCTCGAGGCTCCGCCTCCGAGGAAGTCGTCGACGCAGTCGGTGCCCAGGATGTCGAGGGACACGCTCGGGGCTCCTCCCTCAAGGTCTGTGTCGACGCCATTGATGCTGTCGGTGCCGCGTCTGTCGTCGGCGCTGATTCACTCGATGCCCTTGACGCCTTTCGGGGCTGTGTCGACGGGGGTACCCCGTGGCTCGGGGGAACCACCTAGGAAGGCTCTGGCCAAGGTCAAGCATGGCTTTGGTTCCAGTTCTGTGCCTTCTTACCGCCATCTGGTATTCATTTCAGAGGTGGATGAGGGCTCTGATGATGGCATGGTGCCTGACACAGTGCCTGACGAGATTCTCTCGGGCCATAGCCAGTTTGAGGACCTGAGGCAGTCCCTGCCTCTCCGGAGGTGGAGTTTTGTAGGCCTGAGCCTGGTACTCATGCCGATTCTTTGTACTGGCAACTTATGTCACGGGTCACCGAGTACTTAGGATGGTCGGCTCCCCCAGGCGAGTTTGTTCAGGATGACCTTACGGATATCCTCGACATTGGTCCATCAACTGACCCGGTACTGCCATTCCATATGGCTCTGCAAAGAAGGGTGGCAGGGGCTTGGACTGCCCCGGAGAGTCTGCCGGCAGTGAGCAAGTCTTTGCCGCGAAAATACCACCCAGCCAGTAGTGACCCCTGCTACTTGTCCAAGCACCCTACTCCGGAGAGTTTGGTGGTGCAGGCGGCTACGGCCCCGGCAAAGCAGGCATCGTACCCTACCATCCCTCCTGATAGGGACGACAAACGTTTTGACGGCTGGGAGAAGAAAGTGTTTTCTGCAGGGGGTATGGCGCTTCAGGCGGCCAACTCCATTTGTGCCTTGTCTTGTTTCACGCACACTCTGTGGAACTGTGTTTCCTTGGTGGCTGAACATATTCCCGAAGGGGATGAACGGGATGGTTTCCTTGCCATGGTTCAGGATGGCAAGGATGATATGCGTGAGGCCGTTCAGTCGGGTTTGGACATGGAAGATTGCGTCAGCCGGTCCATGGCGGCGAGCACCGTGATACGCAGGTGTGAGTGGTTGCGGAAGTCGGGGTTTGCTCCTGATGTGCCGGCCCGGCTCCTCAACATGCCCTTTGACGGGGAACATCTTTTTGGCAGCCAGGCTGACGAGAGCCTTGAGAGGTTGCAGACCTCCAAAGCTGCAGCGAAGTCGTTGGGCGCTGCAGTTAGACAACCTCCGCCTTTTCGTCCTAGGGGACAGCAATGGAGGGGAGGTTCCTTTCGTTATTACTCATCCTTTGGTAAAGCGAGAGGAGCTGCCAGTCAAAGGGGCCACCGTAGGAGTGCCAGAGGTGGAAAACAAGGTACTCAAAGTGCCAAGGCCGCTTGGGCTGTTGCCTCTTTGCCCTCAGGCAACGCCGCAGCTGCTTCAGCTCAGTCATGAGGCCATGTCCCATGGTTCGCCGGTTGGGGGAAGGCTGGCGCAGCATCTTGCAAAGTGGCGCGCCATTACTTCAGATGTGTGGGTTCTGGAGATCATAACCCACGGCTACTGTCTTCCTTTCCGGCAAAGGCCTCAAGACAATCCACCGGGGAATCTCTTTGAAGAGTCCGGATCCGCTCCTTGCGCAGTAAATTCAATCCTTGCTGGAGAAAGGCGCCATAGAACTGGTGCCTGTAGCGGAGAGGAACAAGGGATGGTATTCCCCTTATTTTTTGATTTCCAAGAAAGACGGGGGATTGAGACCCATCATGGACTTGCGCGGTTTGAACAAACTCCTCAGGAAGGACAAGTTCAAGATGGTTACTCTTTCTCAAGTCCTCCAGGCACTTCAACTTCAGGACTGGTTGGTGTCTCTCGACCTCAAGGACACTTATTTTCATGTGCCGATCCATCCGAAGCGGTTGGCGACTCGCACTTTCAGTTTCGGGTCCTGATGTTCGGATTGACCTCCGTCCCTAGGGTCTTCACCAAGCTCATGGTAGTGGTGGCAGCGCACCTCAGGAAAGGGGGGATTCACGTCTACCCCTACCAGGACGATTGGTTGATCAGGGCGCGCTCTCCCGAGCAAGTCCTGGATCATCTGTCGGTCACCTGCCACTACCTCCACAAGCTGGGCTTCTCCCTCAACTTAAAGAAGTCCCATTTGACACCAACTCAGAGGCTCCAGTACATCGGAGCAGTTCTCGACACGTCCCTGGGGTAGTGTTTTCCTCCCCAGGTGAGGGCTCATCACATTCAGCAGATGGTGCGCAAGTATCAACGTGCTCAGACTCTCCCAGCGTTCGGTTCTTGAGACTGCTCGGCCTCATGGCATCCTGCATTCTTCTGGTGCCAGAGGCAAGGTTGCGGATGAGATCTTTGCAGTGGGCCTTCAAGCTCCAGTGGTCTCAGTCCTCTGGCAGGATGTCGTACCCTGTTCAGGTGCCGTCTTCGGTCGCCCGGGACCTTCTGTGGTGGGCCGACGAAGGCAATCTGATGAGGGGGGCTCCATTTTGGCTGCCCTGGTCGGAGGTGACGATCATGTCGGACGCATCCCTCACAGGATGGGGAGCTCATGCCAACGAGTTGACAGTCAGCGGTCGTTGGTCTCCGTCGGAGTCCAGACTCCATATCAATCTGTTGGAGCTGAGGGCCGTCAGGCTAGCCGTGAAGGCTTTTCTGCCGACTGTGCGAGGAAAGAATGTCCTGATCCTGACGGACAACACAGTGGCCATGCACTACCTCAACAAAAAGGGGGGGCCAGGGTCACTTCCTCTGTGCAGGGAGGCGATGCAGCTCTGGTTCTGGGCAACCCAGCAGGAAGTTTCGATCTCGGCAGTTCATCTGGCAGGAGACGAAAACGAGACGGCGGACGCTCTGAGCAGGCAGAGCACGATCTCTCACGAGTGGGAGTTGGCTCAGGAGATTCTCCTGGAGATCTTTGCCCTTTGGGGGACCCCTCAAGTGGATCTCTTCGCCTCTAGTGTCAACCGGAAGTGCGATAGGTTCTGCTTGTGGGAATTTCCTCCAAACGGAGCCTTAGGAGACACGTTTGTGGTGGAGTGGTCATTCTCACTGCTGTATGCATTTCCTCCAGTCCCCGTCATCCCACAAGTACTGCAGAGGTTACGAAGGTTTGGTTCCCAGATGATCCTCATTTCTCCGGCGTGGGCCCGGAGGACGTGGTACCCAGACCTTCTCGACTTGTGCATCTGCCCTCCTCGTCGTCTTCCCTACCGAGACGATCTACTCTCACGGGAGGGGGGTCAGGTTCTCCATCCAGAGGTCAGGTCCCTCAACCTTCACGCTTGGTTTCTGAAAGGTTGAGGTATAAGGATTGGGACCTCCCTGAAGACGTGATGGAGGTGTTGCTTTCGACCAGAAGGCCCACAACAAAGTCCCTGTACCGCTGCTGTTGGAGGAAGTTCTGCGACTGGTGCAGGGTTAAGAATGTGGATCCTTTTGCATGTGAAATTCCCATGGTTCTGTCTTTTTTGCTTTCTTTGGCCCACATGGGCCTTCAAATGGGTACCATTAAAGGTTACCTGGCGGCGCTGTCCATATTTAAGCGCTCGTCTGAAGAGTGTTCCTATTTTAAAATTCCTTTAATTTCTCAGTTTCTGAAAGGGTTCACTAATGTGTTCCCTCTGTCACCTTTCCAGGTGCCCGGTTGGGATTTGAACCTTGTTTTCAAGTTTCTGATGGGTGCTCCGTTTGAGCCTTTGCATTCATGCCCTTTGAGACTGTTAACTCTGAAAACTGTATTTTTAGTTGCGGTCACTTCCGCTCGCAGAGTTAGTGAGTTACAGGCACTTTCAGTTAAGCCACCCTTCACTGTGTTTCATAAGGACAGGGTTGTCCTTAGAGTTCTTCCTTCTTTTCTTCCGAAGGTGGTGTCGGAATTTTATTTAGGCCAGTAGGTTGTTCTTCCGGCATTTTATCCTTCTCCACATCCTGGTAAGGAAGAGGAGAGGCTCCATAGGCTTGATCCTAGGAGAGCATTAAGCTTTTATATTTCACGCATGTCCCGGGTCAGAGTGGACTATCAGCTCTTTATTGGTTATGCTGGAAAGCGTTTGGGACAGGCTGTGACGAAACAGACTTTGTCTCGCTGGATTATTTTGGCTATCTCTGAGTGTTACCGCTTGGCAGGTAAGGACCCACCGGTCGGTTTACGGGCCCATTCTACCAGGGGTATGGCTGTTTCTACTGCCCTGCAGGGGGTGTTCCTATTTGCAACATCTGTGATGCAGCCACCTGGGCTTCGGTACATACTTTTGTACGTCACTATTCCCTCGATTCCATCCGGGGGCAGGATCTGGCCTTTGGCAAGGTGGTCCTTTACTCCGCAATTTGATTGGGCATGCTAAATTTCTGTTTTCTAAATTCTTTTCCTACCTCCTTGCATTGGTACTGCTTTGGGAGCCTGTCCTAGATATGGAATACGTCGGAGGACCCAATCCCCTCGAAGAACAAGTTACTCTCTTACCTGGTAACGTTCTTTCGATGGGATGGTACGACGACATATTCAAAATCGCTCCCTCCCTACCTTCCCCGCTATAGAAGTTCTTATGCGATTGCAGCTTACGTTTCCGCAAGGCTTTGTGTGTCAGACTGGCAGAAGGCTGGTGGCACACGTTCTGGGAAAAAACTACAACTGAGACTACGGGCGTCGTGCATCCTACTTATAACATCCAGTGACGTCGGCCGTCGGAGGAGGTCCTCAAGGGCGGCGTATCGACGTCATTGACGCAGGATGCAGACGCCGAAGATTTTCCGAAGCAGCACAGCTGTGGTGATTACTGTCATAGATATGGAATACGTCGTCGGACTATCCCATCGAAAGAACGTTACCAGGTAAGAGAGTAACTTGTTCTTCCATTCTCATTAGCTGTACTAGATACATACCAGATTGCAACATCGTGCTAACATTGCATCTACTCCAGTCACCAATATGGCGCATGCAACGCAAAACCTTCGTTCCCATTGAAACCCCTATCGACCACCCCAACAGTTCCAGTGGCCCGACTATGCCCCTGCCTATCCGTTGGAAAGGTTCCTGAATTAGAGGCATGGTTTGTAACTGAGTACGTTGGTCCTATTCTTCAGTTTCCACTCTGGGCATTGCTGGCCTCTTCAAGTATCCCTGGCCAAAAGAACTGGTGTCACCTTGTAAATGGTTTTCTCCCTCTGCTTGATTGCTGCTTCCCACAACGTTTTCCGATACTTGCACGGAACCAGTTGTTAAAACACATTTTCTTATGCTTTTTGTTTATGTCTCTATATTAGAGTCCTTCTTTCTTCTGAAATCCATGGTCCTTTTCCTGGTCCTTTCCCCCCTTCCGATAACTTTCTTCCCAGGCAGGTCGGGGAGTCATGTCCAATTCTTGTGCCAAATGGAAACTGTCTTGGTCTTGGTCGAACATCCATTCCACGTAATATCACACAGCAGTTCCAAATAGTTTTCTCTTTTGTTTTTCCGTTCTACTAGGTTTGTCCTTATGAGAGGTACTAGGCAGCTTAGTGCCAAAAAACGGTGCTTGCTTCAACCCTTCCCTACTTTCCTCACGATCTCTGTGAATCTCTGGGCGCCGACTCTAGCACCACTGGTTCCAGTAGAGAGGGGAATACTGTGATGGGAAGCTGTATTTCTTCACCCAAGTCTGATATATGGATGCTTTCGACCCTGTGTATACGTCTAACACGTATCTGGGGTTCTTTCCCTGTGAGTGGTCCCATTTACTATGCACTTATGGCTGTTTGCTGGCTCCCAGAATTGATCTTGGTCCTCGTCTTTTGGCAATTTAACTCTGTGTCAGAGACATATGGATGTCTGGTTGTCGGCCTATCTTGGCACTCTTCTTCGCAGTCTCTTTCCCCGATAATCCCTGAGGCCTTGATGTCCATGAGTTCTGCTTTCGGCTTTTGGGGGCATAGTCGTACTATGTGTCCGCATTCCACGCACTCAAAGCATTGTGGTTGCCTGGGCAGTGATCCACTGACCAGAGAGGTCGTTCCCACGGAATAGTTTGCTCAGGTCTTCACTTGGTCCTGTTCGGTCCCCTATACATCGGTGGTAGTCATAACCCTCAGGCCCCCATGGGGCTTGGGGTGCCTGTGGTGGGGCCCTGTCCTGATTTTGTGCCAACAGGTAGGGTCATAAGATGGCTGGTTCCGGTCTTCTGGTGGCCAAAGCAATATGTATGGCCTCCGAGAGGCTTGGCCCATGATGTCCCTCCCCCATCTTTAGACGTGGCATCTATGAATTGTTCCAATACCACCCGGTCTGCCAGTTCTTCAACTGTGGTAGTTGCCAGTTGAAGTCATTTGTCGACTATGTCTTTGACTGTATAAAATACCTGTTGCGGGGTCTTGCCGGGATTGAGTTGTGCCGCTTGAAACTTCATATGATAAGTTTCATCATATATAAACCTTACTAGGATAGCGCATAGGGTGTATCTCCGGTTGGGTATGCTGCCTGATAGGTGTTTTGTATGTCCCTGGTCATAAGGGGAGCATTACATTGGCCCAATCTTTGTTGTTGCCATAGGGCATTTCTGGGTCTTCTCCTGGCGTAAACATTTTCAGGACTGATGTGAGTACTAGGGGATTGCTTCTTGCATTGGTAGAAGTGTCTTCTAGAGGAGCCTGCCGCATCTGGAAGGTTTGATGAAAGGCATATCAGTCATCAGCCTGTGCTTGTTGGTTTTGTAACTGGATAGCTTTGGGTTTTATCAAGTGTTTTTGTGTCATTTTCCTAAACCGACTTCTGACACCGCCTTGCTCCCTCCAGCATCTGCTATGTTTTTTGAGACTCTGGCTCCATCCATCCGCTCTTGCTCTGAACCCTCTCTTTGGACCAGAGAGAGGGTGCAGAGTGAGATGGGGCCGACCAAGACACACGGGTGCTTTGCCAGGTGACGGGGAAGCCCGTTGCTGGCTCGATGCCCATGCTGTTCAAGGCGTCTCCCCTGGTGGCAACTCTCTCTCACTGCAGATATCTGCGCTGTCCGCACTGTCAGCAACGCCTCCCTCGACACAGGTGTCTGTTCTGCCGGCGGCTTCTCCCTTACTCCTCCGTGGCAGGTCTTTCCCACAGTGCCACGTGATTTTTGCCCTGTTCTTTGGCCTTCTTCCTGCCTTCACAGACCAGGAAATGCCATATACAGCATTCATTTTTGTAGGATCCAGCTTGGATTCCTAGGCAAAGTCGGGATGCATGTGACATGGCTGGATATGGGGGAATGGGACTGTCTTGTCACATTCTAGTCAGGGGATTTCTGTTCCTGGGCAAATATGGGGTTTGAGGCATGATTGGACAGCCCTAAAATGCGTCAGTGGTGCAGATACTTGTCATTGGAGGGATGTGGCAGACACAAGCCTGAATTTGGGATGAAACGAGGAATCCTGAAATCATTTCTTAGATCGGCCACTGGAGCCAACATCCAGAAGAAGGGAAGCCTGTGCTGAAGACCTGGAAGTGCAACTATCATTTGCCAAAGACAAGTGCGAGTGAAGTCATCCCTCTCTTGCTGCGATCCTACAAAATCCTCATGTGTACTTCGACTCTTGGACCAGAGGGGCTACTCATTCCGGGCCCCTGCTCCAAAATGCTGCTGCCAGTAGCAGTCTAATATACCCAGGTACCATCATGAGGGCTGTCTAGCCTCTGCAAAGGCCTTTCGGCTGCATTGTTCAGCCTCCTGTGCTGGAGCTGTGAATTCTGCACATCGACAACTCGTGGCTGAAGACATGCCCTCCAGCTGATGCTCTCCAGAATGAAGGGCCTTTAGGAGCTGAGCCTTCCTTGCTGCCTTTAGGAGCTAGAGCCTGCTGCCCTCTAAACGGGGTGGTTCTCGCTGCTGCCCTCCTCTGCCTTGTCCTGGGGATATTGTGTTTTGTAACCTGCTGTGGCTGCTCTCCTAAAGTTCCTGGGCTGTCCTGCTGGAGGATTTTCTGAACCATCCCATCAGAATGCAGAACCGCTGTCTAGATCGAACCAGCCCTGGCACTATCTACAGCCACTGCATGTGCAGCCCCTGAACATTCTGCAACTGGGCCACTGGCAGAGGTAAGTGGCCCAGCTATTCTGAATACCCTAGGAGGTGTCACTCAGAAAATTATATTGCGGACCGTGCGCGTATCTGTTTTCTTGCCTCCCTCCTACGCATGGAGGGAGGCGAGAAGTCCATTCCCCAACTCACCCTTGCCAGATAGTGACTGATGGCGGACTGGCTAAGGATTTCCACCAGAATAACCACGAGTGTCGTGGGTTTTGGGGGGAACCCCACATTCTTTTTACTTTCCTTCCAACTCCCAGAGTGCTTTAAATTTGGAACTGTGCTCACCTGTTGGCTTTGCCAACGATTTTTCTGGGGGTACTTTTATGAGTTCCTGTTCACTACATAGGTACTTACCTGGAACCTTGACACTGTTGAGGCATTAGGCCCACTTACCTGGTAGGGAAGAACTGTTGAAGCTACAGTGACCTTAAAGTTATGAGGCAGTGTATATACACGTTGTGTTTTAATTGCATAATTTCATCACTTTACTGCTCACTGTTGATCTTGTTTCATTAACTTGAACTGCATTTACTGTCTGTAGTGTGAAGTGTAGGGGATTCCTAATTGATACTATTCCTTCTATTTCATACTAGTCATTCTTCTTCATCATGGTATAACAGGTATGTTTACATAAATGTTGATGCCCATGCATGGTCATGGCTGGAAAACTGGTGCTGCATCTTGGTACAACACATCTGCTTCTTGCTGTAAACAATGGTTATCGAACAGGATCTACACATGGTCTCATATATCATGTTTGTCTTTATTCTATTTCGATTGGTACAGTACAACTTTTAGTCCCTGTAGTAAATGGATTTTTCGGGGGTCACACTATGGTGGACGATGTTTATGGACCTGGGTGAATAGTACTTCCAGGTGTGTTTTACCATTATTCAGGGTGCCATGCTGGATGATGAAGAACTCAAAAGCATTTTATGGGCCTCGTAGCAGGCTGTGTAAGCTGCAGGCTCTGTGTCACAACTGACAAATTCAAATTGTGGAAGTATTTAATCGGCTGAAAGAGACTAACATCTTGTCTAACAGTTACGTGATCACTTGCTCCTCAGCTTGCATGTTGTTTGAGCTGGGTCTATTCTTTATGGTGCCATCACAAGTTCATGCCTTTAAATGTGCACTGCAAAGCACAACTGCAAAAGCCAAAGCTTTTGGCTTTGCCACGGCTTGTTTTAATATGCATTCTGGTTCTTATGTAACGCACATTCTGGTTCCTTAGTAACATGTATTATCCTTCTATTGTAATGTGCAATTTTGTTCCTTTGTAACATGAAGACATTCATTTGTGTTTTCTTTCTGCTAGGTGTTTGTTCATTTTGCAAAAGACCAAAGTGATGACGATACTCTGATTCAGGAGCCACAGACTATCGTGCAACCTCAGGTCCTTGCTGATAAGATGACGACTACCCAGGAGGATGTTCAGGTCCTGACTGATAAGATGACTACCCATGAGGAAGATCTTCAGCTTCAGAGACTGTCTCTGTTTTTGACAGATGAAACTGTGAAAGAAAGCTACCTTTGACATGCAGGAGAGGTCCACATTAGGATTAGCTGCTGTGTCCTCTTTTTTGCCAGTTTCTACCTCTAGTCTTCCAAGATAGTAGGGGGAGCTCCCTCTGTGAATCTTCTCTATTGAGCCCCCACTTTCTGTATAACTTAAGGCATATTGGCATGATTGATCCATACCCAAGAATCATGGAGGCCGCTCTCCATCACATCCAAATTAGCCTGTTACACGCCGATATGTTTACACTGCATCAGGAGGGGCATATACAGTTGACTGAGTCACTATATTGACCCAGAAGATAGGTATAGGTATAGATGGGTATATATGCCTGCTGCACTGTCCGCGGCCAGTTGATAGATGCCTGTAGCTGCCTGCTGCAACCTATTGAAAAGGGGGAAAGATTTGGATATCTGTCTGCTGTTCTGAACCAAGTGATAAGCGCCAGGATCTGCCAGTGCCCCTCTACTGTTCCAGAAGCCTTTTTCATTTTCCTGGTCCAGGTGATAGAAGCTTGGATCTGCCTGCAGCACTTTAGTGGGCTAGACAAGAAGCATAGACATCTGCCCGATGAGCTCTCTTGTCTCACCCCAGGTGATAGGTGACTGAATCCACCAGCTGCACTATGCTGGCTCAGGAGATAGTTGCAGAGTTTTGCTTTCCGCACTGTCCCTGTGTTAAGATTTCTGCCCTCCTCTGGTCTGTGCCCCCTGTGTAAATCCTGACACCAATTGGCTGATACTCATATAGACAGTTCCTTCTGTGCCTAGTTAAGTTCACTAGTTGTCTTGCTCCTGTCAGCAGGCCATGGCCATTGTTACCTCCCCATCATAGACCTCCACAGACAGCCAGCCTAGCTATCTTTATTAGTTGATGCTTGGGGTCTCTGGGTTAACCTTGAACTGCTGATGCAGCTTGTGAAATCCTTTCAAAATAATGTAAGAGCCCTTGCATCAGTAAGGGATCACTCTGAGAGTGACGGAGCATGCAGCCCTCCTCAGGTACTTTTCCTGTACATAAATGAATAAGTATGAATGTATTAATCAAGAAACTACAGTACCTCAGGACACCCAAAATCTGATGACACGAGGAGTGCGAGTGGGATCAACCCCCAGTCACATTTGAGATGCCTAGCCAGTGATGTATCAAGTCAGCAAAGAATGGAGCTGATTGACCCTAGTACACCACTGCACTGAATCAGTACTGAATGATTGTTATACATATCATTGTCATATGACAATAGAGGCCGTAGTGTTCTCCTTTTCTGTGTGTAATCATACATATGAAACTGTGGGCAACCACAGTAATGATGAAATGCTGCAAGGCCTACTAAAGCAAGCAGCCACCTTGGAAAGTATTTGAGTGTCCTCGGGCCCAAACTAGGCACTCCCCTAGAAGATTGGTATGCACACATAGCCAAGGACAGTATTCTCTCTTACTTCCATTAGATCATCTCTTTACTTGAGTTACAATCACTTCCCACTCCTAGTGGTGTTTTTATACAGCTGCATACCAGTTTTCTCTTGGAGGGATGGCGGAGTACCTGCCATCCCTGGATGTCCTCAGGTGGCCATCGCTAAATCTCCCAAGTTCCGTGCCCCTTGCACATATTCTGTCATAATGACGTGTACCTATAGCATCTAAGGCACATCTGGATTGACTGTTACATTATTTAAGTAAACGATTGTATGTATTTTAATAAATTGAAATTCTAGCTGCAATTTTCTGTGTGGACTTAAGAAATGACATTAGTACGTGCTATCACACATTCTCATGCTGCATTGTGCTCGACTGCTGAACAATACAACTAATCTCACGGCCTGCTCACTTTGCAGTGTCGCACTAATGAAGGCATCTATAAGCCTCTCTTATCTATGCTACCCATCTTTATTTAGCCTCTTTGGTTTACCGTTTTCTCCCTGAGGATTTGCTTAGTGCATCACACTACATCTTCCATCGACTGGGCTCTGATCCAAAGAGTTGGTCTCATTATAATGTTGGCAGTAATTCCACTGTAAACATGCTGAATTACTGCCAAACTCGTTTATCGTTGCCACCATTCAGTCCTGTGGATTTAACCAAGATGGAAGGGAAGTGTACATCAACATTTTTGGAGTCCATAGGACTCCATGTTTTTTTTGTTGTTGCAGAATTATCATGACTGGTCATTATGCCAATTTGTAAAAATAATGCTTTACCTTCAAGCAGGGGGATTTACCTCCAGCATGATGCTGAAGGTAAATTCTCCATTTTAACTTCAAGTTCGGGATTCGGCGGTGCGGTAAAAACAATGGAAATTCCATTACTGGCAAAAACAAGAGATGGCAACAACATTACCACCATTTTTTTACTACGCTGCCAAACTTGTAATGAGGTCAAATCTTCTGTGCTGAACCAGCTAGTAGCACTATTTATTGACTCACTATGATTCCAGCACTAACATGCCTTGCGCCTCATGAACACATGCCCTGGTCTCTGTTCTTTGCACCGCTTTGCCCCAAACTCTGCCTACTGATCCCAGATCTACCTTGCCCTGATGCCCTCCAGCACTTTCCTGCACTGTATCACCATGTGTTCCTGTCGTCCATTTTTCTCCCATTTTCAATGAGCAGTTCATTAGTTAGGGATCCACCCCCCTGTTTCTGCTTTTCACTGTAGGTTGACAGATTGTTATTATCGGACTGGCTGCTCCTCTTATCTCTGCTGTAAGCTGAACATGGCACGTCATCTTCAGTTATTTGTCCAAGTGACGTACCAATGAGCTTCAATGGTATGGTGAATATAGAGTAAAGAGAAAAAATATGTCCACTGTCCCCCCTATATCCAATCCTCATTCCTGCACACTGATGGTATGTCTGTACCAATAGAAGAAATCTCAAAACACATTTTGCACAGATCAAAAGTAAGAGAAATGCATGCACAACTCCTCCTGTGTCCTAGGGCAGGGGGACCTGCTTCTACCTATCTATGTCAACTTTCCATGGCTGTAGTATTCTTGCGGCCAAGAGCTTCCCCATTTTGTTGGTCTCCTAGTCATTCATTTATCAGTATGCTTGTGGTAATAAATAACTTTTTTTAGAATCTGCCTTCCACACCATTATGCCTGTATTGTGTAGGACTGGCCCAGCATGGTCACAAAGGCACCCAGTTTGATGTTCTTTCAGACTGATGGATTGACTAGGGAGTAGGATTTCAAACCCCAGTGATACTTGAGCAGGTGTGAAGGTGGCCCACTTTAAGCTCTCTCATAAGGCCCCAGCATACACAACCTTACTCTAAAGCCATACAAGGGGTTTACAATCCTTACTATTAGAGGCATTTGCCTCTGATAGTAAGGCAGTCCCCCAGGCTGTACTCTGTGCAATGTGTATGGTTCTCCTCCATTCACACAGCTATAAGGGTCTCCACAGGATGCGTGTGTTAAATTATGGTAGCTTCCAGGCATCATCTAGGTGTAACAATGGGCCAACCTTGGTGGCGTAAGGTGTGCTTGCACTGGTTTGGGTCACCAGGAGAGCGAAAGAGTCCCTGTTGGACTATGGGGCCATGGCTGTACTCTGCACCAGGTGTATGGTTTGGCTCAATACACACAGCTATAAGGGTCTCCACATGATACAAACCTGTTGTGAGTTCCAGGAGGCTTGTACCGGCTTGTGTTCAGTGATGGCGGCTTCCACACTTCATCTAGTTCTAACAATGTGGCGGACTTGATGGCATAGTGGCTTGGTGTGCTCGCACTATTTGGGCCACTAGGTGAGCTAAGTCCCTGTTGACTCATTGCTGGTTTGTAGAGTGTCAGGCACATCTAGGCAGCCTTGCTTGTTCAAAATGCATAGACCTATCTGAGGTTCTCTGCAGTGGAGACTTAGCAGTGGACTAGGTGGTTTCAGAGCCAGCGTGGTTATGTAAAGTGGGGTACTTGTGCTGATCTCTCCATCAATAAGGAAACAGCCTTAGGAAACCGGCTTCAGAGGATTGCTTTGAAAGGGGTGCAGATTCAGACTGATGATCCTTTGCCAGTGGAACAGACTCTGAACTGTGCTGGACCTTTCCTTACTCTTACTTGTGAAACTTGTGCTCTCGTATCAAGAATATTGCCAGAAACTATGGGGAAAAGATTATTCCTTGCAGCATAGGTGCATACAAGATGATCTGGAGAGAATGTCATTTTACACAAGCACAGATCTCATTCATGCTCCAGTCCAGAAAAAGCCCTTCTTATATATTTGTCTTAACCCTGAGCTAGGTTTTTCAGTGGGTGTCCAGGCACCAGAGCAACTGTGTACTCAGTGCCCCTGATGTTACAGTCTGGAACGAATGCACATCTGGCACAAAGGAACTGCAGAATTATTTATCACACACTGCCACTTGTCAGTTCAAAAACGCAACAAGGAACACACACTACTCTCCTCCCATTCATGTTGTGATTTCAAAAACAGTAAACTCGAAAATCTTGCAGATTTTTGTACTCCTATTACTGTAGATTGAAAACTCCAGACTATTTCACTAGAAAAATATATGTAATTTTAACGTTAATATTTATTGTTTTTCTACACATATACATTTATTCTGATTTGTTACTTCTAAAAAACAACACAACAACCAATCATACATAGTGTGTGCAAAACAAGGGATTAATAAAAGTGCTGTTTTGATATAATACCAAGGATTTTAGAATTTGCTGCTGCAAGCCTCAGTAGGCAGTCCATACAGAAATGACTTCTCATCACATGCACATAACTGCAGTACAATGTGTCCTTATATGCAATAATGTAGTAGTTCGTACAGGTGAACAGGGTATAAAAGGGAAATTACATGGACATACATAGATACCATACACAGTCCTTACAAACAGAACTAGAACAGTCCCATGCTCTCCTTTACTAGGGCACTCTTTCAGAGCTAAAGACTAGTTCTTAAATATCAATGATCCAAAGTGATGCATACTCTCAAACACCGCTGCCACAGTTCATACCACCATGGTGGACTCTCCTTAAAGAGTTTTTAGGTACTCAACCTCTCTGTATGGCCAGGTCCAAGCTGTGGTGAAGACTGTGTTCTTCAAAACAAAAGCAAAAATATGTCCTTCGTTGTACGCTGTAAGAAGATAGAGTTGTGGGCTACTGAAGGTTAGATTATTACAATAGTTGATATTCCACAATCCCTGTCTGGCTGTTACTTTCCCTACAGCTAGCTAACAACACAGCTAGGAGACTTTGGGTTTGTGACAACGTAACCATATCTCTGATCCAATGAAGGCCCTTTATTAGTTTTCTGGTTTCCTGTTAAGAGATGAACAGTGATGGTTCTGATGCTACGCAGTTAAAATAGAGGCAACAGAACATTACATTAGAAACGCTTGCTCATTTATAAATGAACAGCTAAACGTTTACACACCCAGAGCTATCCTGACTTCTATCTTTACCCCCCGCCCCCACCATGACAGACCCCCTCGCCACAATCTCGGATAAGAAATAGGCTGTTTTTAATCTGAATATTGGGTTTAATTTAAAATAATAAACACATAAATTAAAGGTGGTCCCCTAACTTTTAATGCGCTAACAATATTTTATCTGACTACAAGCATCTTGTCTACAAAAGGTCTCACGTTTACATTCGCAATTCCCACAATCATACATATGTATAAAAACAAATATGAATTACCTATTTTAGGCAAAAGAATACAATCCTCTCCAATATACAAATAGACACCTGTTGTTTGTTTAAAAAGACACAACTATTCTTAGAATAAAGTCTGAAACAAAACAATTCACTCCATTTTGTATGAAAGCATCAATTGTTGGCATCAGAGAAAAATATTGGCTTAAGATATGACTTTCCTATTCTAAGACTGATTCAACCCTGAAATGTTAATCACTATCTGTGGCACATTATGGGTTTCTAGTTTGGGAATAGATTCAAGATTTTTGGGTGGAGTTCACTTGATTATAATTATTCTAAAAGCTTGGGTTCATGAGTTCTATTTCGTTTGAGAATGCTGGGAAAGTAACGCCTAACTCCTGCACTATTCCCAAGCAATCAGATCCACCCTTTCAACACCTCAGTTCAATATGTTGTTTAAGGCATAGACCTAAATTGCTTTTGACGTCAATCACAAAGGGTTGTCATTCCACATTTCAATTTGAGATGTTTAAGACGTCCAGAGATCCTAACTTGCTAGAGAAAATATCTATTACGGTTAAACTATCCACGGTTTCAATTTTAACTTTTCATTCCAGTCTGTCCATCTCTGCCCAAAATCCCTCTCAGGTAATCTATTTCTGTCTTCAGAAAGGCCTCTCCCTTTAGCATCATCTGGAAAAGGCTGCCTTTCCAGATGAGGCTAAATCCAGGTAGACCCCTAATACTCTTCTTTTTTCCCATTAAACAGGTTCTCTTCCTTTTCTCCCCAAAGCTCCTCTTTTTTATGTGTTTGTGTTTAGATACCCAGAAAACTCCACTCATGCACCATCATTTGACATGGCAATTTTGGATTGGACAGAGCCTGCAATAGGCTTCCTTTACTTAGTCAAAGCCACAGGGACACTCTGATTGGCCCATAGATTTTCCTTTGTCATAATTGTATGTGTACGCTCTGAGGTAGCCCTCTTATAGGAAGGTACAATTAAAATTCGACCAAAATTGTTATTTCCATGATAAATTGTGCAATGAACATGTGCCATTTATAAGAATTATATATTGAGATTTGCAAGAATATTCAGCAGGCAGAGAATGGCATACACGGCTATTAAAGGTGCAGACCAGCCAGGTGCAGCTGCATAGCCTAGTTTGAATCTTGAGGACCACTCGCTGCACTCTGTCTGTCGGGCTCCACAGACAAGCACTATTAAGTGTCCGCTGGCAGGTCAGCATTACTGTAAACAGAGTCAGCATTTTAAGATGGTTGGATGAGTTTTCAGGTGAGCAGAGAAAGGTGGAAAGAAATTGTATGGAGGGTGGAGGGACCCGGTGATAAAAAAAAAATAAAAGGATGACAGGGAGGAAAGTCATGGAGAAAAAGAGATACAGACAAGAAAAAAGGATGGAGAAGAAATCAGAACAAAAGAGATGGCAAAGGGAGGAGAATCTGAAAGACAAGAAACGTGAGAAAGAGTAGTTGGTTATGGAGAGGAGCAGTGTAGTGGAAGGAGGACGACAGGCTATAGAAGCCGAGGAAGGTGAAAGACAAGTGATGCCACAAGAGACAGAGGTTGGGAAAGAAGTGTGAGTATGCATGAGAGAGGAGCGGAGAAGTGAAAGTTAAAGAAGATGAGTGCTGGTCTCTGAGAGGAAAGGTTAAGAGGATCTGATCAATGCAAGAAATTGAGTAGGAGGCACAAGTTTATGATGGAGAGTAGAGGGGGAGGACAGGACATGTGAGATTTCAAGAGGCTCCCTGTGGACAGATTGCACAATACTCCTTTGCTGGCAGAGACTGTGGCAGGGTCTGCAACCACCACACCAGGGCCTGTAAATGCACCTACCTGGGACTACCATGCTCTGGAGTGGCTTTACCCACATGCAGGGATGAGATCAGCAACCCAGGATTCCTTGAGTCTGACGGGTAGAAGGGGCCACTTAAGAGATATGCATCCTGACCAAGCAACCAAGGTATGCTCACTCAGCCAAGACATGAAAGAGTTACAAGGAGGGACACTTGAAACACTGTACACTGTGAGTGACTTTCATATGGTCACCAGGAAGTAGAGGCCAAGAGAAGAATTTCACAGACGGACTGCAGTCCTTGAGCTAGACGGAAATGCTAATCTTGCATTACTTATATGATTAGCCTACATTCCCATATTCATTCTACCCAGGGTCCTTGGTACACTTGTGTTGCAAAAATAAACCACATGGAACGGACTGTTATGTTGGGCAGGAAAGAATGCTTAGGGGAAGTCATTACAAGATACCAGATCCTGATACCTACCTCTCTAAGGCAGATTCATCTTGAAAGTAGCCCTTTCTCACCTTAAAGGCTGGGCAACAGCACATTGCTGAAACTCAGGAGCAAGTCCTGAGTCACTTTTTGTGGCCTAGGAGCAAACTAAACAACTAGGTCAAAATGGATCATTTCACTGAAAAACGTCTCTTAATGAAGTTGAGCACACCCCCTCCCCTTTTGCAACCACTTTCTAGTTTTGGTGTCTCTTTTTCTCATCTGGGAAAGGATATTGTGGGACATTTAAGCCCTCTCAAAGCTGGGAATCACTACATCTTAGTGGTCGTAAATTATGCCAGCAGTAATATTGAGGACTTTACACTTTAGAACAATACCACAAAATAAATTCTCATCTATTTAGTCCCATGTTTTTTCTGCGGTATGGTTACCCAGAGAAATCTTGACCCATCTGGGTTAAAAAATGTTGTCGCAGGTAAAGAAGTAAGTGAAGAACTTAATCCAAAGAAAAATCTTCTGAACCTCTACATATAGGCTAAGTAGAGCAAATCAATCAAACCATGAACAATATTTGGAGGATTTTTGTGGATGAATATTTAAAGATCTGAAATTAACTATTGCCTTGGTTCTTATTTCCTGTCTGCAAGACGCCACAAGCATGGTCTGGCTTTTCACCCTTTGTGCTGGTATATTATAAAGAACCCAAGGATGTACTGGATATACTAAAGAAGAATTGGGAGAGCCAAGAATATAACAGCCTGAATATCACATAGTTTGTAAAATGACCTGAAGGAAGAATTACATTGGTGCTGTAGCTGGTCAACAAACACTTAATGGAAGCATTGTGAGAAACCTGAAGGTGTCTCCTTAACTAGTCCCTGGGGATTTGTCATTCAGGTGGCCAGGGCACGGGCATCGCTATTGGATCCAGTTCCTGGGAGTGGACCAGTGAGGGACGATCACATGGATGGGGGGGTCCTCGGGTAGGCGGAAGTGGGACACGATCAGTGACACGATGTCCCTCTTCTTCTAACACCTTTTCCCCATCCTGACACGTAGGATACTCAGACACACTACCCCCTCTTCCCTTTTCCGTCACATACACTTTTCAGCACTACGAAAGACAATGGACTAACACCAGCGCCGTTTACCTGACATGTCCCAATACAAGGGTCAGGCAAAGTCAGGCAATTGCCCAGAATCACACACACGCACACCTGACAGTACTTTCCCTCCCACACAGGGATAAAAAGTGGCGCATGAGAGCACACGACGAGCAAGGCAGACCACACTATCCCAGGGCGGCAGTTCAAGAGGAGGAGAAAGGTGGTGAGAACCGATGGGTTAACAAGGAGAGAAGCGACCTTGCCCTTCCCAACCCAGACCCGCAAAGCCTCCATGGAAGGAATCATAAGACTGCGAGCATTAGCCAATGTGTGATGCAGCAGATGTCAACGGTACATGTAGCACACCTACGCTGAGAAGTGGGACAGAAAGAGTTGCGTGCTACCGTGCTTCACTCCAGATACAAAGAAAGCCAAGCGGTTCATCACAGCCGGTGAGTTGAGGGAAGAATAGATAAGAAACCAAACTGTGTTGAACGAAAGTTGCAAAAGACACGTTAAGGGAAGTTCAAATGACTATTTCTTGGGGAGAATACCAGCTGCAGAAGGGTCCGGCACCACGTGGGTGCTTATCGAGAGACTCCCCGTTTTGTTGTGACTACCAATACCAGAAGGCCTTAGGAGAGCCGCAAAGAAGTGTTCATACAGGGGTCTAGCAAAAACCCCTCTTACAGTCGAAAGTCTTTGACCGGCACGTAATTGGAACGCTAAGGGAGATGAATCCTGCATAGTGAGAAAGAGAAAGAACTGTATGAATGGCAAGAGTGAACCCGACAGAGGGATGGCCACAGTGAACTGTTTAAAAAGACATTAAGATTTGTGAATGCCATAGGTGAAATTTATCTGGGAAAAGCCGTAGTGCACCTGACAGGCCAGGGGATAAAAGCAATCACCCAACGTACCTAAAGCTGCCGTGAACTCGACAGAGGGAGGCTGCTATTCAAGAGGGGTGTGAGCCCGGAAGTGGGGGATTCAGGGGTGAAAAGTCATCACCCAACGAGCATACGGAAAGGAACTTTTTGTTTGTTATTTTGAACACATTAAGTCCTCCGAGTCAAGAGCCATTTTAGTAGAAAAGAGACTTAACCACCGGAGGTCCCGATACCTGAAAACAGAACTGTAGTCTCGTGCTGGGAAAGCTTGAGTGTGTATTGTGCTCCAGAGTCCCACCTTGTCCCGTGCTCAAAACGTGGGTAAGGGAGACCCCCGGCTACCACATCCTGACTTATTATGGTGAACACTTCTTTCTTTTTTATGAACACTATCCTACACCCTTTCTGTATTTTGTTGTAAGGATTGGCAATAGTTTTTTTTTTCATATAGGCCTTTTTTATTTAACAAGACGCCGCTAGGACTGCCTTATTATTATTTGATGGTCGTAGCTTGCTCCCATCTTAGATTTAGGTTTAGATTAGGTGTTTTTCCAACCTGCATATACAGTTTAATAAACACCCTTGAACTGTGATCACTTGTGTCTGTCTTAACTGTTGCCACAATGAGTTCCTTACATATGGTGTCAGGAATGTGATGTGACTCAATTGAAACTACTTGGGGAATCCTACAATTTCGAGCCTCTAACCCTTCCATCGCCACCGAAGGCAGGCCCCGGAAGTACTCGGTGGCGTCCTTGGACGCTACCAAAGCTATTGATTCCGTTCGTTGGAAATGGTTGTATGCCACCATGATAAAAATGTGGATAGTGCCCACCTTCCTGAAATGGACCCAGCTGGTATATACTAATCCCACCGCCAGGGTACGCACTAATAAAACATACTCCAACAGATGGGCTCTCCATAGGGGCACGAGACAAGGATGCCCGCTTTCCCCCATGCTATATATTTTGGCCATAGAACCCGTAGCAGCTTACCTAAGACAGGAATATGGCGATGGGGGCATAGAGATAGACAGCGTATCCCACCTCATCTCAATGTATGCCGATGACATGCTACTATACCTACACAACCCTGAACACCTCCTCCCATATATCCTTGAAACACTAGACAGAATCCACAGATTCACGGGGATCCAGATTAATGAAGACAAATCTTGCCTCTACCCCCTCGCTGCGTTGTATGGCAACGAATACGGTCCTCTCCCCCCCCCCCCCATGGCCCTCCAATGGAAGACAACCTCCTTCAGATACTTGGGGATCACTATACATCGAACCCCCGGAACTGAACACATCCTCAACACAGTTAGAGCCAAGGATGCCCTGGCGAAATCAATGGACTTCTGGGGAAAGCTGCCGCTCTCTGTGGCAGGGAGGGCTGGCCTCCTCAAAATGGTGGCACTGCCCCGGCTACTACACAACTTCACTAACGTCCCATTCAATATCCCCCCCTTCCTTCTTCAGGGAAATGGACAAACTTTGCAGATGGTTCTTGTGGCAGGGAGGCAGACACAGGGTGGCACTTGAGACACTACAGAGAACCTATGAAAGTGGAGGCATGAAAGGCCCCAACTTCGAACTTTATTACTTGGCAAGTCAGCTCAAGCATGTTGTGAAATGGATGGCGGACGAAACCACAACAGACAATCGGCTCTTGCAACCAGCCCTGCCTCGGCTGCTACTCGGGGACCTTCTCTGGGTCCCGGCCGCCACACTGCAAAATAGCCCTTACCTGGTTAAGCTGGGGACCCGGCTGTGGAAACGCGCCTGCAAAACCAAGAGAGCTGAGAATCCGTATTCCCCACAAGTCCCCATAGTAGCAATCATGGTCAACAGACCCTGGGGACAAATAGAAACACGCAGCCAATGGGAGCCTCACGGCGTGGCCACGCTGGGGGACCTGGTTCAGGAGCAAGTGATCCTAACATTTGCAGAACTCAACAAGACCACGGGTCTACCGCCTGGGTAGTTTTTGCTCCATAGAGCTGTGGTGCGGAGCATGGAGGACAGATGGCCAGAAGCCACGAACATGGTAACGGAACACGAGGTCATCAAAACCATGCTAAATGCGGTCAAAGGGGGTCACGAAACCTCATGATTATATGGGGCACTAACGGAGGGCACGACCAGAAACAAGCTCAAAAGTAGGGCGAAGTGGGAGCACGAACTGAGCCTGGAATTCAACGACAAGGAATGGGAGAAAATAACTCACTATCACAAAGAAATCTCCAGAAACGCACGCCTGCAGCTCATCCAGTTATACATAACCAACAGAGCATACCTCACGCCAGAAGCGATTTCCAAGTTTAGGGGAGCGGGTATCCAGGCATGCCCCAAATGCAATGAACCCAGGGCTGCTATGACTCACTTGTTCTGGGGATGCCCAGTGATACGAGAGTTCTGGACACAGGTCACAGCAAAAATGGTAGGGGTGGGCATTGATGTGGATGTGTTGACACCAGCGGCTTGTATTTTGGGCAGTTACAGACGCAGCAGGAAAAACAAGCCTCTAAATAAACTCAAGGACCTAATATATATAACAGCGAAAAGACGCATAGCCATGGGATGGAAAAGCCCAAAAAACCCAAGTGTGACACAGTGGTGGGGGATCTCCTGCGCTGGGTGACTGCCGAAACTGGAGCATGGGAGACCGCGCTACAGGAACAGAGGCTAGACAACAGCTGCGATCTGCACCAATGGGTGGCGCTGACGGTGCCTCTGCTCCATCCTGGAAGGGAAGACAGTGTCCCCGAGGACCCAGATAACCCTAACTTGAACGCTGGCACAGCGGTGTCTGACGCACAGACGGTGGTCTTGGTGGGAGGGGAATGGGAAGGGAGGGAATTAAAGATGGTTGTATTTGATTGTGCGCACTGATATTGTTGGATGTTTTGTTCATATTGTTAAACCAATTAAAAAAAAATGTTTTTTAAAAAAACGTCCACCGCCACCAAGGAATCAATAGGGTTTGATATCTGTAGCAGTCGGCAAGCTGTTATCCCCCCTGGGAAAAGAGGAATGATTCCTACAGACTTGGTTTTTATACCCCCTGTGGAGTGCAACATAAGATTGGCCGCGAAATCTAGCCCAGCATGGAAGTTTGGGATAGATGTTTTAGCAGGCGTTATTGATCCCGACTTCCGGGGAGATGTGAAGGTTCTCCTACAGAATCATCAGATCCCCTTTGAGGTATGTCGTGGAGATCAAATTTCCCAGGGAATTTTGGAAAGAGCTCCATTTCCTCAGTTTAATGAAACTGAACCAGATAAAACAAAGTCCCGTAGAGTCCCAGTCTGCCCGGGATTTTCTGCTGAGAGGAGATGCTGCTACTGTGTGCTTTGCTTTTCATTAACTTGACTGGCCCTTTAAACTGGTTGACTCCGCCTTTAAAAAGGTGTTGCTGGCGCAGAGTCCCGTAGAGTCCCAGTCTGCCCAGTCTGCCTCAAGCCCGCCTCAAGACGGCTAGAGGTCTGGTGAAAACGTAGAAAAGTGCTATCAGTGGAAAAATGGCTGTGCCGGGCCCCCCAAACACGGCTAAAGATGCTGTTTGAGCGCCGGCAGTCGAAAATGCAGAAAGTTTTCGACCCCGCGCCATCGTCTATGACAAATGGTGAGGTAAGCGTTGAATTGTCATTACCATCTTGCATTCAGCTTGCTGTGCTTACCTTACAGACACTTGCCTTAGCGCACCTACATAGGATATCGGAAATCGTGACTGTAACACAGGCTCAGGAACCCTTGACTCTGCAATCGCTACAATCGTTACAGGTTGATGTACCCGAAACTCTAACTGGACCAAGATCTGCAAGCAGAACCCAGGAACCCTTCTCTTCTATTCTGTACGATCATGGGTGCGCTTTGCGTCATGGGTTTCCACACAATATAATTATTGACCCCACGCCATTCCAATCTCCGTTTGATGTTACAGACGTCGAACTAATGGAAATACAAGTTCCAGCAAGCTCCTTCGAGCAAAGGGACGTGTCGTTTGATCCCCAGTTGAAAGACGATCAGATGAAGTGCACTATGGGCTTGGAAGTGCCTTGTTTGCTTTCGTCGACGGAACCAGTGGTTGGAGCTCACTTAGCTATCAGATTGGAGTCGGCTGACCACGGCATTGTGGTTCAATCAGCAACTCCAACGTTGCTCCGCACATGCGTGAGCAAACATTTGCCATCACAGTTTAAAGAAACGGCTTTTGCTTTCCCATTTGGCCGAGATGACGCAGGCTCAATTAATCACACAGCTGGCAATTCTGATGCTGAAGTCAGCTCAAACGATGCAATGGATGATTTTCAAAAGTCTGTGAATCACGGAATTGTTGGCCTACATAGAGCCAGTACTACTATACCTAACAGAGAGGTACTTTATCGCCCTAAAATTGCCAACTCTAAAGTCCTTGATGCCACTCAATCAAGTTCGTCTGACCAACTAAAATTGAGTTTTGATGTTGTTGAGCGAGAAGCTCGCTTGTCTAAACGATTAACTGAAGATTATTTACAAATAAAAGACAAACTGGTTAAAAGCTTTTCGCATCCAGACAAAAGAAAATTTGGCAAGGACCACGTGGAGTCAAACCCACCGATAAAAAGTGTGAGCGCTGCTGAGGCTCGTGGCCCTATAAACAATAGAGAAAGAACAAGCACCCCGCATCTAAACAACAAGAGAACAATTGTAAATTATCATGGTGCCAGAGGTGCAGCAAATCCGTCTGTGAACCAACATTGCGGTGATCTATCATCTGAGAAGTCACAAAACATTGGAGACGATTCTGTAGTCTCCAATGAAGACCCTCTATCCCAACCACAAAAAGTTCAATCACCAAAAGTGCAAGATCAGCAAAATGAAATGAAGGCCAACATATCAGTGGCAGCCTCAATCCAGATACACAACAATGTGTTAGCTGCTACGTCTGTGGCCTTGCTACCCTTTGTAAAACTGTATGAACAATTAAGTGATTCAATAAGAGATCAAGGAGCACTGATGACTAACCTGGACAATAAACTGTCTGATCTAACACACAGTTTTGAATTATTACAACAAAAGAGCGAAATGGAGGCAAATCTATCATTGCAATGGCAACACAGATTAAGCGACCTAGCAATGAAACATCATACAAACTCTGCTAACCTCATGGATGCTATTCTTGAATGTATAAAATGGTTTCGCCATATAGATTCTAATCGGCTGACAATTCCTGCTCCTCATTCCAATCCACTTGGGTGTCTGCATGCCAGGGACAGAGTAAAATCTGCTAAAACAGCCACCCAACAAGAACAGATGAGTGCCACTCGCTGGCATCTTCGTCTGCTCAAGCTGTTGTGGCGAAGTCAGCAGTTACAGTGGCGATATCTGAAGCTCCTGATAAGATGAAAGAAGAACCTCAGGATCTAACTCTCTCTAGTGTGATAGTGGAGATTGGTACTATTCCAGTGCCACCGCCAGCGAATGCAGAAAAAATCTCTAAAGAAAACCATTGCAATACCTTTGGCATCTTTATGGGAACTGCAAAGACTTTATATCTATCTGTGAAAACAATTGACACAAACAACAAGCCCAAGGTAGCGGCCAACAAACGTCGGCGAAAGCAGACTCCCGCAAAAACTAAGCAGTTTATACGAAACCTGTCAACACCACACAAACTAGGCCTCTTTCAGCGAGCGCCCACTGCAAAGATCCAAGCATCCACAGGCGATAACGCCAACCAACAGGGAGAGCCGATGAAAGACAAACGGCCTATTGTTCAACAAGAAATAAACCCAAAAAAAGTTTAAGGTTAGACTCTGAATCGAAAACAGCTGACCCGATAAAATAGTCAATAGATCTGTGCCACTGGTCAACGTATTCGATCGATGCTGACGAGGATTGCTCAAGAGCGGAAATTGATGGTGACCGAGGTGCATCCTCGCGAGCAGTGTCTCCTGTGCCTGAATCAGTAAACCGATCGACTTGCGGTTGCAGAGCGAAAAAAAACTATAAAATTAAACAAACCACCGATGGAGGAGTGGATCAGACATCAGGCTCACAAACTGAACACTCAGGCAAAGGGTGAATCTCATAGAAGAAACCAGTCAAATAAAACGCTGAATCCGAGATCAACCCAAGCGCAAAGGTCTATACAAACTGATCAAGATCCTAAAGAGCGCTCTGAAAAAAATAATGTGGAAAAAAAATTCAACTGGAAAAGTGCGGATTGAAAATGTCTTTCCCGACAGAAATGAAGTAAATTTAAATAGATGTAACGTGATGCGCTTACTTCATTTAATTGCATCACTGCCCACAGTCAAGTCTGAAGATATCCGAATAGTAGAATACCTTTCGGAGACCTGTTCTGATCAGGTACTACTACATATCCGTTGACAAGCAGCAGAAAAAGCACTGCTTTCTGCGAAAGATGAACTCCTCTCCAATGGATTCGAGGTTTCACGCCAAAAAGAAGATTACAGAAATCAGAGGACAGAGAGCACATCTCGGTCGAAGACCTCCGTACAACGAACGAAAAGCAGAGAGATATTTTAAAGGAGGTATTTAAAATCCAGCCTACAGTGATGGGAAATGTCCCTTCAGCTAAAGTGGGAGTAAAAATGGATACGCAGCGACGGAAGTAACTAGACCTGCAGAATGGAAAAGTGATTTGTGAGATAGTCTCATGGAACAAACAAGGCTTTAGCCATCTGTTTCAAGATCTACCCTTCTGCCTGGATAACAACTTTGCACTATGCCTTCAAGAAACGTGGTTGCGTGTTGCACCATCAAGAGATGGTTACTCAATACTATTAAATCCTGCAGGGAAAAACCAGTTTGGCCCCCCCTTCTCGGGGCTATTAATAATGCTCAACAATTCATATGGATGGGAAACAAGTAAAACATACATGCCCAACTTATTTGTCCAAGGAATTCTGATGGAATTCAAGCCAACAATCTTTGAGGAGCCAAAAAAAAATACTCTTTATTAATACCTATTGGATCCAAAGATGATCTCAACTAGTGACTACTTGGAAGCAATTACATCTGTCATAGATGACTGTCTGCTGAACTGTCATAAACTACAGATAATCATATGTGGCGATTTAAACTTCTCATGGTTTGATGGTAGTCAGCGGGCAAATGGGTACACAGAAGATCTGGTTGACACTAATGGGAAGAGAAGATCGCAATGGCAGGGGGCTATGGATACCCGCGACTGTGAAATGATAAATGGGATGACCAAAAGTGACAATCCACCAAAGACGACTTGGCATTCTGGTACTATGCACAAAACCTTAGACTACATGTGGATCTCAAACAATGTGTGGCCCGACATTGAAGATCTTGAAATTAAAACGTGCACCACTAGTGCCCACGATCCCTTGCATTTATCTTGGAAGTGTGACAAATATACGCCTGAAAAAACATACAATACCGCAGTCACAGTGAATCACGGTGGGAATAGACTTAGTATTAATGCAACACAATTAACCAAAGTCTCCCAAAATTTTAGGATGGGAAACCTGTCCCTAAGAAGCAAAATAAACTTTGCGCCATTGCTATCAGAATTTCGTATTAAAAACAAAAGAAAAGCAACTTCGACTAAAGAACAGAAATATGTCTTTAGCCGCACAGTGCACAACGAAAAAAAGCTTCTGCCTGAAGATCTTAGATTGCTCATGCGTCAACAAGGACCTAATATAGAATCTCAAATTAAAAAAAGGAAGTTGAGATACAGAAACTGGTTAAAATCCTTTGTTTTCTTGAGGGATCAGGAAAGAGGAGAACAGATGTTAAAGCTGATCTTAAGTCATAACTCAAGAGAAACTTGCAAGATTCCAAACCAAGGTACATTAAATCAAGACTCGATGCAATCAAATGGAATTTCGAGAATGAAATGGGAAAATCACTTTTCCAATCTATTCGGATCAACATCAGCGGGCGCACCTTTGCAGTTAGCGGTACGCAGTGATTCCTGGGACCTGATAGAGAACACTGATGACATCGCTGTCATAATTCAACACCTTTAAAACTCAAGAGCGACTGGGCCTGTTGGCATAACAAACATCATGCTAAAGGAAAAAAAAGAAAATTGGTCCTGCTTCATCGCCTACCTGTTGGAACTGATTGCAACAGTAAAAAATGTTCCTGATTCATGGAGAAGAGAACAGAGGTTGTAGTACCGGTGTTTACGAAGGGCAGTCGGGACGATCCTGCAAATTATCGCCCGATTGCCCTCCTGGACACTATTGGCAAAATCTTTGCAACTTGTTTACAGCTTAAATTAACTAGATGGGCCAATGGTATGAATTTGTTGGACTGCAGACTAACAGGTTTCACCAAAGGTGTGGGGACTGAGGTGAACCTCTTAATATTAAATCTGCTAAAACTGGAGACGCTAAAGAAAAAGTCAAAACTTTTTCTTGCATTTATCGACATGTGTCAAGCGTTCGACTCAATAAACCAAGCAAAACTATGGGGAAAGCTGGATAAGTGGAAATGTCCATCATCATTATTACAGCCAGTGATAGCCTTACATTCAAATACCACAATGCGAGTACGCATGAATGCCCTAGGCGAGTTAACAAATGAAATATCTACAAATAGAGGCGTTAAACAGGGCTGCCCATTGGCAGCCTTACTGTTTAAATTATACATCTCCGACATTTCAACAGCACTCAAGGATGTCTTATGTTTTCCGCCAAAGGTGAATGGGCAACATCTGAGTTGGGCAATCTACGCTGACGACATTGTGTTAATGGACCTTACACAAATTGGCCTACAAAGGCTCCTGGTTGTATTTCAAGCGTACTGTGATGATAATGATCTAACAATAAATGAAAAAAAACAAAGATTCTAACAATTGGCAAGGTACTAACCAAGAAAGATTGTTCATTTAAGTGGTCTATTGGTCACAAGAATATAGGAATTGTTACCTCGATTCGCTATTTAGGAATTCTCTTTAACAACTCAATAAGAGAAATAGATTGGTTGATCGATCTAAAAAATCGGATGGACGGCTTTTGTCTACAGGGAGCTCGCATACACATGGAGTATGGCAAATTTACATCAATACCTGTGTTGACATTCTATAAACAGAAAGTCGTCCCAGCAATTACCTTTGGCGCTGAAGCAGGTTGGAACCTAAGTTCGCTTTGCTGGGACACACTTGAGGGAAAGTTTTGGAGACGTGTCCTCAAGCTCCCGTCATATGTCTCAATAAAAGCTATTAGACACGAACTTGGTCTTGATTCCTTATATGCTACGGTGCTATGGAGATCGATTTCAACCGTTAGGAAAATACATCTGAATGATCCTGCGCCCACCTATAGAATCTTGTCAACAACCACGCAACGACCGCATGTAGGTCTGCTCGAAAGTTGGGTCAACAAAATTAAAATAATTGTCGAAGCAGCTGACATCAAGTGGGAATTGGTGATGGCTACACCACAAGTAGCAAAAAAAAAACTACGCCAGTGGAGTTGGATACAGAACGCAGCAAACCGAGCTGCGGTGAAGACTTCATTGGACTTCGGGTTAGCGGCAAACAGCTTAGATAATCTACCTAAATATCTAAAGCAATTTCTGTCAAAATACCATTGTAACAAATTCTTGAGATTACGCTTAAATGCCTACCACATCAAAGATGTGCTTTGGACCAGACATGACATTAACACAACGGATAATACCTGTAGATTCCGCCTAATCACCAAAGAGACTCTGAAACATCTAATAATTGAAAGTGAGAAGCTAGTAAATGAGAGATCTTTGTTCTTAGGCAAATATGCTCCTCTTAACGGCAATTCTGTGGAATGGTGGTTTAAGATAATATCAAGCATTAATGTCCAGCTAACGTGTGCAGTGATTACTTTTTTAGATAAAATTCTTCCTAATGATGAAATGTCGTGAAAAGTCGCCAAAACTGGAAGGAATTGTGGCCGGTTTGACTTCTACCGTGGTTGCTGTTTCCATTTTTTTAATGGATCTTATTGCTGCGTTCTGTTTTGCGTTCTGTTTTGCATCTGTTTTGTGTTCTGTTTTGTAAAAAAGATTGTAATAAAAAGTTTAATTAAACTAAAAAAATACAATAAAAAAAAACAGAAAGAGGAAACTTAGGCTTTGGGGAAGCTGATAAATCTCTTAACATTGAAGAAAGGAAGGGAGAAGAACCTTCCATCTATTCTGATTTTAGCCTTCGGCCAACAAAATAATCCAGCTCTCGCTGAGGCTTTTCTACAAGCAATTCCAGATGCAGAAGGCTTTGAAAAGGGTTTTTCTTCTTAAAACGAGGATTGTGTTATAGACGAGAGACGTTTACAGAAGGTCTAGTAAGTGCACAGTTGGTAATACCCAAGAGCCAACGGAAGGTTGTACTAGAGATTGCACATTCCCATCTTACTGGGGGGAGGGGTGCTTCGGACAATCTAAAACCCAGGCGCATATGAGAGGAATGTTTTACTGGCCAGGTATTCACTCTGATATAAAAGCCTTCATCCAAAAACGCAAAAAATGTCAAAAAACCAGCACGCACATCCCATTACCTGCCCTCTGAACCCGTTGCCGATCATAGAAGTCCCCTTTTCAAAAATCAGTATGGACATAGTTGGACCCCTAGAGACATCAGGCAATAAATATGTCCTTGTGATTATGCGATACGATATCCAGAAGCATTTCCAATGCAAAATAATACAGCAGATCCTTAAACATCTACTGTATTTCTCCACAAACGGCTTTCCCAAGGAAATACTAACAGACCAGGTTTTGAATTTTATGAGTAAGTTTATGACCGAAGTCGAAGAGCTACTCCATATTACCACCTTGCCAACTTCTGTGTACTATCCCCAAACCGATGACTTGGTAGAAAGACTCAATAAAACCCTGAAGCTTATTTTACAAAAGTTGGTAGATAGGACGGGAAAGATTGGGACTGAATGATCCTGTGGGCATTATTTGCAGTAAGGAACCCCCCTCAGGCTTCCATAGGTTTCTCTTCTTTTGAACTGCGCTATGGTAGAGAGCCCATAGATGTCCTGGACATGCTCTGGGAAACCTGGGAAGAACGAGAGGAGGCCCCCATTCCCATCTCGCAAACCGCCACCAGAATGCGAGAACATATGAAATTAGTTTGAGGCTTAGTTTGTACTCATATGGAAAAGGCCGAGAACCAACAAAAATCCACATATGACGAAAAAGTGAATCTAAGATCATTCTCCATAGGACAAAAAGTACTAGTTCTCTTACTGACCTCAGAAAAGAAACTTGTCTCCAAGTGGCACAGACATTATGAGATATTAGAACAGACAGAACCTGTACGTGTAAAGTAGTCCAACCGGACAGGAAACAAAGTCCATTTATAACATGTAAATCTCTTGAAAGAATGTTAAGAGAACCCGTCAGCTACCCAGGCCAAAGTGCTAGCCTGTCTGTTCTCCGAAGAAATAATTACTTTGACTTAATTTCTCCCGAGTTATCTATCCAACAACAACAAGATCTTAAAGATGTAGTTGTCTCATTTCCCAATGTATTCTCAGAAAAACCAGGAAGAGTAAAAGGCACATACCACTATATTAGAACACCCAAAGGTAAAGTGGTTAATTTAAAACAGTACAGACTTCCAGAAGCCTGCAAACAGATATTGATTGAGGAAGTCAACAAAATGTTGAAAGTCCATATCATTGAGCCTTCTTCGAGTCCATGGTGCTCTCCTATTGTGTTGGTCACTAAACCGGTCCGTTCCTGGAGATTCTGCATAGATTTCCGTCAAGTCAATGCCATTTCAGACTTCGATGCCTTTCCCATACCATGCATCAATGGTCTAATTGATAAACTCGGATCAGCCACTTTTCTATCTACCCTAGATTTAACCAAAGGGTACTGGCAAGTTCCTGTACATGGGCCAGATAAGGAAAAGACTGTGTTTTCAACGCCTTTGGGACTGTTTCAATCCAAAGTCCTCCCTTTTGGCTTACAAAGTGCACCAGCCACTTTCCAACGCCTCATGGATCAAATCCTAAATCCCTATTGTGAGTTCTGTGGCGCTTATATTGACTATATCATTTATAGTAAGACTTTGGAGAACCATCTCTTCCATATTTATATCATCATAAAAGTCCTCAGAAATGCTGGCCTAACTGCTAATGCAGCTAAGTGCAGATTGACCCAGTCAGCCGTAAAATACCTTGGCTTCTTCGTAAAGAATGGGAATGTACAGTCCCAACATGAGAAGGTAAACACTGTCTTAGATACACCAACCCCCAAGACCAAAAGAGATCTCGGAGCTTTCATTGGGTTAATAGGATTGTACCGCAGATTTGTCCCCAACTTTTTGCACAAAACAGCGCGGCTGACAGATAAACTTAAGAAAGCCGAACCCCAGAAATTCTGTTGGAATGACGAGGACAAGATATAACACCTTGAAACAGACTATGTGCCAGAACCCAATCCTAAAGGTAGTTGATTTTTCTAAAACGTTTGTTTTACAGACGGATGCCTCCCTTACAGAGTTAAGAGCTGTCCTGACCCAGCACATCCCATATTATTCACTATTCGCAAGCCGTTCTCACATAAAAAAAATGACTGTGTTGGAACTAGAGGCCCTGGCCATCAAGTGGGCCATCATCCATCTTAGATACTACCTATTAGGATGTAAATTCACACTCGTTAGAGATTATTCACCCCTAGTTTTGATTAGCCAAGGCAAACACTCCAACCCTTGAGTCATGCAATGGTTCCTAGACCTACAACCCTATTGTTTCAATGTGGAACACCGAAAAAAGAACAGACTGGGCAAATATAAATTTTCTTTCCTGGTTCCCCTGTGAAACAAATGTGGCTACATCGAATGGAGGAAGGGTCTGTGAGAAACCTGAAGGTGTATCCCTAACTAGTCCCCAGGGAATTTTCATCCAGGTGGCCAGGACATGGCCATCGCTATTGGATCCAGTTCCTTGGGGTGGACCAGTGAGGGAGAATCTCCTGGATTGGGGGTCCTCTGGGAGTGGAAGGGGGACACTGATGGGTGAGACCCGGTATTCCTCTTCTTCTAACACCTTTTCCCCATCCTGCCACGTAGGATACTCGGACACTCTAACCCCCCCTTTTCTGACACAAACACTTTGGCACACTACGAAAGACACCGGACTAACATCAGCCCCGTTTGCCTGACATGTCTCAATACAAGGGTCTGGCAATTGACCAGAATCACACACACCTGATGGCCCTTTCCCTTCCCCACAGGGATAAAAGTTAGAGCACGAGAGCACATGACGAGCAAGGCAGACCGCACAACGAGACGGCTATCCCAGGGCGGCAGAAAGGTGGCGAGAACCAAAGGGGTAACAAGGAGAGAAGCAACCTTGCTCTTTCCGACCCAGACCCGTGAAGCCTCTGTGGAAGGAATCATGATACAGCGAACAATAGCCAACGTGTGTTGCAGCAGATGTCAACGGCACACAGAGCACGTCTGCGATAAGTGGGACAGAAAGAGACGCGTGTTATTGTGGTATCGTCCTTGACTCCATATACAAACAAAGCTAAGCGGTTCATCACAGCCGTTGAGTCGAGGGGAGAACCGATAAGAAAGCAAACTGTGTTGAACGAAAGTTGCAAAAGACAAGTTAAGGGAAGTTCAAAGAACTTTTAATGTCTTAGGGCAAAACCAGTTGCAGAAGGGTTCGGCACCACGTGGGTGCTCATCAAGAGAGACTGGATGATTCCCTGTTTTGCTGAGACTACCAATACCAGAAGGCTTTAGGAGAGCTGCAATGAAGAGGTCAAAGTGGTCATACAGGGGTCTAGCAAAATCCCCTGTACATTCGAAAGTCTTTGACCGGCACGTAATTGGAAAGCTAAGCGAGATGAATCCTGCATAGTGAGAAAGCGAAAGAACTGTGTGAATGGCAAGAGTGAACACAACGGATGGATGCCGATTTAAAGGGGCGAAGCTTGATGCCTCAATGAATATTGTGTTGACAAAGAGTGAACCCGACAGAGGGATGCCCACAGTGAACTGTTTAAAAAGACATTAAGATTTGTGAATGCCATAGGTGAAATTGATCTGGGAAAAGCCGTATTGAATCCGACAGAGGGAGGCAAATTCCGAGAAGAGTCTGAGCCAGGAAGAGGGGGATCCAAACGCCATCACCCAACGTACATAAAGACGTTGTGAACCCGACAGAGAGAGGCTGCTATTCAAGAGGGGTCTGAGCCCAGAAGATGGGGAACCAGGGGTGAAAAGTCATCACCCAACGTACATACAGAAAGGAACTTTTTGTTTTTATTTTGAACACATCAAGTCCTCAGAGGCAAGAGACTTTGGTGTAGAAGAGAGACTTAACCACCCGAGGTCCTGATACCTGAGAACGAAACTGTAGTCTCGTGCAGGTAAAGCCTGAGTGTGTGCTGTGCTCGAGTCGCGCCTTGTCCCGTGCTCAAAACGTGGGGAAGGGAGACCCCTGGCTACCACATCCTGACTTATTATTTGTGAACACTTATTTCTTTTTTATGAACACTATCCCACACTCTTTTTGTATTTAGTTGTAAGGATTGGCAATATTTTGTTTTAGTATAGGCCCTTTTTATTTGACAATACGCCACTAGGACTGCCTTATTATTATTTGATGGTCGTAGCTTTCTCCAATCTAAGATTTAGGTTTAGATTAGGCGTTTTTCCAACCTACCTATACAGTTTAATAAACACCCCAGAACTGTGATCACTTGTCTCTCTTTACTGTTGCCACCATGAGTTCCTTAAAGCATTTATCTGATCACTATTCCTGACTTTGAAAGTTTTAAGTGGGCAACAAATCCCTGCTGTTGCTACAGAATTTCAAGAAACATTGGCATGGACCATAACTAGTGATCTAAGGGTTGAGGGGTCTCAATTACTGAGCGCATCAGCCAGACCAGAGAAAGCCATCTCAAATCTGCCAAATCGGCTGGTTAAAATCCTGGAAGAACACTGACGACCCACTGGCTGTGACTCATGTGGATATCAGATTAACAACGGAATCCCTCAGGGATACAGTTCAGAAGGTGGGTCCTGAAGGACTAAAGCCATACCAAAATCAAGATATATATGACTTAATCAGTAATTTCTGAAACACCTTTTCTGAGATGGCTGGGGGGCGATGACCGTCTGTCATAAAATGTAAACTTCAAGGGTATTGTGTCCCCCAACGTATTCCACATCTATGACAGTAATCACCACAGCTGTGCTGCTTAGAAAAAAAATTCTGCGTCAATGACGTCGATACGCTGTCCCTCGAGGGCCTCCATCGAGCCGACATCACCGGATGTTATAAGTAGGATGCACGACGCCTCTAGCCTCAGTTCCGTTTTTTCCACGAACGTGTTCGCTTCGGAATCTCGGTGCGCCTCGGTTCTTCTACCTGTTAAATCGGTTCTTCGTTCTTGGTTTTGTGAGAATCATATCTTCGTCTTCTTCCACCCCGAGGTCGGGCTTCAAGAAGTGCCGCGACTGCGGTTCCAAAATGTCGCTTACGGACCGGCACAATGTCTTCCTGTAGTGCCTCAGCGAGGACCACGCCACCGATGACTGCGATGAATGCCAGTCTTTGACGTTGAAGGCCTTGCGGGAGAGGAAGTAGTAGTTATCTGTAGGTAGGGTTTCCAAACCCCGAAAGTCGAAATCCGCAGGGCTTTCGACTGACGATTCGAGGTGCGACTCTGCGCAAGTCCAGGGGGTCTCGGTCCCGGAGTCGTTCCCGCCATTCTTCTGCCTCTTCTAGGCACCCTCGGAAGCGCCATCACCGGTCGCCTTCCCCGTCCTCGTCCGAGGACTCCGTCAGACGGCAGGTTGCTTGTCCCAACAAGCATACATCTCCGGCGGAATGGGATGCATTTCGCAAGGAGATGGCGTTTTTTCGAATTGCAGGGCTCCGTTCTGTCCATGCCTTCGAGAGAAGCCAAAAGGGAACACGCTATGGCCACCGCTCGTACACCTTCGGGCTCGGGCGGTCGGCGCAATTATCGGGAGCCGTCGAGGTCCCGATCGGACAAGGTAGATCGCTCTAGCAATGCCCGTTCCAGGTCCCGGTCCTCGGCACCCTCGAGACTGTTGGAGCCTGTGAAGCCTTCTAAGAAGGCATCGATGCCATCGGCGCCATGTCCGTCGAGGGGCTATCTCGAGGCTCCGCCTCCAAGGAAGTCATCAACACGCTTGTGGCTCCGGCCCTGAAGCCGTTGTTGAAGCCGTCGGCACCTCGGTCGACGCCGATTCCGTCGACGCCCTCGACGCCGATTCCGTCGACGCCCTCGATGCCTTTTGAGGAGGATTTATCAGAGGTGCTCCGGAGACCGGTGGAAACCCTGAGGAATGCCCTGAGTAATACAGTGAGGCCTGTGTTTGATCCTTTTTCTGTACCCTCATCCAGGGATTTATTCCAGCCTTTGGATTACATCTCAGAGGTGGATGAAGGGTCAGATGTGGAGGGGTTTGTTCCTCCTGAGCTTCCTGATGACCCATTATCGGGTCATAGCCAGATGGAAGACCTGCATCAATCTTTATATGACGCCAGTGGTCTGGATACCTCTCCGGAGGTTGAGTTTGGCAGGCCTGAGCCTGGTACACACGCAGAGTCGTCCTACAGGCGTCTCATGTCGAGGGTGACGGAGTACTTGGGGTGGTCTGCTCCACCTGTGGATTTTCTGCAGGATGACCCGACAGATATTTTGGACCAAGGTCCACGCACCGACCCGGTGCTGCCATTTAATATGGCCTTACAAAGAAGGGTGGCGGCGGCTTGGACTGCTCCGGAGAGTCTCCCGGCAGTAAATAAGTCACTACCGAAAAAATAACGTCCAGCCAGTGGCAACCCCGGCTACTTGTCTTTGCACCCCACTCTGGAGAGTTTGGTGGTGCAGGCGGCTACGGCCCCAGCAAAGCAGGCTGCGTACCCTACCATCCCTCTGGATAGGGGCGACAAGCGCTTTGACGGTTGGGCGAAGAGTGTTTTTTCCGTCTGGTGGTATGGCTTTAAAGGCAGCCAACTCAGTTTGTGCCTTGGCAAGATTCACTCACACTCTGTGGAATTGTGTTTCTTTGGCGGCTGAACATATTCCCGAAGGGGAGGAACAGGATGGTTTTCTTGCCCTCGTTCAGGATGGCAACAATGCCATGTGTGAATCCGTTCAGTCGGGTCTGGAGGTGGCAGACTGTCAGCTGGTCCATGACGGTGAGCACCGTGATGCGCAGGTTTGCGTGGTTGCGGAAGTCTGGGTTTGCTCCCGATGTACAGTCCCAGATTCTCAACATGCCCTTTGATAGTGACCATCTTTTTGGCAGCAAGGCTGACGAGAGCCTTGAGAGGTTGCAGACCTCCAAAGCTGCATCGAAGTCGTTGAGCGCTGCAGTACGTCAACCTCCACCTTTTTGTCCTAGGGGACAGCAATGGAGGACTCTTCCTTTGGTATATCGAGGGGAGCTGCCAGTCAAAGGGGCCAACGTAGGAGTACCAAAGGTGGAAAACAAGGTACTCGAGGTGCCAAAGCCGCTCGGGCAGTTGCCTCTTTGCCCTCAGGCACTGCCGCAGCCGCTTCAACTCAGTCATGAGGCCATGTCCCATGGTTCACCGGTTGGGGGAAGGCTGGCGCAGCATCTTGTGGAATGGCGTGCCATTACTTCAGATGTGTGGGTTCTGGAGATCATAGCCCACGGCTACTGTCTTCCTTTCCGGCAGAGGCCTCACGACAATCCACCGGGGAAGCTCTCTTTGAAGAGTCCAGATCCGCTCCTTGCGCAGGAAATCAAATCCCTGCTGGAGAAAGGCGCCATAGAACTGGTGCCTGTAGCGGAGAGGAACAAGGGATGGTATTCTCCATATTTTATGATCCCGAAAAAGGACGGGGGCTTGAGACCCATCATGGACTTGCGTGGTTTCAACAAGCTCCTCAGGAACGACAGGTTCAAGATGGTTACTCTCTCTCAAGTCCTCCAGGCCCTTCAACTTCAGGACTGGTTGGTGTCTCTCGACCTCAAGGATGCTTACTTTCATGTGCTGATTCATCCCAAGCACAGGAAGTACCTGAGGTTCGCGGTTGGCGACTCGCATTTTCAGTTTCTTCACCAAGCTAATGGTGGTGGTGCCAGCGTATCTCAGGAAAGGGGGGATTCACGTCTACCCCTACCTGGACGATTGGTTGATCAGGGCGCGCTCTCCTGAGCAAGTCCTGGATCATCTGTCAGTCACCTGCCACTCCCTTCACTGGCTGGGCTTCTCCCTCAATTTAGTCCCACCTGACACCTACCCAGCGGTTCCAGTACATCGGAGCAGTGCTCGACACATCCCTGGGGCAGTATTCGCCTCCCCAGGTGAGGGCTCATCACATTCTGCAGATGGTGGAAAAGTTTCAATGTGCCCAGAGTCTCCCGCCGTTCGAGTTCTTGAGGTTGCTCAGCCTCATGGCGTCATGCATTCTACTGGTGCCAGAGGCCAGGTTGCAGATGTGATCTCTGCAATGGGCTCTCAAGATGCAGTGGTTGGAGTCCTCCGGCAGGATGTCGGATCCCGTTCAGGTGCCGCCCTCCATCGCACAGGATCTTCTGAGGTGGGCCGTCGAAGGCAATCTGATGAAGGGGGCTCCATTTTGGCTACCCTGGCCGGAGGTAACGATCGTGACGGACGCATCCCTCGTGGGATGGGGAGCTCATGCCAACGAGTTGTAAGAGGATTCAATTCAACACTACAGCTAAGTCAACGCCTAGTCTGGAATACTGAATGAAAACCCTTATTGATATATCTTTAGGTCCAGTTCATGCATTCTGGATGACTACCCCTATATAACACCCCTCTCTTGGAATCCCCCTGACCCCACTGAGCCAAGAAGTAGTTCTGTTTTGCAGGTTAAAAGGTTTATTTGATAATTTAAACAATAGGTATATATATCCCACTTTATAATAAATTAATAATTGAATATCACCCTTAATCTGATATGATAAAGATTAACAATGGAGAATCTGGCACTAGCACACTTCTTTATAATCACTAATGAGTTGACATGAAATGGATAAGATAGCACACTGGTGAATAGGAACAAAAGTATAATGTGGTAGAGGATGCTTTATGTAAGCTCAGGTGGATGCAATATTCAATGAATGCAGTACAGAAATTACGCAATATGATTTCAACCAAACAATGTAATCACTTTTCTCTGGCTATTCACTCCCCCCCTCTTTATGCAATGCAAGGAAATGGAAGGAAGCACACAGTTCTCAGAAATGCAATCAATGTAATCAGTTCAATCCAGCAAGCTTAGACAACAGAAAACAGATAGGAGTTTTGAAATCACAGGCCCAAATTGCTTTGATATGTGCTGGCAATGAATGAGAAATATGCTGGAAACGCTTTTAATTCCCTTTCAGAGGTTCAGGGTGAGTGGTATCTAGTTAATATTAGTCCAGGCTCACACTAGCAATGATGCAGGGATAGTTAGCAGGTTAAACGAATTTCTGGCAAATGGAAAGCAAACAGCAGCAGTTTTTACATGTGAAGAAATTGCAAATCGCGGTAAAATTCGCGGATGCGTGTTCCGCGATTGCGGTAAAACTATAAGGGGTAGGAATGCGGTTCTTGGTGCGATTCAAAGCTACGATTCTAGGCTATCAGAGGAAAGTTACTGCAAGTCTCTAGCCCAAACGGTCGCGGAGATATGAGCGATTTAATAAAGGTCGTTTTTGGGTTTGCAAATTTCAAAAGCTCAAAATGACAAGTGCAGCTTGCAACTAGAAATGACAGGTGACAGCTAGGAGGCAGTTCTACTTAGGTTAAATAGATTGAATTAGATTAATTTAAACTAAGAGATTGGTTCTACACAGTTCTGCTGGGTACTCACACTATATTCTTGAATTAAATGGGCCTCATCACGGATCTGGTCAGGGTTTTAGACTGGGCTCTGGTCACTCTCTCTGCTGGTCTGGGTCTCTCTGGGTACAGCACTGCTTTCTCTCTGGTCTGGTCTCTTAGTTCTGGATAGATTGAAGTCTCTAGTTTGGCTTTCTGTAGGTTGATGAAGGTAAGTATGGATTTTTCCGGCAGAGCGTCCCGCTGCAGATGGATTTGGAAGGTCTCTACCTAAGTTTCAGTGGTCCATTTATATGTTCTGCAAGTGGGTGGGTGTGTTGGTCATAACTAAACTCGCCCCTCTCACTTATCATTGGTCAAGCTTTCATTCGTCCCCTGATTGGCGAACTAAGTTGTGTCAGAGTGATGTCAGCCATTTATGATATCTTGAAGAACCTCCCTTATCATCTGTGCACCCAAATCTATATATGATCAAAATACATACTTCAGAGTTACACAGTTGTTTGAAATTACACATACATGGTGTGGCTGAATTTAGCCATGTCTCTGTCCAAATCTGCTGTTTCTAGGAGCTTGCATTCACAAATGGCAACTTCTAGCACTTTTTAATGTGCTAAACAACATTGGATCTTCATTAAATTTTATACAACTGTTCCTCACATATCTACCCACATACCAATGCATTTTCGTTTGTCTAGCTGAAACAGGGAGTCTGTAATATTAATAAACAATGGGGTTTTGCCCCAGAACATCACACAAATTCGAGTTTAGTCTTGAATTAAAGGTACATTTTTTAAATTAAAGCTCTCAAAGTTATACATTTCTGTCATTTGATTACAAAGAGTTATCAGTGTTTTTGTAAAATATATATTTTACTTCCAATTCAGTCCTCAGAGTGTTGAGGTCCGCCTCCAAGACTTGGGTGGGTCAGTCCTCTGGGCAGGCAGGGCTTTGTTGACATTACACAGTCAAAATCAACATATTCCTTTCAGAGGAAAGGGACCATTGTGTGGTCTCTGGGAAGCTCCCAGCCAGTCTGCCTTCTATCAATCAAGAGGTCATGTGAGATTCTAACTCCTGGTGTGAAGCTCTTGAGGTGAGAGGGTTTCCCAGGCTTCAGGCCTCTGGGAACAGCATGTGGCTAATTTTTAATTAAAATGCAGCCTTTGAAGTCAGCTAAGTCAAATCCCTTTGTCAGCTACTGCACTCAGTTCTCCTGTCAGAGTTTAGACCGCCAGCGCCCCCTTGAGGATTTTGTTGGTACTGCATGCAATTTTGGGATTTTCTTGGATTAATGCATTCTAAACAGGAATGGTTCTTACATGGTAGTAAATCCTTGCTTAACATTGTTTTGATGGGGCTCCTTACAGTAAAATGGTTATGTGGAACCCCACAAAAGGGTTGAATCTTTAAAGTGGTCCAATGAGTCACGATTTCAGCAACTTTTTGACATCAGTAACAGTGGATTTTGTTAACAAAGACCTTTCTTTACACTGGTGGGTGGCAAGTTAGGTAACCATTTTGGTGTGCGCACAACTGCGCAGCTCTCCTGGATTCTGGGATGAAATGATGGGCGGCGACAGCGCATCCCCATCTTTACGCACTCCAATGATTTATTTTTGTTCTGGGGTAAAATGATGGGCAGCGACAGCTTAATCCCCATATTTACCCCGTCTAATGATTCCACATGGGTCAAAACCCTCCACAAACCCCCCCGCCCGACTGCGCTTTGACTTGAGTCGAGGGGGAGTCGGTTGCAAGGGAGGTTTTGAACCCTGGCGCTGGTATGTCCACATTATCTTCTTCCAATTCTGTAGATGGCACAGTTCAGCATCTTTTCCTCCATCTGGTACTGATCGATCAGTTCTCCTCGCCGGTCCTGATGGGAATATTGGGCGGTACCCCGAGCCCATTGCGTCTCTGCTCCCGGTCTCCGGATCGTCCTCCTTGGCCCGTCTCCAGGTCTTCTTTCTCCTAGGACGACAAAGGAAGAGCGGCAATACCTACTCATAGACGTTTTTCCACCACTGTTGAGATAGTGGGGCAGCATATGCATTTCATCATACCGAAACATTACATTCTTATTTTGAAAAAAAACAGTATAACTAAGAGACAGTTTCATGCAAATCACAATATTTTAGAGACTAGATGTGGTATGTTTTATGGTTGGAACTGAATTAGTCTGAGACAGTACCCGCTAGGATTCCAGAGGATTCCTCCAGTTGTTGCAGAGTGTGCCTGGGATGGCAACATTTCAACTGGTTTATGTGGACCCACTTGTCTTCCCCCTCTGCCGAACCGCCTTTGGGGATGCGGATCTTGTAGGCCACAGGGGAGATCTTATCGACGATCTCAAAGGGTCCCTTCCATGTAGGCAAAAATTTGCGCTGCTTGGCCTGGTTCCTTTGGAAGTTGTATAGATAGACCCGGTCCCCCACCTGATATTCCTTCCTGGAAGTTTTCAGGTCATAGTGGGTCTTCATGCTATCAGCTGATCTTTCTAGATTCCGCTGAGCATAAGCAAAAGCATGTTGGAGGTGTTTCCTTAAATTCTCTACATACTCATGAGTAGTGGAGGCATTTATCAGTGTCTGCTCTTGGGTCCTGTAGAGCAAATGCTGAGGAAGCACCATCTTGCGCCCAGTCATCAACTCAAATGGTGACATTTTGGTTGCAGATGAAGGGGTAGATCTGATAGCCATTAGGACCAGAGGTAATCGGATATCCCAACTTGGCCCAGAATCTGCCACAAACTTCTTTAATATGCTCACAATTGTCCGGTTATATCTCTCTACTGCCCCAGAAGAAGCTGGCCGGTAAGCAATATGCAGCTTTCTCTTGACCCCCAGTATCTCCCACATCTTTGTCATTACCTCACTGGTGAAGTGGCTACCTCTGTCTGACTCAATCCTTTGAGGTAGACCAAAACGCGAAAAGATGTGGTTAATCATCAAGGCAGCTGCAGTTTCTGCCTTGCAATTTGGGGCTGGGAGACATTCCACCCACTTGGTAAACAAGCATGTCACAGTCAACATGTACTTATTCCCCCTAGCCGAGCGAATCACAGGGCCTACAAAGTCGATTTGTAAATCTGACCATGGCAGTGTCATCCCCCGCTTTTGTAAAGGTGCCCGGTGTGTGAGGGATGTCGGCTGAAATTGTGCACACACAAGACAACCCTTCAAATATTGGTTGAGGTCCTGGCCCATGTGTGGCCAGTATGCAACCTCTCTTAAGATTTCCAGTGTTGTGTGAAACCCCCTATGACCGGCGGTGGCCGCATCATGGGCGTGACTTAACATCAGGCCTCGGAATGAGGTAGGAACCACCCACTGATCGTGGCCAGCTTTGGATTTCCTTACCAGCAAACCGTCTTGGATCCGGAACATTTTTGGACATTTCATCAACACTCTTAGGTCCTCTTTCCCAATGTAATCGGTATCCGTCAGGGGAAAGTTCTCAGGGTCCTCCAGGTGCTGGTAAAATTTACCAATAATTGGATCCCCCTTCTGAGCGGTAATCAAATCAGCATCAGGGGTCTCCTTACTCCATTGTGCAATTGAAAGGTCGTTGTGAGCATTTGTCTGGGACCTAGTGATGGCAGTGACCTGGATTTCCCCCAACAGGGACTCAATCTCAATTAGATCCCCTTGGATGGCCCCGGTTTTGGCCAGCTGATCAGCTAAGTCATTTCCAGTTTTGTCTGGTCCCTCTACTTTGGAATGACCCTTGATCTTTTTCCAGTAGATGGTCATCCCATTCGATGTGACCAGATCATCAATGTTTTGGATCAACTTCCCATGTTTCAAGGGTTTGTTGTTAGCACATAACATGCCTCTGGTTTTCCAATTAACCAGGTGCTCCACGAACCCGTTCCGTACATAATCTGAATCTGTGATTATGACCAGTTCGTGGAGTTGATGCTGGACAGCAGTGAGGATGGCCTGATGCACAGCCATCAATTCTGCCACCTGACTACTTCGGGGACCAATTTTGTATCCAGCAGAGGGTTCTGGGGACTCATTCACCCATGCATTCCCTACGCCGGCCACCAATTCTTTCTCCCCGTTGTTGTCAACATGGTAAGAGCATCCATCCACATAGACAGTGGGCATTCCCTCACACTTGTCTTCTTCAAAGACTTTGTGTGGGGAATTAAGGTATGCCTCCATGTTGTCCTTTATTTTTAGACTTTCGTCCTCGAGACAGTTTTCTCTGGCACAATCATGCAAGTCAGCCAGACCTTGCGCGAGGGGACTCTTCTTGTTTTGGCCATATCTGACCTCCACAGGAAAGCCTTGCATTGACAGAATCCAGGAAGTAATTCGGGAATTACTCACATTTCCGGCCCGGATTCTGTCACTTTGGAGATATTGCAGAGGCTGGTGTGGAGTCTCCACTATGATGTGTTCCCCCTGGATAAACGGGCGGTAATTCTTCAATGCCCACACCGTTGCCAGGAGTGCCTTCTCACAATCGTTGAATTTTTCCTCCACAGAGGATAAAGTTTTGCTCGCATAGGAGATAACTTTATTGACCTTGTCATGCTTTTGATATAATACTGCCGTCAAGCACGTATTAGAGAACCCTGTCTCCAGGAAGAACTCCTTGTTTCTGACCGGGTAAGCTAGGCAAGGCGCTTGTGAGAGGCTTCTTTTGAGTTGTTTTCCTGCCTCGGCTTGTTCTGGACCCCATTCCCACTTGACCCCCCCCTTCAGGAGATGAATCAGGGGTCTGGTGATCTCTGCGTAGCCCTCAATGAACTTTCTGCTGTAATTAGTCAGTCCAAGGAGGCTCCTTAGTTCCCGCAGAGTTGTGGGGTCTTTCAGTTTCTGAAGTGCTTCCACTTTCTTTTCCTGGGGACAAAGACCCTGAGGAGTAATCTCATGCCCCAAGAAGTTAACACGGGTTCTACACCACTGTGCTTTCTGAAAGGAAAGTTTTGCTCCGGCGGCTCTCAACTGGGTCAGAACATAACGGATCTCCGCTATGTGTTCCTCCACAGATGAACTTTTGATGAGGACATCATCTACATAAGCCAGGTTACCCCTCGCACCCAGGTCGGGCATGGCCTTATGTAGGAAAATGTTGAATTCATTGCCGGAGTTGAGGTATCCGAAGGGAGTCCGGGTCCATGTGTACTGCTGGCCCCCAAAGGTAAAAGCCAGTTTGTATTGGTCCTCCCTGCTGACAGGCACGGTCCAGTATCCATTGGTCAGGTCTATTGCAGTGAATACCTGTGACCCCTGAATCTGGGCCAGCCCTTGGTCAATGTAGGGCAGAGGCCATCGGGAAGTATGGACCCGTTTGTTGAGCTCCCTGAGGTCAGCGCAGAGTCTCCACTGGCCGTTTGGCTTCAATATTCCCAGCACCGGATTATTGAAGGTGCTGTGGACTGGACGGATTATTCCCCGGGACTCAAGGTTCTTAATTATTTCAGTGAGGGACTCCATTGATGCGAGAGGCAAGCGATATTGCTTCACAAACACAGGAGTCATGCCAGGGTCCGTGGGGATTGTTGTTGTGTGGATGTCAGTGCGACCACAGTCATATGAGTCTACCGCAAAGAGATCTTGGAAATCCAAGAAAACTTGTTTCAACTTTTGCTTTTGTTCCAGAGTCACACAGGCATCAGCTAGGTTGACTCTCTCTTCCACCATCTGCCTGAAGCCTGGAAAGACTTCTGGTTTGGCTATTTCAGCGGCCTCCTCCAGCTGGGTGGAGAAGTCCCTGGTCAGAGTGCTGATTTGGACTGGAGGCTTCAGGTGGGAAAGGCAGCCCTCATGGACCTGGAAAATCACCTCATCCCTCCTGAAATCACAAGTCACATCTTCCTTACCATAGGGGCAGGAAGTGTACACCAGGAAGTTCCCCCCATGCCGGGTGAAAATCCTGTCTGGTGTTGTATTGTCCTCACTGTCACTGTCAACACAGTCCTTGGGGATTGGTCCTAACAGTTCATTTACAAGATCAATGGAGAAATGTCGGTCATCAACCGCCATTCCAATAATGGTGCCTGCGGCTAGAGTAATACTCTTTAAGTCGCTGTTATCCACCTCTATTAGAATGGTGTCATGTTCTATGTTGACTAATGGAGTTGGGTTTACCCCTAACCCTTGCAGTTGGAGAGAAGCATTTAGATGTATGTAAGCATCAGGGTTTTGCAAATATTGTCCTCTTTTAACTTTCACTTCCAGGGAGAATTGTCGGGTCCTTTCTGGGATGGTGACTTCCTCTTTAACCTGAATTTCAACTGCATAAGGTAGCAATTGAGCTGACCTAAATGCTTTTTCTGGATCAACAAAGCCCATGGGATTATCCGCTAATCGGGACCAAGCTTTGAAGTTTATTAGGTCCAAACTAATGGCAAAGCGATTGAGAATGTCACTGCCTAAGTAAAAGGCGGCAGGGACGTCTCGCACGACCCAACAATTGTGGACGATGCTCTTGTTGCCAATGGAGATTTTGAGCATACACCTGCTTGGCAGGGGATGTTTGGAATTAGGTGCTTCCAGGTCCATTTCCCATTTGTCTATCAGTTTGAAGGTGGGAATGGCTGGATCTTTTGGGAGTTGGCGAAACATGGCTTCGCTGATGAAGCTCTTACCGTTGTTCACACACACTCGAGCGAGAACAGAGTCCTTCCCATCATTTAACTGAACAGGGATGAACAACTGCTCTCCAATTTGCTGAATATCAGCCAGGCTCTGAGCTGATTTCACATCTTTCTGGACTATAGGAGTGTGAGTTTCTGATTGTGGATTAGTATAGAATCTCAGAGTGTTTCCTTCCAGCGTGGAATACCACCTTAAATTGGAAGGAAGGTTGATTTTCAGAAATAGAGAGGACCCCCCATCACCAGTCTGTTGTCCTACCGCTATTACTGTCACGTCTGGAATCTGGTTGTTCTGGAAGTGAAATTCTACTTGGTCAGATTTTTGTTCAACCATGTGGCAGGTGCCGTTTAAACTAACATGGTTAACACTCTGTTTTAATTTTATTGGTCGGCTAGTCTGGGTCCAGAGGACCTTGTTTACACAATCTATTAGGGGTGACAACCTTCTCAGGAGGTCATTCCCTAGTAAACAAGGGGTGCCCTCTGGGGTCACAACTATGACCGGGTGTTTCAACTTATGTCGCCCAATTTTAATGTCCAAGTCTGCAGTCCCCTCAACGGGAATTTCCTTCCCGTCAAAGTTCTGTAGTTGTCCCGGAAGAGAGGTGAGAGGAATTTGGTAATTCTCTCCCCTTCCTGCATTCAGTTCGTCAAAGGCCCTTCTGGACAGAAGGGTAGCTTGAGATCCAGTGTCCACCAGTGCCAAAATTGTACCCTGTCCCTGTACTTGTACCGGGGCATAATATCTTCCCTCCTTCTCCTCAAGGGGGCACAGATAATGTACATTTTTGGACAACTGGTGGGCTAATTTTCTGGTTTTGGACATCGCTAGCGAAGAGATTTGGGCAGAATTCTGTGGAGAGTCTTGGGAATCTGAAAGAAAAAGTTGGCAACTGGAGATCAGAGCCATTGTGGGTTCCCCTGGTTCCGGTTCTGGGCTGCCCCCCCCTTTTTGGAGGCAGTCCCCAGGATGAGTTTGAACCAGGGGATTTTCTTGCTGTTGGTTCTGGGATGAGATGGTGGGCGGCGGTAGCTCAGTCTCCACATCTCCCCAGTCTGGATTTGCATCCCTAGGGACCCATTTTTCTTTGGGAGGAGTTCCCCCCTCTCTGAAGGAGAAGATCCTTTTCCCAGGATCCTCTGAGGATCCCTCTCCCTCAAATCGGAAGATCTGTACCTCCTCCTCAAACTGAGTCTGTTTGGGTCTTTTGTTTCTCCTACCCCCCCTCTGCTCCTTAGGAGGCAGACTTTCCGGGGCAAGAGATTTTGTTTCCGGTTCCTGGGTTTCCAGGGGCTGTTTACAAGTGAGGAAGGAAGCTTCCTCCAAGGCTTTACACCCCCCTTCCCCTTGTGCCTCCTCCCTGGGAACCGGTGCGTTATCGGGGTGCTGCCCCCGTCATTGTTCTGGAGCACCAGGTCCAGAGTTGGGTGCGTTCTGCGCCGGCATGCTGATCTGAGGGTTCTGCTGCGCCCTCAGTATATGACCCATATCCCGCGCCATGTTTTGAACCTGGCGCTCTAACTGGGAAACCCGCTCAGGCTGATACGGGGCCCTGTTTTCTCCCCTGGGCTGATCCCGGGAAGGGTAGCTGTCCCTCCTCTGGTAATACCCCGGGTTGGGAAGATTTGGGTACCCCTCCACCCTTGGCCTCCCCTCTCCCGGATTCAGTGGTCTGGGCTCAGGGAATTGGGGAAAGAAGGATGGATGGTTTTGGGGCTGAAAGTCGGGAGGATATCTGGGGAAAAAGTTCTGCCCAGGGTTTGGTAAATTTCTGCCCTCCTGTGGGAAGTTTGGAGGGAAATTCCCTGGGTTAGGTGCTTGGCTGGATCCCCCCCCTTGGGCTGGAGGAGTCCACACATAACCCAGGATGGGTCTGTTACCTTTGTAGCGAGGACTTACATAGTCAGGAGAGCGAGGGACCCCATTTGTGGGGCTGCCTCCCTGGCTCCCTGTCTGTGACTGGCCCGAGGACCTTCTGGGCCTAGCATTATTAGGTGCAGGTAGGTTTTTAGGCCCCCCCATCTCCAGATCCAAAACGGGGGTGACCTTTACCTCTGCCACCTTGACAGCAGCAGGGGTGCTGTTGGCTTTGGGGTTTTTCTGGGCATTGCTTTTATTTTCTATGGGCTTCTGCACCTCATAGATCCGGGTAGCCTGTTCAATGACCCAGTCTAAAGATCTTTTCTCATGAAAATCTCTCACGAGCTGGGTCATTATATATTTGGGCAAGGCATGGAAAAACGTATTGACAAACTCTCTACTATCTGTGCGCACCCTTCTGGTGGTTTGCGCAAAAGCACGCTTTAACTCCTGCACAAATTCTCGTGGGGCCTGATCCTCCCCACATTGCAAATTGTAGGCCGCCTTGCGAGCCTCTTGAGGATTTCTGTGAACAGAAAAATGTTTCAGGATGGCCGCCTTATATGTGGACCATCTTAAATGATTTTGGTCCTCCAGCCCCGCAAAGAAACTGGAGTATTCCGGGGAGAATGTCCACTTTACATATTGAATACAGCTTTGGCTGTCCTTCAAATGGAAAGTCTCCATCATTTGTTCAAACAACTCTAAGTGCTCCCAAACAGAATACTTAGCGTTCTTATGGTAAGGCGTGATGACGCTCCTGATCGCCTTAATCTGCTTTAAGGGGTCCTTAAGCAAGGCCCTTTTTTCCTTATTGGCCTTTTTGGTTCGGGTAACCCTTGTCCATTCTTCCTCGGACTCAGAGGCACTGCTCCCAGAGGTTCCCGTCTGTTCTTCCAGGTTTTCCCGGATTCTGCGAGCCTGGGAATGGCTGGCAGAATGTGGGGACCTGGTCTCCTGTGTCCTGCGCAGTTCAGAGGAGTCTTCAGATTCCTCCTTGCTGCCAGGATTTGATGGGTACCCCCTCCACTGACCTAACTGGGCAGAGGTTTTCAGGATGCCCTTAATGGGCCTACTCTCCTGGGGTTCCCCATTGAACTGTACTGTACTTGGGTGCCCATACCCGGATGGCCACCCCTCCATTCCTGAGTGGTACTGGCCTATGAGCCCCATACTCTTAGCTGGATAGTGATCTGCCATCCCTGCGGCCCTGTGCTCATGTGCGCCAGGGGACATGGGGGTGGTAGAGTCCAGGGACTGGGGGAGATGAAGGCCCCTGGTGTTAGGGCTCCTGCGGTTATGGTCAGGAATCTCTCTTTCCCAGCGGACCTCATCTCTATCCGCCCCTGCTCCCTGTTGCAATGCAAGAGCCTGCATTTGTGCTTTCAGTTCCTCTGTTAAGGCCTTACTCGACTCTATCAGTTTCTCCTGCATCGCTACCTGTTGCTGGAGCCTATCATTGTGTTGACAGAGGGCCTCATTCTCCCTCTGTGCTTCCTGGTTGGTCCTGGAGAACTGGGCCAGTCTTTGCTGCAGGAGGTTTACCTCCTGGGCAATGTCCCTATTGGCCTGCTCCTTTCTTGCTAGAGCATCTTCCACCCTTCTGGTGTGCTCTACCAAGTTCTGGTTTTCTTTTTGGAGATCACCCAGCCCCTGGTGGGCCAGGTGATTTTCTTCCATTTTTCTTTTTAAATGGCAGACTTCCTGGCCTAAGGCGTCTCTTTCCTGACTAAGAGCCTGCATTTGTGCCGCCAGGTCGTCCCTTTGCCTTTGGAAGGCACCAGCTTTCTGGCGCTCCTGATCAAACTCTGCCTGGGTATCCAGGTCTTTCAGAATCAGTTTATTGCTCTCCTCCTTCACTCTATCTAGGTGGCCTTGCAGGGTGACTACCTGCTCAGCACATACCCTGTTGAAGTCCAGTTGTTGCTCCAGCTTTTTCTGGCTTTGCAGTAGGGAGTCCAAACCTTCCTGGTGTTCCTTCTGCAAGGCCAGAAATCTGGTATCCTGTTCTGACTTTTCCTTTTGCAGCACATCCATATCCTCCTTTATTTTAGTGATGTACTGTCTGGTCTCATTTTCTGACTCCTGGCTTCTGTGCAGCCTTTGCTCAGAAGGGTCCAGATCAGATTGGGCCTTCTCTAACGCCATCTGTTGTCTTTTTGCCAGATCATGGCCTTCAGCACATTTATTCTGTATGGCTCCCATGTATAAATATAAATATGCCGCTATCCTAACAATCTTGTCGTGCTCATCTTTGGCCTTAGGAGCCATATATAGTTCACTCAGGGCCACGTGTAATGGACCCTGATCTCTATATATATCTGACCCTGTTTCAGTGACCTGTTGCGTGATGGCCTGCAACCAGACTGTTTGGTCCTGGTGAGTCCATTCACCTCTCACAAATAGTTTGTGTAAGAAGTGCTCTCTGGCTATTTTCATATCTACCAAGGTCGTCATTCTAGAGATTGGTCTCTGTCCTGACTTACGGAAGTTAGTATTTTAGTTTTGCAGAACAGAACTTTTCTTGGAGTGTCCCTTTTGAGGAATGCTTCACAGCGTAATGCAGCGTGGTGATCCGACTGGATGTATGTATCCCGTCAGTTAGCACACTGTATTAAGCTGCACAAATGGTAAATCTAACCCAACGTCTCGGCTCGAGCCCCCACTTTGTAAGAGGATTCAATTCAACACTACAGCTAAGTCAACGCCTAGTCTGGAATACTGAATGAAAACCCTTATTGATATATCTTTAGGTCCAGTTCATGCGTTCTGGATGACTACCCCTATATAACACCCCTCTCTTGGAATCCCCCTGACCCCACTGAGCCAAGAAGTAGTTCTGTTTTGCAAGTTAAAAGGTTTATTTGATAATTTAAACAATAGGTATATATATCCCACTTTATAATAAATTAATAATTGAATATCACCCTTAATCTGATATGATAAAGATTAACAATGGAGAATCTGGCACTAGCACACTTCTTTATAATCACTAATGAGTTGACATGAAATGGATAAGATAGCACACTGGTGAATAGGAACAAAAGTATAATGTGGTAGAGGATGCTTTATGTAAGCTCAGGTGGATGCAATATTCAATGAATGCAGTACAGAAATTACGCAATATGATTTCAACCAAACAATGTAATCACTTTTCTCTGGCTATTCACTCCCCCCCTCTTTATGCAATGCAAGGAAATGGAAGGAAGCACACAGTTCTCAGAAATGCAATCAATGTAATCAGTTCAATCCAGCAAGCTTAGACAACAGAAAACAGATAGGAGTTTTGAAATCACAGGCCCAAATTGCTTTGATATGTGCTGGCAATGAATGAGAAATATGCTGGAAACGCTTTTAATTCCCTTTCAGAGGTTCAGGGTGAGTGGTATCTAGTTAATATTAGTCCAGGCTCACACTAGCAATGATGCAGGGATAGTTAGCAGGTTAAACGAATTTCTGGCAAATGGAAAGCAAACAGCAGCAGTTTTTACATGTGAAGAAATTGCAAATCGCGGTAAAATTCGCGGATGCGTGTTCCGCGATTGCGGTAAAACTATAAGGGGTAGGAATGCGGTTCTTGGTGCGATTCAAAGCTACGATTCTAGGCTATCAGAGGAAAGTTACTGCAAGTCTCTAGCCCAAACGGTCGCGGAGATATGAGCGATTTAATAAAGGTCGTTTTTGGGTTTGCAAATTTCAAAAGCTCAAAATGACAAGTGCAGCTTGCAACTAGAAATGACAGGTGACAGCTAGGAGGCAGTTCTACTTAGGTTAAATAGATTGAATTAGATTAATTTAAACTAAGAGATTGGTTCTACACAGTTCTGCTGGGTACTCACACTATATTCTTGAATTAAATGGGCCTCATCACGGATCTGGTCAGGGTTTTAGACTGGGCTCTGGTCACTCTCTCTGCTGGTCTGGGTCTCTCTGGGTACAGCACTGCTTTCTCTCTGGTCTGGTCTCTTAGTTCTGGATAGATTGAAGTCTCTAGTTTGGCTTTCTGTAGGTTGATGAAGGTAAGTATGGATTTTTCCGGCAGAGCGTCCCGCTGCAGATGGATTTGGAAGGTCTCTACCTAAGTTTCAGTGGTCCATTTATATGTTCTGCAAGTGGGTGGGTGTGTTGGTCATAACTAAACTCGCCCCTCTCACTTATCATTGGTCAAGCTTTCATTCGTCCCCTGATTGGCGAACTAAGTTGTGTCAGAGTGATGTCAGCCATTTATGATCTCTTGAAGAACCTCCCTTATCATCTGTGCACCCAAATCTATATATGATCAAAATACATACTTCAGAGTTACACAGTTGTTTGAAATTACACATACATGGTGTGGCTGAATTTAGCCATGTCTCTGTCCAAATCTGCTGTTTCTAGGAGCTTGCATTCACAAATGGCAACTTCTAGCACTTTTTAATGTGCTAAACAACATTGGATCTTCATTAAATTTTATACAACTGTTCCTCACATATCTACCCACATACCAATGCATTTTCGTTTGTCTAGCTGAAACAGGGAGTCTGTAATATTAATAAACAATGGGGTTTTGCCCCAGAACATCACACAAATTCGAGTTTAGTCTTGAATTAAAGGTACATTTTTTAAATTAAAGCTCTCAAAGTTATACATTTCTGTCATTTGATTACAAAGAGTTATCAGTGTTTTTGTAAAATATATATTTTACTTCCAATTCAGTCCTCAGAGTGTTGAGGTCCGCCTCCAAGACTTGGGTGGGTCAGTCCTCTGGGCAGGCAGGGCTTTGTTGACATTACACAGTCAAAATCAACATATTCCTTTCAGAGGAAAGGGACCATTGTGTGGTCTCTGGGAAGCTCCCAGCCAGTCTGCCTTCTATCAATCAAGAGGTCATGTGAGATTCTAACTCCTGGTGTGAAGCTCTTGAGGTGAGAGGGTTTCCCAGGCTTCAGGCCTCTGGGAACAGCATGTGGCTAATTTTTAATTAAAATGCAGCCTTTGAAGTCAGCTAAGTCAAATCCCTTTGTCAGCTACTGCACTCAGTTCTCCTGTCAGAGTTTAGACCGCCAGCGCCCCCTTGAGGATTTTGTTGGTACTGCATGCAATTTTGGGATTTTCTTGGATTAATGCATTCTAAACAGGAATGGTTCTTACATGGTAGTAAATCCTTGCTTAACATTGTTTTGATGGGGCTCCTTACAGTAAAATGGTTATGTGGAACCCCACAAAAGGGTTGAATCTTTAAAGTGGTCCAATGAGTCACGATTTCAGCAACTTTTTGACATCAGTAACAGTGGATTTTGTTAACAAAGACCTTTCTTTACACTGGTGGGTGGCAAGTTAGGTAACCATTTTGGTGTGCGCACAACTGCGCAGCTCTCCTGGATTCTGGGATGAAATGATGGGCGGCGACAGCGCATCCCCATCTTTACGCACTCCAATGATTTATTTTTGTTCTGGGGTAAAATGATGGGCAGCGACAGCTTAATCCCCATATTTACCCCGTCTAATGATTCCACATGGGTCAAAACCCTCCACAGAGTTGACAGTAAGCGGTCGTTGATCTCCGTCGGAGTCCAGACTCCAATCAATCTGTTGGAGCTGCGGGCCGTCAGGCTAGCCGTGAAGGCTTTTCTGCCATCTGTGCGGGGGAAACATTTCCTGATTCTTATGGACAATACAGTGGCCATGCACTACCTCCACAAAAAGGGGGGGGGCAGGGTCTCTCCCACAGTGCAGAGAGGCGATGCAGCTCTAGTTCTGGGCCATCGAGCAGGAATTTCCGATCTCGGCAGTTCATCTGGCTGGAGACGAAACGAGGCGGCGGACGCTCCGAGCAGGCAGAGCACAGTCTCTCACGAGTGGGAGCTGGCTCAGGAGGTTCTCTTGGAGATCTTCGCCCTTTGGGGCACCTCCAGTCCCCGTCATTCCGCAAGTGCTGCGGAGGTTACGGAGGTTCGGTTCCCGAATGATCCTCATTGCTCTGGCATGGGTCAGGAGACCGTGGTACCCGGACCTTTTCGACATGTCCATCTGCCCTCCACGCCGTCTTCCCTACCGAGACTATCTGCTCTCACGGGAGGGGGGTCGGGGGGAAGTCAAGTCTCTCAACCTTCCTGCTTGGTTTCTGAAAGGTTGAGGTACAAGGATTGGGACCTCCCTGAAGACGTGATGGAGGTGTTGCTCTCGGCCAGAAGGCCAGCAACAAAATCCCTGTACCGTTGCCGTTGGAGAAAATTATGCGACTGGTGCAGGGTACAGAATGTGGAACCTTTACAGTGTTCAATTCCTATGGTTCTGTATTTTTTGCTTTCTTTGGCCCACAAGGGCCTGCAAGTGGGTACCATTAAAGGTTACATGGCGGCGCTGTCCATATTTAAGCGCTCATCTGAGGAGTGTTCTTATTTTAAGATTCCTTTGATTTCTCAGTTTCTAAAAGGGCTGACAAATGTGTTTCCACTGTCACCTTTCCAGGTGCCCAGTTGGGATTTGAACCTAGTTCTGAAATTCCTAATGGGAACTCCGTTTGAGCCCTTACATTCTTGTCCTTTGAGACTGTTGACCTTTAAAACTGTGTTTTTGGTTGCGGTTACTTCAGCTCGCAGAGTGAGTGAGTTGCAGGCACTTTCTGCCAAGCCACCTTTCACGGTGTTCCATAAGGACCGGGTTGTCCTTAGGGTTCGTCCTTCTTTTCTGCCTAAGGTTGTGTCGGATTTTCATTTGAGCCAGAAGGTAATTCTTCCGGCGTTCTATCCTCCTCTGCATCCTAGTAAGAAAGAGGAGAGTCTCCATAGGTTGGATCGTAGGAGAGCTTTGAGCTTCTATCTTTCACCGATGTCCCGGGTCAGAGTGGACGATCAGCTATTTGAGGGATACGCTGGAAGGTGTTTAGGTAAAGCGGTTTCTAAGCAGACTTTGTCCCGATGGATCATCTTGACAATCTCTGAATGCTACCGTCTGGCGGGTAAGGACCCTCCGGTAGGCTTATGGGCCCATTCTACTAGGTGTGTGGCTGCCTCCACTGCTCTGCAGAGGGGTGTTCCCATTCGTAATATTTGTAAAGCAGCCACATGGGCCTCTGTCCATACTTTTGTAAAACACTACTCCCTGGATTCTATCCATGGGCAAGATTTGGCCTTTGGTAAGGCGGTCCTCTATTCTGCAATTTGATTGGGCATTCTAAAATTCTAAATTCTTTTCCCTCCTCCATACGTTGGTACTGCTTTGGGAGTCTGTCATAGATGTGGAATACGTCGGAGGAGACAATCCCCTCGAAGAACAAGTTACTTTCTTACCTGGTAACGTTCTTTCGATGGGATGTTCCTCCGACGTATTCCACATCGCACCCTCCCAGCCTGCTCCTCTACAGAATTTCTTATGCGATTGCAGCTTACGTTTGTGCAAGGCTTTCTGTAGTCATACTGGCAGAAGATTGGTGCCACACGTTCTCGGAAAAAAACTACAACTGAGGCTGGAGGCGTTGTGCGTCCTGCTTATAACATCCGGTCATGTCGGCTCGACGGAGGCCCTCGAGGGACAGCGTATCAACATCATCGACGCAGGACGTGGACGCCGAAAACTTTTCCAAAGCAACACAGCTGTGGTGATTACTGTCATAGATGTGAAATACGTCGGAGGAACATCCCAGCGAAAGAACGATACCAGGTAAGAAAGTAACTTGTTCTTCTTAAGGTATAACTGTACGTCTTTGGCCATACCATTTGCCAGAGGCCTGCAGACAAACCAGACAAGAGGAAGCTCTTGTGGGAGGAGAAAACCAAAGATCATGGACAAGGAGAACAAGAAGAAGAGATCTTTCTAGGAGCTTTTCCTTATCCTAACACAGATCCTCCTTCGGCCTCTGATTCAGAAGTGAAACCACCAGAACAGGTATAATTTCCAACTGCCTCTTCTGCTCCTAAGCAGAAGTCTCCAGTGGCTTGAGACTCTCTTCACAGTATGAAGCCAAACCTGCTCAACCCTCTCGGGATGGTGGAGGCCCTTCTTCCTCCTTCCGCCTTTGCAAAACTAAGAGATTGGTCCCCCTTGCTCTGTAATGGGGCCAAGTAGCCAGGCCCTGCTTCCTTCGATGCCAAATTGTACCTAGTCACCAGAACTAGGATGTCTAAAGCAGATTCCAGCATCCAGAAGCCATTATAGATTTAGGTAGATTTTGATGAAAGCAACCCTTCTCCTTTGTGCTTTGAATCTATGAAAGAGGACAAAGGGGGGGACTTCCCAGAAGTTATATTTCAAGGTCACTGACATTGCTGACCCGGCCACCTATTATAGGGAGGCAAGCAGGTTGAACTCATCTCAAGAGTTGGAGTTCATGGCCGCAATTCCTTTTGGGTGCCTAAATGTTCCCTTCAAATGCACTTTAGCCAAAGCTGAGGCAATGCTTAGGGCATTGCAGTCCACTCAGTCGCTACGAAACAGAATGCTTTGGAGAGGAGGCACCAACAGAAACTTTTCTTCCGTTTACCTGCCATTTCAGAGGCAGTTATGGTGATATAGGAGAAACCGACTTTGTTCTCATGGTCTCTAAGACCCTTGCTAAGAAACACAGATTGAAAAAGTTGAAAGCGTTTAGACACAAAGTTTTTGCTTCTGTCTAAAGTTGGCACCAAGGCCCATCAATGCCTCCTGTGCTTTGGCCCGTTACTTACACGCTCTTGGATTTTATTTATTTTACCGCTGTTTGTACTATGCCACCAGCATACAGAATACTTCAAAGAACCCATAGAGAAAAGGAGAAGAGGATAGCGGTCAGAGGGGTCGCCTGGCAGAGTGTCCAAAGATAAAAATAACATTCAGAGCTTTAAAAATACTATGCAAGGTAGCAAATTCCAGACATTGCAGATATAGGGCCTCATTACAAGTTAGGCGCAAATTCGGTGGTAAATACGCCAAATAATTGCCCTAAGGAATTACCGTTACCACCACTTGGTCAGGTGGAATTTCTGCCTGATTACAAGTAGTGGTGGCGGTGTAATTCCTTATTTATTTTGGATCCAATGTTTTTTTGCGGATTTACCGCTAATATTGTCGTTTTTTCAGCGTTGAGTGGGAAGATTTACCACCAGGGATTTACAAGATTTACCATTAGGGATTTTCTGAAGGTAAATCCTCCACTCAAAAGAAAACCCAACCTCATAATTTGTCATAGTGGTAAAATTGGTGGTAACTCAGTTACTCGTAATGAGGCTGCTATTCTCTAGCTTAATTCAGAATAGTAACATTACGTTTTCTCTTCTGGTAGCAGGTGGGCTGAATCCTGGGTTCGGAATATGGTGAGGGAAGCCACTAATTTGCCTCCCAAGATTTGTGGATCCTCTTGCTGACAGCAGGGAGGTGAGGTGGCTATACAGATTCTAAAAGCAGGACTGGGCGTGGCATATGATGTCGCCAGTTTCATGGCCACCAGTGTAGTGATCCACAGGCACTCTTAGATGAGGACCTCCAGTTTTACCCCCAATGTTCCGGGCAAATTACTGAAAATCTCCTTTGGTGGGTCTAACTGGTTTGTAGAAAATGCAGAAGATCTGCTTAAGAAATGTAAAAATCTACCAAGCAAAGTTCTGTAGGTCTAGCTATGCAGTAAGCTTCTCCCTCTTTTTAATTTTTCAACTCAACATTTTATCAGCATTTTCAAGAAATTACAAAGACATCAGACATTGAATGTATACATATGGAAATACGACATTAGCACGCTCGTAGTGCAGTCTCATGTTATGGGAGTCAGGCTTAAGGGGGTGTGTATTCCTCTAGGGGAATGAACAGTCAGTGCGGCTTTATCTTATAGTCTCTTGGCTCATTCCAGCCAGCAGGTTAGTGGGGGCCTTAGAGTGAGAGCGGGGGAATTTTTCTGCATAGTCCATAAACGAGGCCCATGTGTTACGAAAAGGAATTCAGGTTCCCTGATCGTAGTGCTGTGATCTTTTCGGCCACTACGATGTCCCAGCACTTTGACTACCATATTGGGATTGAGGGGCCGTGCTAGTGTGATTTTGGCTGCTGTCAAAAGATGGGTACATAGGCGGGCTGTGTGGCCCGTCAGTGGGAATTCCCCATCACCGGTATCCCCCAGCAGTACGATCCCCGGATCCCAGGGAATTGCAAGGCCTGTCATCGACTTTATATGATCTAGTACCCCTCGCCAGTAGTTCATAGCTTGCGGGCAGGTCCATAGCAGGTGGAATAATGTTCCCTCGGTTGTGCAGCCTCTGCAGCAGCTCGGTGGGATGTTTGGGTTGGATTTATGTAGTTGTACCGGGGTGATGTAGTATCTGTAACAAACCTTATACCCGCCCTCTCTGTTGGTGACACATTGGGTCCTTTTATGCATTCTTGCCCAGATCTTGTTCCAGGTTTCGATGTCTATTGTTCGCCTCAGGTCTTGCTCGCATTTGGTCATGTATTTTTCCTTGGTGTTGGGGTCCGACTTATCCAAAAGTCGATATATGGTGGAGATTTTCCCTCTGGGGGGGGTGGATGTTAATGTTATTCCAGTGCTGTGAGGTCCCTGGAGCCTTTCTCCTTAACAATCCTCTGAGACAGCCAGTGACGGATCTGAGAGTATCTGAACCTCTCCCCTTCTGGGATTTTGAATTTTGCCTTGCAGCCTTTGAATGTGAGTGGATTAACCCCCCCTCTAGATTTTCCACAGCCCCCGTTTTGCCAGGCGGAGCAGCTCTGTGGACGAAGACCCGGGTAAAACTCAAGATTGCCCCATAATGGCGTGAGAGGGCCCAGAGTCCCTGTGCATCCCCATTTCCGAGCTGCTGCTTTCGAATTAGCTACTGTATTGTGGGTTGCTGTGAGGGGACCAGAGTTTGGCTGGGTCTTCGGAGCCTGGATGTGTGGAAGGTGGGCCAGAGGGAATTTGCACCATGCCTCTTCTATCTATTTCCAGTATGGTGGGTCCGAGGTTTGTGTCCATGTGAATGCATGGGATAGCTGTGCTGCTCGTCTGTATCTGGATACGTCTGGGACGCCTAGTCCCCCTGAAGTTCGGGCCCGGGTCATGATTCTCTTTGCTATTCAGGATTTTTTCCCCTGCCCAGACAAATTTTGATATGGCTTTCTGTAGGGCATTTAGGTCCTTCTCTGGGATGTGTGTCGGGAGTGCTAGGCACTGGTATATTAGTCTGGGGATTAGGTTCATTTTTATCGCTGCTATTCTCCCAGCCATGAGATCTCCTGCCTAGCCCAGTGGTGTATGTCTCTCTGCAGGTCCTTAAACAGTTGTGGGATGTTGCTCTGGTAGATCTGGGTGTGGTTTTTGGGAATATGGACCCCCAGGTACCCAATTGCTGTGTCTGCCCATGGGATGGGGAGTCTGGGGTTGAGCTCTTCCTTTAGTTTCTTTGCCAGGTGGATCGCTAATAAAGAAGATTTGTCGTAGTTTACCCTGAATCCAGAGGCTCTTCCGAATGTGTCGAGCTCCTCCAGTAGGGAGACTAGGGATAAGCCTGGGTGGGTTATTGTTAGGAGAACATCATCAGCATTTAGTGCTGATTTATATTCCCTACCCCCCACTGTGAGCTCCTGTATGTCTATATTTTGTCGGATCATTCCAGCAAAAGGTTCCATGGATAACGCGAACACTATGGTAGATAACGGGCCGCCCTGACGCGTGCCCCTATTTATAGATATACTCTCCAATCTGATTCTGTTCCCCTCAGCTGAGTGGTCGGGAACTGATAGTTCGCCATTATCTACTTCGTAAAGTTGCATCCAAATCCCATGTGTGTGAGTGTGTGTATGATATATTCCCAGTTCACAAGGTCGAACGCCTTGTGAGCATCTAGGGATATGACCAATAATTCCTCCCCCCTCCAGTTAGCACTTTCAATGGGGTCCAGCATTCTTCTGATTATTATCATGCGTTCTCCTACCCGGAATGAACCCTGTCTGGTCCCTGTCTAATATGTCTGGGAGAATTTCCCCCAGTCTGGATGCTAAAACTTTAGAGTAGATCTTCCTATCCATGTTCATGAGGGTTATCGGTTTATAGGAGGCCACGTGTTCGGGTCTTTCCCTGGTTTCTGAACTAGAATAGTACGCGATTCCACCATTGATTTGGTTACCTTCCCGGTTTCCAAGAATGAGTTGAAAACAAGTGCAAGCTGTGGGGCTAGCATTTGTGCGTATGTATTATAAAATGTTGCCGTTAGCCCATCTGGGCCAGGGCCAGGGTTTTTCAGGGATTTGATGCTGTCGGTTACCTCATTTACTGATATTGGGGCTTCCAAGGACTCGAGCTGGGGTTTGGTGTTGGGTGCTATGTAAGATTGTAAATACTGTAAGCTTTGGGGCTGATTCCCCGGTTGGGGTGGCGGGCCTGTCATGATTGCTCTATGGTAGGCTACGAAGGCTTCCATTTTATCAGTGTTGGTGTATCAGGGTTTGCCATCCTCCCCAAGGAGGCAAGCTTTGTTGTTCCTTTTATGCACCTGTTACAATTTATAAGCTAGTAGACGGTTTGCTTTGTTGCTTTTGTGATAAAAAAAAACGTTTTTGTGCATGCTAGGGTTTAAGCTAAGCGGTCTGCCCAGTGGATTTCTAGGGCTGTTCTCGCTTTCCTTAACTCCCTCTCTGACTTCCTCGTATGGCGGATGTTTAGCTCCTTCTCCAGTGCTGTGACTTTTAGCTCCAGAGTGGTTGCTTGGATCTTAGAGACCCGATATTGTTCAGCGTCTGCGCTGATGAGGGTTCCCCTCACCACAGGCTTCATGGCCTCCCAAACTATTTCAATGGCTGTATCGTGAGTTGTGTTTTCTCTGAAATAGTTAGTCCGCGATTCCCTCACCTCTGCTTTTAATGTTTTGTCTAATAAGGTGGAGTCATTTAGCTTCCAGTATCTTAGAGGGGGTGTGGGTGAACCTTTGATTAGTAGGTCTGATACTGGGGCGTGATAGAGATCATTCGGGTATGAATTTCTATTTTCCATAGGCATGGGAATAGGGCCGCCGTGATCAGGAATAGATCAATCCATGAGTGTCCTTTGTGTGCGTTAGAATAAAAGGTCTAATCCCTTGTCCCCATGTTTGCTAGCCTCCAAGCGTCTACCGTTTCACTTTCTCACAAGAGTTTAGCAAGGGTTAGGGCCCGTGTAAAGTCAGAATTAGATGTGGGGAGGGTTTTGTCTGTTAGTGGATCGGGAACCATGTTAGTCTCCACCGATGATGTGGTGCTCTGTTGTAAATGTTAATAGTATTGGGATAAGATCCAGCAAGAATTTATCATGACCAGTGTTTGGACAGTAGATCCCGACTATAGTGATTGGTTGCTCTGAGATATATCCCTTTAGTAAGAGGTACCTACCTTCGGGGTCCCTTTTTACTGTGGGTTCCATGAGTAGAATCGCTACCCCCCACCCCCTGCTTTTTCTCCCCTGAGGTGGCGAAGTAGGGCTTTTTGAACCGCTTGAATCTGATGCGCCGCTCATCCGCAGCTAGTAAATGCGTCTCTTGGAGAATGAATATATCACCCGCCAGAGCGTTAAGCCTGCTTTCTACTGATTTGCGCTTCCCCGGGAAGTTGAGGCCCTGTATGTTCCACGTGAGACTGCAAATGTCTCTTCATCCGACCCCATGGGGCTCTTCAGCTGATTAACTCTGGGCACCTTGATACTGGGCCCTATGTTGATGTCTTGGGGTGCCCCCAATGAGCGTATGCGCGTGTCCTGTCGGTATAAGTCTGAGTTGCACAATTAATGGTGTTTTGGGGGGCCTGGGATGTGCACCTGCCCCCGTCCCCCAACTCCCCCCATCCCCCCCTTCCCTCCCCCACACTTCTAGGTATTAGACCAGCCTCACCCAACGAAGTAACTAGCTGGGCCCCATCATCGAACCAGTAGAGGCCAACGGGCCTCACATGCTGTCAACGGGATAGCAGGAATTGCATTCAGTCACCGAGTGGACCTGCGTGTCCTGTTCTGATTGCACTGTATTATTCTTATTTAGATATATAGTTAGCACTTCCCCATGGCCCCTGTTGCGCCGCTTCCCACTCGCATGGCTGCGTGAGTATTGATTCTGCGTGGTGTGGTGCGTTGGAGGGGGCCTCGTGGAGGGGAGTGACTAACCTGTAGGTAGCCATCATCATGCGGACTCAGTCTGGCTTGGTTGTTTTCCGAGGGCCCCGGGGCCTTCGCCTCCTATTGGCTCTGGACCAGGTGCCGGCTGAGGGTGTTTTTGTTTGATCTTGGTCAGGTGCTTCTGATTTGGAGCCTCCACTTTCTACCCCTGTTCCCGTTAATTTCTCCGCTTCTTTTGGGGTGCGGATTTGCCTTTGGGCACCTTCCCATGTCAAATTCAGGGCTGTTGGGAAGCTCCAGCGATATTAGATTGCCATTCTGTAAGGTTCCCTAGTGCTTTCCACTTCTGTAAATTAGCATTGGTCTTGGTATAGCAAGATACTTGCTCCTCGGAAGAGTATCTGTTTAGATGATCTAGCCTCCCTCTTTATTTCTTCTTTCATTTTAAAGAAATGAATTCACGCAAGGACGTCGGGAGGTGATTAGGACGCCTGTCTCGGGGTTGTGTGGTGCACTTGGTCGATCTCCAGAGGAGAGCTGCCTGGGAGAGTTAAAATAAATCTAAACAGGTCGCTTGTAAAGCCTTCTAGCTCTGTCAGTGAATGCTGCAGGGATTCCTTGGGGGCGGCTGTTATTCCTCCTGGAGCGGTTTTCCGCGTCCTCCTGCTTGGCCTCTAGAGACTCATATCTTGCTTCACTAAGCTGCTATACGGTCCAGGCCCCTTTCCAGTTCCATGGCGTGGTGGCACAGATTATTTTCCATGTCTCCGGTGCGTTTTTCTACTTCTTCCACCTTTTTGTCCAACTGTCCTGGTTGGTACTCCTGATGACCCTTCGCTTCACTTCCCCCAGGCTACAGCGGGACTGCAGCATCCAAACATGGCCCTACGGGCCTCTAGGAACTAGAGAAAAAACACCTGGTCACAGTCCTGGCGCCTTTGGCGCCAGGCTCATTACAGTGAATAATGGCAAAGTGTCATGAATGCTACCTGAATCCAACATGGAGGCCTACACCACAGCCTTGTTACCCAACAGGACCATGCAGACTAGTGTTTTGGGTGTGGTTGGGTCCTCTGGTGTGGCTGGCTATATAAGCCATGCCTCGGCTGAAAATCACACTTCACGTTATTCTGCATCTCTGCAGCGTAACGCTCACTGTGTCCAGCTCTGCTTACCTGAATTCCAGTCCCGAATCCAACCGCCGATCTACAAGGAAAAAGAGCAGATCAAGGAGAAGAATAACAGCGCTTACCTGCAAGCAAGCCATAGGATCTTGAACTCCATCCAAGCGGTCTGCTCGATCATCACTCCGGGAGCCCACCGCAGACTGCAACGTCAGAACAGGAGAAAACACAGAGACAGCAGGTTAGCATCATTCACGCTCACCCCAGCCCGATGCTAGCGCTCGCGCACTAGAACTTACCTGTCATCTTTGCCAGTTTCCATTCCCTGGGCTCTGCATCCATCCTGCTACGAGCAAAATCGGCCCGCGGCTACGCTCCACGAACTGCAACTGCAGAGATAAGAGACACAGTACATTAGTTGGGCATAAAGTGAACACTCGGAAACAAACATCAAAAAGAAGAACAAACACGGAAAAGAAGGACAGAGACAGAAGAGAAGGAGTGTAATACAACGAACAGAGAAAGGACAATTCCCACCTTAAAACAGCAACGCAAGAGTCTAAGTCAGAGCCGTTTTGGACTCGACACACAGGCCCGTGGATCAGTGAAGCAACTAGGTCCTTCGTCACCTGCATCCACAACGGCGCCCCTGCATAGAACAGCAGGACGGAGAGTTCATCACTCATAAACCCAAGGTGAGAGCTAACCCTGAGGGAGGGGCTTGAGAGCAGAGGGTGGTGGGGGTCGCATCAAGAACAATTCCTAACTGCTTCTCTCGCCTACCAAAGGAGCAGCCTCCCCCAAGGTTGACCATACCATTGACCAGAGTGATCTCAGAAGCAGTGCCCGCAGACAGCCACGCCCAGCATTGTTTGGCGCCCCAGCAGAAACCAGGTGAGCGTAACACCAATGCTGAAATCTTCGTGACCTCATCTGTCCCTTTCTGGATCTCCTTTGTTAAGGCCGACAGTAGGTCTTTAAGGTCTGATTTGGTCGCAGATTGGGCTGACCCGGACATCTCAGAAGTATAGATTACCTCGGCGATAGTCCCCAGTGTTTGATCGTTTTTCTTCGTTTTTACTTGGGTAGGGTTGCTCATTAGGGCTGCAATGTCTGTCTGTTTTTTTTTTCCACTCTTTGCCATGGTTACTGTGGTAGTTTCGACGGCTGCGTGTGGTGGCGAGGACCCCTTGCTCCTGGACTAGGCTGCTTTGTGGATCTCTGCCGCTGTGTGGGTAAGGTGGAGGCACCCAGCTTCCTGATGCCACTTGAGGATGTAGGCACCCTGATTCCACTGTATGCTTCTGCCACATCCGTCTGTGAGATGCTGTGCTGCGCTCACTCCCTTTCCATGTGCCTCCAGCCTGCTCAGGAGTGCTTCTTCTTTTCACCCCCAACTCGCGGCGGGGCTTGGGTGGGTGGACGGAGAGCACACAGTTGAGGGAGCCCGGGGATTCTGCGCCTCACGTGGGTCTGAGGGGCTTGAGCAGGTAGATGCTGATTTGAGGGGCCTTCTCAGCCACGTATTCCCCCTCAGATCAGGGTTCAGGGAGGGCGTGGGTGGGGGGCGGTGGGGTGCCTGCTCCTTGTCCGAATGGGAATCGCACTCAGGAGCTCCTTGCAGTGCTTGTGATCCTAGGTTCCTCTGCGGGCATCCAAGTGCTTGTGGTGCTCCCATGCTGCGGAAAGCTAGCTCCAAGTGTGCCTGTCGATTGGTCTTACTCTCTCAGTGCCTTGTGGGCGCCTGTTTGATGGCAAATTGGTGGGAGCCTGTGCCAGCACTTGCTGGCCACCCCTGCAGTCTGTGTGTTAATGCGGGCGACGAGATTCTCCGATTGTATGTGATGTTCAGGATGGCGTTGTAGTCTTTTGGATAGGGGAGGATTGGTGGAAATGTGGGCTAGCGCCGCTGGTTATCTCTACCGTCTATGTGGGCAGGGGTATTGCTTCATTTGTTGGAGAGTGTGCTTATTCTCAGTTAACATCGGGTGCGCCGGGGGCCAACGTGGGCACCCGTGTGCTGGAAGGTCGGCAGAGGTGCAGGTCAGCACCCGCTGACTACCCTGTCGGCTGTACGTCAGCGCAGGGTTGCTCCTACCCCGACTCCCACTTCCCACTCCGCAGGTGGATGGTGGGTGCCTGGTGCCTCCTACCTAGTCAGCGTCGGCATTGGGATCCTCTGGGAGGCAGGTTGATGGGTGGTCGTTTTCCCGCAACCGGCGCCGCAGTACAGGACGGCTTTGGATGGGTCCTGGGGTGGAGTGTTGCGCCGAGGATGGATTAGGTGAGAGCTGGCTTCTCTGCGGGTGGGGGGGGGGGGGTGCTGTCTACGGTTTCATGCAGAAATGCAGGTCCAGCAACATAGGTGCTGCTGCGTCCATTACCCTGTCACTAGGCGTCTGGGCTGCTGATATGGCTGCGGCTGCGGCTCCGCCTCTTCCCGCAGAGTGTGGAGCTCCAGGACTTGGCGCTCCCCATCTTTTCCCCCTCTGCTACGGGCTGATGGCGGGAACTCACGGCGGGGTTATTGGCTCTTAGGAGTTAGTCAGCGCTCTCAGTCCTCAAGCGCTGGGTGCCGCATCCATTCATAGTCCTGTGGGGAGATTTCTGAAAGAAACCGGAGGCTCCAGCTTGCAAATATGGGTTTGGATGATGGGCCCAGCCAGGAGCTTTCACAGAGCCATGCTGCTCGAGTCGCCTCCAAGCCACTTCTCCCTCTTTTTTGAGGAACCAGCACTCCTTTTGCCCTCTTCTTGCCTCTGTACAGGGAGGTAGGGTTAAATCCTGTGGAGGCAGCAGGGGTAGAAATGCAATTTTTGCACTGCCAAGGGGCAAGTTGCATCATTAGATATGTAGAATATAATCTTGATGGCAAATAAATGTTAATACCAACCACTCTCCCTTTCCTCACCCCTGATTAGGGCCTCTGTAGTTACCATATGCCACCCACTTCTCCCCAACCCACCTTCCCTCCTAGCAGGCGGCATGAAGGAAAAGTACATCTTGTGGCAGCGCCTCCTCCTCAATTCACCATTACAAAGCCTCTCTAATTTCGAGTCCTTTCACCTCTACCCCTTTGGGGGAGTTGTGGGGAAGGAATGCCCTTGTTCCTGTGACAGGGAAAGAATGTGGTGCAGGGACATTAAAGCCTCAGCTTTTGCATGAGCCTGATTTACGGCTTGACAACAGCCTTAGCAACCATCAGGAATGCAGGGCAGACTCATGGAGGGGTTCTCCTCCCAGTAGCACTGGTTTAGCACTTGAATAAAAGGAGTTAAAATACGACAACCTCTGGGGTGCTGTTAAAAATCCACTGCATGCTTTTTCCCTTTATAAACAAAGCATTTCTTAGACTGCAGACCACTTTTCTAGTTTAATGAAAGTTTAAAAATGTGTTCTTAAATTGGAAAATTGTCAGTCTTTTAAGAAATGCTTGCAATGCCACTGGAGAATATGTTTTCCCATAACAAGAGATTCTAGCAGATTTTGCTGCTGAAAAGTAACACATCTCCATTGCAGTACTTCCACCCACTTCAGAATGATGGTACTGGCAACTGGAGGGGAGAATGTCTTATTTCCACACTCCTTTTATCATGAGCTCAGAATCGGCACCTATGTTTTTCCCTGGGAGGACGGATGGATTTCCGGCTTTTGAGTTTGTTTTTTGGTATTTGGCTTTATCTGGAGTTGCGCCCCATTTCGCGCACTCAATCACCCACCATACCTTCGTTATGCAGACGTGTTGTAATGTGATTAGGTAGCAGCACTGGGATGCCGAGGAGAATGACCGCCTCGCGTTGCCATATCAAGATGGCCGCTGCTTTTTACTACTCTGCAGCACTGTGTCTCAGCCAGGACGAGTGCCTCCTTCCCATCCAATCTGATTGGCTGAGCCCCGTTTCCTTTCCTGGGCCTCCCTTTAGCTGGCAGGCATAGCCGGCTCATTTTGCTGGGGAAGGCTGCTTGTCTGTCTGTGCCTGTCCGGGGCTTGACGAGCCATCCTTTACAGTTCCCATATCACCCCTACCATCAAAAACATTGGACTCATACCACAATCTACACGGTAAAATTAGCGATCAACGCTCACCGGGGCGTTATCTATTGCAAACATGCTGTCTCTGCCTCCATACTGTTCCCACTCCTCTTCCTCTCTACTACGCTTTCAATCGGAACCTTTTGAACATACTCTCAACGGCCCAGCCTGTCTTCACTCTATCTATATACTTTACTTTGCATATTGCGGGCCCTCTGCACCCACCTACCTTTCATCTGCTTTCTAACATGAGGAAACCCCTTATTGCCAGGGAGCCATGCCGCCTTCGAACGCACTGATTTTGGCATATTCAATCCAAGATCGATTAACACCTGCCAGCCACTCCACAACTGTAGCCTCTCAAACTTGATCGGCTCCTACTTGCACTATCGTTGTAGCTCCCTGATCCACATGCCTCTGTCTTAATGACCTTGTGTGATGGGAATGGCATGCCTAGAAATCACTTCCAACCACCTTGTAAACGTAACCCGCAACTAGGTGCACTCCCGACTCACGCCGCTTCTCCATGTCTAGCTAATTTTCGATTTAGCTGGTTGTCCTAAACTTGATCTCAAGTGACCTCCTAGATACAGCGCATTTCGCCAACGTGATCTTCTCATGTATGTAACACTCTGATGTATTGTACTACTTACTCGCCTTAGGTTGCTTGCATGACTACGCCAGCCTCCGTAACTAAGTTGTGACTTTGCCAGATGGCTTGCCTACAATGCAATCTACCAGGTTTGACCCTGCAGCCGTGTGTTGCCCAGGTGCCTTTTTCACCATGTAACCACCTGATTTGACCTTTACCCTGCGCTACCTGCTTGTCTCCTGCAGTCCATGTAACATGCAGTGTGTCTCTGCCAGTTGGCTTGCCTGTAAAGTAATCTACCTGATTTGCAATCTACTGACCACACACACACACCTTGTCTATACTATGTAACAGATTCTATATGTCCTTGCAGCCTACGCTGCACTCCGGCCACATCTATACTTTGTAACCTGACTTGACCTTTAAGCACTTGCACCATGTATGATATGGCATTTATAACGCGCTTATACACAAGTGTTTCAAGGCGCAACGCGGCAAGGGATGGGAAGACAGAGACAATGATCCTACTAGGCCAGGTGACATTCAGATCGCGCAAGTGCCTGGGAAGGGGGAAGAGGAAAAGTGTGGAGTGGGGTGGGGACAGTACAGTAAATGGGGTAAAGAATAAATAAAAAATGTGAGAAGTAGGGCCAGCTGGTGGCAAGTGCAGACATCAGATGACAAGTGCTGGTGGGGGACTGTAGGGATACAGAGCGTGCAGTGGTTGCCAGTGCAGGTGTGCAACTGGCGGGGAAGGGAACCTGGGCCTAAGATCAGAGGGTGGCCAGGTAACCAGTACAGTTTCAGCCAGGAATTCAGCATGGGAGAGGAGGAGAGAAAGCAGAAACAAATAGGAAGGTTTTGCGGCAACTATGCAAGGGCCGACAACAAAAGCCCAGCAAAATGGAGGAGGCACCCCCGATAACCCAGGCAGTGTCCTCCTGGTGGATCCCTCGCCCTCCCTTTTGGCGAAGGAGGGGGAGGCGCAGGGAAAAGGTGGCAAAACGGGCAGAAGCCCGCGAAAAGGAGAGCGCCAGAAGCGGGAAAAAGCCTGTGAACCAGAAAGCCCGGCAGCTACAGGGAAGCCCGCGAAAGGGCAAACAAAAGAAAGGGGAGGGGTTTCCCCCTTTATAGAGAGCAGGGGCTCACACAGAAGGCAGCATCCAGCTGCACCCGTGGACCCCCGCTCGTGGGCATCAGGAGAAGGTTTTCGTGTTCGGAAGGAGGTTATCGTTGGACGTGTCGCTTTGGCTGAGGAGAGCGCTTAGAGGGAGACTGCAAGCCCGGGAACCGTGTCGCTTGGCTGCCGAGTGCTGCTTTACCAACAGCTGCTGTACTCGCTCCGCTTTACGATCAGCGGCGATCCGTCTGCGAGGAAAGACAGAACTGGAGGGGATCGCCTCGAGCTGGTCGGCGCAACCGAGGGAGCAGCCGGTGGACCGTTGCAGCTCATCTGAAAGGCCACGGCCGGGGTGCTGTTCCACCTACCTGCAGCGGGTCTCACCGGTGAGCAAGAAGGAGAGCGGCAGGGTGCACGGCTCTCGGCCGAGGGCGGCTTCTGCATCGCCGCGCTTCGGAAGGAATCAGCTGGTCCACGGGAACAGCGCCACTTCCGCCGGTGGGTAAGAGCAGCTGCCTGGCCATCGTAGAAGGAAAGCACGGAGGGAGGCCCGCTCAGCAGCACGGATCCAGCAAAGAGAGCAGCTGGTGCTCGGGGGCTGCGGCGCCTTTAAGGGGGATCAGCTGGTTCACGCGAGCGTGCTTGCGGGCGTGCCGTAAACAGGATACAGAAGGTGCTGCCGGGGCCTACCGGCACTGCTCGGAGGAGCGCAGCTACACGCTGATGGAGGGAGAGCACGATCAAACTGGAAGCTCGCAAGCAGCAGCCCATTGCAAACTGTTGCCGGTAGCTCACGGATCAGCAGCAAAGCAGCAAACGCTGTAGTAAGAGCGAGCTTACTATAGAGACGAGGAGGACCCATAGGAAGCAGGGACATGGAGGCCTTTATGGCAATGGCAAAATTGGTGGTTGCAAAACATGGCAGCAACTGGATGGAGTCACTGGTCAGTCAGCCAAGTGGAAGTCAGGCTTGCACCAGTGAGAGGCCCAATTCACCTTTAATGTTTCAGGAAGAAGAGGATTTAAGGGACCAAGAAGAGGAAGAACTGGTCGGAGAAGAGGAAGAACCATCGGGAAAGAGGAAAAGGGTGATGATGCAAAAGCAAGTAAAGAGCAAGCGGCGAGCAGCAGGAAAGGGAGGGCTGTGCCCGCTAGGACCAAAGGACGGGCACACGAGGTTGTAGCCGTACCGGCACCTGCACCTGTGCCGGCACCCATGAACCAGGGAGCACCCAGCACGCCTAAAACCAGACCGGTGGCGGTGAGGGGGAATGGACCACCTTCCAGGGAGGTGTTGAAAGGTATGGTGCTACAATGTATGCAAGCTTTGGGGAGTGGGGGCAATGGGCCACTCTTGAGTGGAAATGTTAATGCATTTAACCAAATGGGGAATGGGGCTACTGTAATACAACAGAAGGATGTGACACCTGTCTCGGCGGGGGGGGCCCAGTGAGTGGTCAAATGTTTGCAAACCCTCTGGGTTGTGTGGTGCCTGAGTCAGGAGTCCAATGGTCAGGGGGATGGCCCAACACGCTGATATTGAATGGGGGGAATCAACAGGCAATGGGTCAAGGTACAGATATGGCGGGTAATGGGGTCATGGGGAATCTCAATGCAATGCAGGCCCCGTTAAGTCAGCCTCTCTTACCTACTAACACCGGGATTCCGGTGGCCGGGGCTGGCCCAGGGAATCAAGGGGATTCAGCGATAGGCGCACAGTCAGCCGCTTGGTGGGGTCAAGAGGTTGCTAACATGGGAGTACCTCAGATCAGCATCGCTGGACAAGGGGGAACAGAGGGTGTTATGACGCGATATGGGAGATCTATGCCTGGGTTTGCTCCAGTTAGGGTGTCGGTTAACTCTCTGTCATGGCACATACCAATGTCAGTCAAGGAACGGGTATGGAGGAAGGAATTTATTGAGATCCTGGAGTTTGTGGGGATGGAGCCCTTGGGTAATGGGTTGAAGGAGTTATCTGAGAAAGAGAGAGACAAAAGGGAGAAGGAGACTCCTAAGACTGAGGCATCCATCCACAATTGGATAAAATCCTTTTTGATTTATACCTCTATAATGATTGAAAAACACCCACAGGATGCTTCTGCAATGTTAGCATATTGTCACTACATCCAAGATATTTATTTGAAAAAAGGAGGTGAAGGCTGGCTTAAGTATGATCGGGCATTTCGGTTAAAGATGCAAGTGTGGAGGCCACCAGGGGGCGCACAGGCAATGGCAGCCTGAACACGCCGCTCCCGCCGTAACTGGGCTACGCAGAGGGATTGAGCCCCCCCCGCAACCCCCCCACGGGACATTCATGGTCCGCGGAACCCGTGAACCTCGGGCGCCCCCAGGGGCGAAAGAGCGGCATCTGGGGACCCCCGGGTGCCCGAGAACGAGCTCTGCGGCCCGAAGGGAGGAGCCCCGGAGAGCCCCAGGCAGCGTCTCGACCATTGAGGGAGGAAGTGGCGTGCGCCGGCGGCCTGGAATCGAAGGCGCGCACGACCCCCTCTCCTCCCCGAACACGGAGCACGCCGGCGCCCCGGCAGAAGACCCGCCGGCGACACCCCTGCAGCACCCGACCACAGAGCCGTCGCGGAGGGGAAGTCCTCCCGCTGAGGAGCCGGAAGATACGCGGGCCGCGACCCGCTTAAGGAGAGGCGGCCTGCCCGCGCTCCCGAGTTCGGAGCCGAGGTAGGTGGGGGGAGCCCGCCCCAGCCCCCACGCAACCCTCAAGGACCCCGGGGGACCAGTCGCGGGGCGCACCGGATGGCTCGGAGGGGCGAGTCGGCCCCGCCCCCCCCCTGTCGAGCCCCCCAAAAAAAAAAAAAATAATAAAAAAAAAGTCAGGAAGACGAGGGGGAAAACGTGCCCAGTCCTGGAGGTGACACACAACATTCGGAGGAGAGTATCCTCGAGCTCATCACTTCCCTAGGTGGAGGCCCCTGGGCTCTATCCCAGGGCGAGTGCCCGCCTGGGGGCTCTCGCTGGGGGAATCACACCTGAGAGCCCCCCAACAGACCGCTATTGGACATCCATGGCCGCCCCCCCCACCCTAAGAACCGCCGACCAAAGGCAGAGGACACAAGGGGGGGAGGGGGTGTGAGGCCCCCACCGGAGGTCTGGTGGGGCGAGTGCCCGCCCACGAGAGGCCCCCCACAGAGGGCCACACCAGAAGGAGAGAGAGCGCGCTCCCCGACCGGGCTCTGTCCCTTGCCCCCAGGGGCGCACCAGCGGAGGGGAGAAGGAGGAAGACCGAATGAGTTGGCGCCATACCCTCCAGGAGTACCGCTACCAAGACACCAGCAGGGAGAACAGCGACCCGGACCGACGGACCGGCATGTCCCATTCCGAGACCCCACCCCTGCCCACCCTCACCATGGAAAAGGGCTTTGCCTCGGTCTTGCAGGAGATTAGGGACATGCGGGCAGACATCGCCCAAAAAATGGAAAACATGGACCGCAGAGTGGACAAAGTCGAGGATAGAATGTCACAACTAGAGTCCAACCAGTCCTCAGCAGCGACCCAGGAGCTGGACACGGCCCTGAGACTAACGGCCCTGGAAAAGAGAGATGAGGAGAGGGCAAGACAAATGGACGACTTTGAAAACAGAGAGCTGAGGAACAACCTCAGAATTTTTGGGGTGCCGGAGTCGGAGGGGGAGACGGAAAGAGACTTGACCCGGGTGGTGAGGGACATCATTACCCTCCTCTTCTCGGATGAGATGACAACCGAACTGACGTTTGATCGGATCCATAGAGCGGGGGGAAGAGCTGGGGGCCCCCGGTCAATTCTGGTTCGCTTCCACTACCATACTGAAAAAGCGAAGGTTCTAGAGGAGGCCAGGAAATCCCGAGAGATAATCTATAACAATGCTCAGGTGGCCATTTTCCAGGACCTCTCATCATACACGCTGGCCAAACGGAGGATGTGCCGCCCGCTGACCGAGATGCTGAAAACGAAGGGGGTGCGCTACAGATGGGGGTACCCCTTCTCCCTCACGTTTGAATACGAAAGCCAACGAGTGAACCTGATTACAGAGGAAGATATAAGGGGAGCCATACAGGAATACGCAACGGACCCGACCCTGCGGAGGGAACCCTCCGGGTTCGCCGCGGATGAAGCCAGAGCGTGCCGGTCACGAGGAGAGAGGAGAAAAAAGACTGGCCCATGGAAATTTAAAAAATTGAACCCACCGTCCCCATCGACGGACAGGAATGACACGGAACCCGGCCAGGGTGGAGCGGGACTGTCGGACCCGGGGGAGGAAGGGTGCTGAGGCATCTCACGGCAGGCGACATCAGCCTCGGGGGAACTGTGTAAAGAATTCGTCACGGGGACTCACCATCTGTTCCGGCCCGCAGACAGGCCGAACTCCAGGACCATGGGGTCCGAACTTATGTGGATCCTCCCGGAACAGCAAGTATGAGAGTTACATTGAGGGGGGGAGGGGGGGCTCATGGAGGCTCTAATATGGATATTCACCCAGCAGGAGGCGGTAGGCTGGTGGTCCGGCCAGCTACCAACAATGGTAGAACTGTTTGGCTGGACGCCGGGGTGGGGGGAGGGGGGTAGGGGGATTGTTGATGTGGTTACGTTCACAGGGGGGACCAGGGGTCAGTTGGGGAAAGGTTTCAGGACCACCTGGGGGGGAGGGGGGGAAGGGAAATGGAAGATCAGAGGATAACACGAAAAGAGCCGGACAAGGAAAGTGCCACGAGTCAGCTATCCAGTAGCTGGTTAATCTTAGACAATGGCTGATGATCTGCCTACCCTGGGCGTGGGCTCCCTTAATGTGAGGGGGCTGAACACCCCCACCAAAAGATCCCTGGTTTGCAGGGAATTCAGGAGGGCTAAACTAGACGTGCTTTTCCTTCAGGAGACGCACTGGGCGAGGGGGAAAGAACCAAGGCTACGGGGGGGGATTGGGGAAGTCCTCAGCGCCTCCCACAAGACCAAGAAAAGGGGGGTGGCCATAGTGCTAGCGAGGGACATTGGCTTTGAAGTAGAAACCTCATTGAAAGACCCAGAGGGACGGTTCCTGCTGACGAGGGGCTCCCTGCGGGGCTCCCCCTTAACACTTGCAAAGGCCAGGCGCAATTTTGGGAGGAATTTTGGGAGGAATTTTGGGAGGAAGTGAAGAACAGATTGAAATTATTCGTACGCGGTTGATGGTGGTGGGGGGGGGGGCTTTAACATGGTCCTGGACCCGAAAGTTGATAGGAAACGCTTGGAATCCCAACCCACCAGGGCTGACGACGAAATTATGGCCCGCTCCTTCCAAAGGGTCAACACAGAGCTGGGCCTAGTGGACACCATCCCGACCCCTAGGGCAGAACACCCCTCCTTCACATACTATTCTGCAATCCACACATCATACTCCCGAATAGACTACATCCTGGTAGACGAGTCCCTGCGCCCATATGTCTCTGGCTATGAGGTTGACCCGGTCCCCTGGTCCGACCATGACCTGGTCCGTACCACCATTACAGGGGAATGGCGAGGTGGCAGAAAAGGGCGATGGAAGTGCAACGACTCCCTGCTGAAGGACGATGTCCTGGCGCAGGAAGTGCAGGACGCCATTATGGAATACTTCAAGCTGAACGACAATGGCGAGGTGGGTGCGCATGTGCTGTGGGACGCCTTCAAGGCGACCTTACGCGGGGTACTCATAAGAATGGGGGCTCAGAAAAAATCCCTTAGGGAAAAGATCGCACAGCTCCAGCCGGGAGGCCCCCCGGAGGCACCCTTGGCTATGGAACAGATCACTGCCCTAGAAAATTACAAACTTCAATTGAAAGATCTCTTGTTGCATAAAACTTAGCGCAACCTCCAGCTAGTGAAACAAAAATACTATGAGAAGGGGGATAGAGCCGATAAAATCCTGGCCTGGAAACTTAGAGAGGTCCAGAGAAGCAGAATGGTGAGGGCGATCAGGAACGAACAGGGCTCACTAGACCATAGCACCCCAGTCATAGGAGCGGCTTTTCGACATTACTATGAACAACTATATTCGTCAGAATATGCCGGGGAAGACACTCAGATTGAGGAGTTCCTGGACTCCATCCAGATCCCGTCCCTGACAGGCGAAATGGCAGAAGGTCTAGAGGGAGGGGTCACAGAGGAGGAGGTGGAGAATGCAATCGGTGGGATGAAGGCGGGAACGTCCCCGGGGGAAGATGGGTTCTCAGTATACTTCTACAAGAGGTTCCGGTCCATTTTGGCCACACACCTGGCGAGGGTGTTCAATGCAGTACTGGAGGGGGGCACCCTGCCGGAAACGATGATGAGAGCCATCATAGTGGTATTGCCCAAGGAAGGAAAAGACCCCACTGACTGCTCCTCCTACCGCCCGATCTCCCTCTTAAATATAGATGTTAAGATCTTAGCCAAAGTGATGGGTAAACGGTTGGAGGGGATAATGCCCAAATTAGTACACGGGGATCAAGTGGGGTTCGTGAAGGGCAGGCAGGGCTCGGATAATATCAGGAAGACTATTGACCTAATCCACTATGCCTAGGAATCAGACCTAGAGGTTAGTTTGCTTTCCTTGGACTCCGAGAAGGCATTCGACAGGGTTGAGTGGAGGTACATGCAACTCCTCCTCCGTCGAATGGGCTTCGGGCTTCACGTCAGGACCTGGGTCTCCGCCCTCTATGGAGCCCCAACAGCGAGAGTGCAGGTGAACGGGGAACTCTCCGACTCATTCCCCCTCACGAGGGGAACACGACAGGGGTGCCCACTCTCTCCGTTAATATACGTCCTGACGATGGAACCTCTGGCCATAGCAGTCCGGGCCCGCCCCGACATCAAAGGGATCAAAAGGGGAGAAGTAGAGTTCAAGCTCTCCCTGTTTGCTGACGACATCCTAGCGTACTTGGTGGAGCCCAGCTCCTCGCTCCCCCCCTACTGCGTCTGATGACAGCCTTCGGGCAGTTCTCGGGACTAAAAATAAATGCAGCTAAATTCAAAGCTCCTACCCATGAGGGTCCAGGACCCGCGGTTGGACCCCCGGGACAGGTGTGCGGGGATTGCGGTGGGGAAGGATTCCATCAGGTACTTGGGGATAACCCTGACTAGAGATCTCTCGAGATTGGCCCCGGTGAACTATGGGCCTATCTTGGCGGGGGTTACGTCTGACCTGAGGAGATGGGATGGTATGATTCTGTCCTGGTATGGGCGCATGACAGCGATAAAGATGAACGTTCTGCCGAGATTACTATATTTATTCACCGCACTCCCAACGGAGGTCCCCGCCCAGTTGCTCCGTGATCTACAAAAAGCAATCCGCGAGTTCATATGGCAAGGGAGGGCCCCGAGGATAGGAAAGGCCACCCTAACACTGCCCAGAGAGGAGGGCGGGTTCGGACTACCAGACTTTCTCCTTTACTACCGGGCCGCCCAGCTGCGGGTCTTGCTGGAGCACATGAAGGAGGGGATGGGCACCTATTGGTCATACCTGGAGGACATGGACGCCCACCCTCTGAAAGTGCGCGACCTCCTGTGGCTGCCGCGTAGATTCATCCCTAGCAAACTGAAAGCCCACCCAACCCTGGGAATACTTTGGACAATCTGGAAAGAGGGACCCACAACCTCATACCTCACGACATGGCCCTCTCCAATGTCTTCGCTTTGGGGCCACCCGCTCAAACTAGGTAGCAGGGGATTCAGGAGTGCCCAGTCCTGGTCGGACAGGGGTCTGGAATGGGCGGGACAACTGTTCAAAGAGGGCGAGTTCCTCGAATACGAGGCCCTGCGAGACGCACTGGGGCGGGAGTCCCTTTCAATCTTTGAATATCTGCGCCTGAAAGGCATCCTTTGTGACCAAACATGGGGCCAGAACCTACGGAGACAGCTGACCCCCTTCGAAAAGTTTCTGGACACGGCCACACACATCAAGGAAGGGGGCGGTCTCCAAAATGTACCAAATACTGAACACTGTTAACCTGGAGGGGAGAAGAGGGTTTCGAGGGTTTTGGGACGACCTGGCAGGAGAACCACTCTCAGAGGAGGCGTGGTCCAAAGTCTTTAAGATAGCATTTCATGGGAACCTATTTACATCGGACATGGAGCACAACTTCAAGATTCTACAGGGCTGGCACAGGGACCCGTTGAAACTGTCCAAGATGTTCCCGGGAGTGTCCCCCAGATGCCCAAGGGGTTGTGGCCAAGTGGGGTCGAGGGGGCATATGTGGTGGTCCTGCCCCAAGGTGCAGGAGTTCTGGGAGAAGGTACGGGGGTGGATGGCCGAGGTCACCGAGGAACTAATCCCACCCAACCCCCTAACGATGTTGCTGGGCCTCCCCCCGGAGGACACCGATCTGTATAGGTACCCAAGAATGTGGGAGACGATGTTGCGAGCGGGTAGAGTGGCCCTTGCACAAAGGTGGAAGAGCCCAGAGACCCCATCCAAAGAAGATTGGCTCAAGAAACTCAAAAACATGTTCTTAATGGACAAATTGACGGCCATGGTAAATAATGAATTGGGCTCCTTTCAGGTTAACTGTTATGGGGTCTATGGGGCATGGGGTTGGGTCCCCCACTGACAATATGAGAACACTCTGGCGAGATGGCGGGGGGTGGGTTTGGAACGCTTTAATCAAGGATGTAGGAGTAGCCCAGGACCCGGGAGAAAGCGGATCTCACTCAGCCAACTTGGACGCGAGAGTATAGCATACCTCTGTGGCAACGTACAACGAGCAACGATGACAGCTCCAGCTGTTCGACTTTTGAAGTGACTCTGATCTGGGGGGAGGGGAGGAGTTGGGGTGGGGGGAGAGGGTGGGGAGGGAACCTGGGGGTTTTATGACAATGTTAAAAGTGATGATAACGCTCCCAGCGTTGCCGTTTGTATTTTCTTTCTAAAAAACTACCAATAAAACCAAAGTTTAAAAAAAAAAAAGATGCAAGTGTGGCCGGCTTTGGCTTGGGATGAAATGGATGTGGGGGGTGTAGTAGATAAACTAGTACTCACAAATGAAGGGGGTGAAAAACCAGCAGTTGAAAAAACTCAGGTATGGAGGGGCAGAGGTGGTTACAACAGGCGAGGAAGGGCGTCCTTTCGCGGGCACTCCTCCTGGAACAACAGGTCCAGCTACCAGGGGGAGCAGGCTGAATGCTGGAGGGTCAACTCAGAAGAAGGGTGTCCATTTGGCAAAACTTGCTGATTCAAACATCCAAAGGAAGGTAACAGCAAAGATCACAGCTCCTAAAGTGGCGAGGGGAGGCGTAAATGCAGCCCTAAGGGTAAAAGCAAGGTTAATAAAGAATGAAGTCAATGTCTTACTAACGGGAGTTGCCCCTCATGGAATGTGTAATGTTGTGATTAAAGGCGGGTTGCCTACCCCGGTGAATTTACAAGCTATGACTCCATGGTTGAATACCTATCATAACATTGAAGATGCTAGACTGTTGTGGGAGGGCTTCAGCTGGGGTTTCAAGATCCCATGTGCAGTAAGGACGGGTGGTACCAAAGCTCGGAACTTAAAATCAGCCTTAGCAATGCCTGAAGTAGTGTTGCGGAAAGTAGCCAAGGAGGTTGATCTGGGCCGGGTGGCGGGACCTTTCAGGCATCCACCCCTACCCAATCTGGTAATATCACCACTGGGGCTGGTACCTAAAAAGGAGAAAGGTCAGTATCGCCTAATACATCATTTGTCATTCCCGGAGGGTGAGTCAGTAAATGACGTGATAGGGGAGGATAAATGCAGGGTGCACTATGCTTCCTTTGAAGATGCTGTGGAATTGGTAAGGACAGCAGGGAAAGGTGCTCTTATGGGGAAGTCGGACATCAAATCAGCATTCAGGTTGTTACCCATACACCAGGAAAGCCAGCATTTGTTGGGCTTTAAGGTTCAAGGGCTGTATTATTTTGACAAATGTTTACCAATGGGGTGTGCCATTTCATGTGCGTACTTTGAAGCGTTCAGCTCCTTCTTGGAGTTCACGGTAAAGCAGGAGTACAAGTCAGGGGCAGTACTGCACTACCTGGATGATTTCTTATTCATAGGGAAAGAAGGTACGGCGGAATGCCGGGAGATCATGCGGGTATTCCAATGGGAGTGATGGGGGTACCACTGGCCGAAGGGAAAACTGTGGGCCCGGTGACTTGCCTCACCTTCCTGGGGATTGAGATTGACTCTGTGGAGGGTGTATGTAGGCTGCCTCAGGACAAAGTAGCAAAACTGAAGGCACGCATCAAGGAATTAAGGTCCAAGAGGAAGGCTACTCTGAAAGAGCTACAAGTCATGGCGGGTAATCTTAATTTTGCGGCCCAAGTCATCCCGGTGGGTAAAACCTTCGCGAGAAGTATTGAGCTGAAAATGGTGGGCCTAAAGCACGCAGGGCAACGTGTCAGGTTGGGGGCTGAAGTGAGGGATGACCTAGCTATGTGGGATTTCCTGGACAGTTTTAACGGGGTTTGTGTGTGGAGAACCATGAGCAACAGCGAGGAGAGGCGCAAGTTATTTACAGATGCATCCGGGGCTCTAGGGTTCGGGCAATTTTGAATAACCAGTGGTGCGGCGCAGCATGGCCAGATGAATGACATGGCGTCAAAAAATCAAACTGTAGCTGGGGGTAAACAGTCAAGATAGGCCAGTAAGGGCCTTTGTGGGCTGGGGATGGCAAGGTGGAAAAACCAGGTCATGGATGGCACATCACTTAGCAGCCATTGCTTATTTCTCTAAATTGCAAGGGTTGGCCGATCCCACAAAAGAACACTATATCTGTATGGCCATGAAAGGTTGGGCCAGGTAGGCAAAACCCAAAGCAGACGTGAGGCGACCCATTGATTATGTCAAATTACAGAGGGTCGTAACCAGTTTAGATGAAATCTGGCATGGGGGTTTTGAAGTTGCGCTGTTCAGAGCAGTGTTTTCATTAGCATTTTTTGGGGCATTCAGGGTAAGCGAACTGATCCCTGAGAATAAAAAGGCGAAAGGCGCAGGGTATTTGCAGATTCAGGACGTACAATGTTCGGAAGGATAGGTAACACTATGGTTAAAGAGGTCAAAAACAGACCAGAAGGGGAAAGGATGTACAGTCTCCTTGCAACCCATCGCAGGAAGTGCGGTCTGCCCAGTCACGGCTGTAGCAGGGTTCCTCAAGGTAAGACCTGCATCGGGGAACGAGGCGCCTTTTCTTATTCATGAAGATGGTTCCTCGCTAAGTCGCTTCCAATTCAGGAGGGTGATGGAATTTGCACTAGAAAAAATTGGGGAAACTGAGGGGTTTTTGGGACACATTCATTCCGGATCGGGGCCGCGACATCTGCAGCGGCCATGGGTATGGGGGATATCGCAATCAAGCAGATTGGCAGATGGAAATCTGGTTGCTTTAAGAGATACATTAGGCCTGAAAAAATGTAAGGGTGACATGCCTTCTTCTTTTCCTCCTTAGCGCCAGCCCGGAAGAAGAAGATATCGGTTTGGGTAATAGGACACTCCTTTGTGTCTAGGGCTGGGGCTTGCTGGACAGCGGAGCAAGAAAAACAGACGGCAGACGATTTCAGAATTGGGTGGCACGGGGTGCCTGGCATGAAATGGGCACAGCTGCAGGGGCAGGTGCGCAAGCTCCTAGCCAACAGAAGTAAGCCTGAGATACTGATTATTCACCTGGGGGGGGGGAACGATTTAACTAGCTTAGGGAGAGGGGCCCTCATGCGTGAGATGATGTTCTCATTGCAGAAGCTGGCGGGACAGTTAGGGGACACAGAGGTTGTTTGGTCTGAAATCATCCCTAGGTTGGAATGGAGGAGTGCGGATAACCACGCGGCGGTGGAGAAATCCAGGCGCAAGCTTAATTGTGCAATGGCAAAATTCTGCAGGGGCAGGGGTTTTGGACAGGTCAGACATGGCCTAATTAATTTGAAATCGCCAGAATATTTTTTGAAGGATGGGGTACATTTATCACTGTTAGGCATGGACTTGTTTTTATGGAATATCTGTACAAAAATCTTGGAAATGTAAGGAGAGGAGCAGGGGGGAGCCACGGTGGGCGGAAAACCCACTCGTGGCGTGGCGGTGTTTGGCCAGACAAACACAGGAGACAGATTCCGGAGGAGCCAGGAGTAAGCAGGAAGGGTCTTTGCCCTTCTTGGACCCAGCACCCCTTGGGAGCCTAAGCGGCAGGGGCGTCGAGGAGGAACAATTACGGCTCAGCTTCCCCCAGAGGAAACGGCACTCTCCCCGTCCAGGGGCACCTGCAGGGGCAGGTGAGGCTCGGACAACAAGGTGGGGAGAGTTGGGCCTACTTATGGACTCTCAGGAAAGAAAGTGGGAAGCAGGTTCTGGGAACACGGAGCAGTCGCCGCATCTTCCGAACAATTTTTTCCACAAATGTGTGCAGTGTGGTTTTTGTTATTGTGGAATAAATTCTGTGGCCTTTTTTATGCCAACAAACTACCAGGTCTCATTCTACACTTTTCTGGGGGGAAGGGGGAATGAGTTATGGGTATGTATTGGCTACGGTTATGAATGGACAGATGCCGGGGTTATTGTAACTCCATTGTAACCTTTCGAATTAAGCAACTACTGTAACCACTTAATTAAGTGCAAGCGCCCAGATGCCTCTGGGCTAAGTGTTAAAAATTAAAAATCAATTGAGGGTGATCTGCAGAGGAATGCAAAAGCACAGATAGGATTCATTTAACCACAAGGTAGCTCGTCGGTTCGAACGCACAAGTTTAGGAGTACTTGATTCAGGGAAGAGCCCATGTAAAGGGGAGGTGTAGGGGGCTTGGAAGTCCTTCCAATTTGGGAGCAACGTGCTCGCCTTGGAACAAGACCACATGGAGTAACACAGGTTCCATCTTCCAACACAGGTTGAGGACAGGAAACAATGGTTGGTAGTAAATATACTGCTGCACCGAATTATGGAGATTGATCATGATTTGTTGGAACAGGTTAATCCCAAGCAGATGTTGGTTGTTATCATGGTGAGGGGGCTGCTACATGTAGATATGTTAGGTTTAATTTAATTTCGCATTTTATATAGCGCTGCATATTATTACCCACGGTGTGTGGTGCTCATTTATCGACCTCGGAAGGATGAAAGGCTGAGTTTGGCCTTGCTGGGATTCAAACCTGCGTTAGCAGGCTCTGCACAGATGTCAAAGCGAGTGTTCTACTCGCTGTGCCACTTGACCGGCTGTAAATATACTAGTTATTTAAGACATAGGGAACAACATAGCAGAAGTGTGAGCTATCTTTTGGTTTCTAGCTACCCTTCAGGGATGTGAAAGTGAAATGGCAGTGTGAGGTCCAAGTGGTTTTAACAGGTTCCCGCCCTCCCAGAATCCAAATGTGCGCTTTAGGAAACATGCGCAGCCTCAAGTGCGAGCTTTCAGCCGCAAGTTGGTCACAGTTGGGATACCATGGGAGAAGCAGATGCATCTAAGAAACATAGATGATGGCAGGTTTGACTTTCGCCTGTATTGGTGTATGGTGTGGCATCTCGCTGCAGTGAGCTCGGTAGATGTGTAGAGGGGTAATAATGATATTACTATTTTCTGGTCAGTATAGGGGACCGTGGGGAAGTACACCCGGTGGAGAGGTTTGTATCAGGAAGGAGCTGAGATGAAAGACAAACGCAGTGTAGGGATTAACATTGTTAAGGTTGGGATGTTTCTCCTCTGTGAAAGGTGCAGTGAGCTACATGGCTGTAGACCAGCCTGAGTGGGAGTAATCCCACAGACGGGGTGTGACCCATGTTTGTTCTCAATCAGGTGAGATTTCCAACGGTTCATGGAGATTTTTCCCTGCCATTCTTCTTGGTGAGAAAGACCAGTGAGTTAAATCCTTGCAACTGAAATACAGGTGGGATTTCTAGGTCACAGGTTGAGTATGGCCAAGGCTGACTCAGCCCTCATTTTCCAAGGTAGATGACAAGTACCAAGTTTGGGGTCATAACAATGGTACAGGGAAATGGTCTATAGTGATTTGGAAAATGGGGATATAAATATTACAGTTAAATAATAAAATAACTTGGTTGCAGGACAGCACAGCGGCATGTGCATAAGGTTTGCCCCTGCCATGATTGAGGAAGGCATAAGTGCGATGATAATGCACTAGTGTTTTTCTGAAATTGGGTTACTGGGCACAGGGACCATACTGGTCCACCTACTGTTGGATGGTGGTTTTCAAGGTGAAATTGGTGAAGTTGGGAAGCTGCCCCCCTTTTAAAGGTTTAATAGTGACATGCTCTGGCCATTAAGATGGAGGTTGTGAGGGTAAGGGCTAAACTGCTAATTGTGTCTGTTATGTCACTGAAACGAAGGACCAGCGAGAGGTTCAGCAGACAGAGGTTCTGTATCAGATATCGGCCCGGTTGAGAATTTATAACAAATGCCGAGTGGCACTGTTAAGGTGGGTTCGTGCATGCATGGAGAAGGGCCCAGCTAAGGACATGGGATGTCATTTTTCAATATGCCTGTGGGGTGACGTCAGGTACTTCAATCCAGGGAAACTATGCACATTGCAAAGAGAAATTCGGAGGACTAGCAGTAAGGGCGGAAGCTAAGGGAGCAGTTCATGGTGGTTGGTGGTAGCTGCTAACGTGGTCTAAAAGCTCTGGAAGCGCGTGATCGTGCCATAAATTAGGCCCAGGTACCAGAGTAGCCGCATGGTCGATACCCTAGGGTGAGAGGGGCTGGGTTGTCCGGCGGGCACTCTAACAACAGGAGCAGCTGGATGGAGTCTCCATGTGCGCAGCGACCTTGGGCGGTGCTCCATACAGGGTAGGAGGGGAGTATTACCATAGACTGGCAAAGGGCCACTCCGATGATGAACAGTAATGGTGAAAGGCCACCCGGAATAGCCTGGAAAGGCCAAGGGCCACCCGGAAGTGAGCACTGTATATTGGACAGAACTAGTAATAATAGGGGGCAGTTGGACTCCCCAGCGGCTGCCAAGTGGCCCAGGGCTAAGTTCTTTAAATGTTATGGGAGTTACTTCCCGGGAATGGAAAAGGCCACTGGGAAGTTATGTAAAACTGGTAGCGACAGGTGTCCCCATCGGTTGATGAATGGGAATGGCAAAGGGCCACCCGGAAGGAATAGCTTACAGGTTCATGGGTAACAGGTGGTGCTGGTACAGCCCGTTAGTTGACTATTAGATGTAGTGACTGTTCTTTTGGCAGGTAGGTGACCATGTTTACAGGATGTATGTGGTGTGACATAGGGCCACCGTCATAGCACCGAGCACGGATGTGGTCTGGCGGTATACTTCGGCCATGCGATGGCAGCATTGCTGCCTTGCAGGTAGTGAGGATGGCTGCACCAAAGGGTAAGGATAGTACACCCCAGAAGGGATCATAATCTTGGTGTAGTCTCCCCCCCCCCCAAAAACTAAAATTGTGCGGCAGCACTGAAAAGGGTGGGCCTAGGGAGCTGTGGTGAGTAGACTGTCCAGAAATTGGTGCCGGCATGGTTATGGGAGCGACTGACCTGGCAGTCAGATACCAGAAGTTCTCAGGGCATTTGTGGTATCATATGGCACAAGGATTTTCTCAGATCTAAGAAGGGCAGGATGTGCGTCAGATGCCATGGTGAGTATAGATGGATGAGGTTAAGGTCTGAAGTAGGTGGGGGCAGCAGGGGGCCACCCCTAACACGTGGCAGTTATGGGGTGGTCCTATGAGGGGTTTTCGCTGTAATTTCGGCCGCAAGTGGTACTCGATGGCCACGCAAGAGCCAGGTTCGGAGTTCAACGGGTACTGACCCCTTTACGGACAGTTGAGACCCCTCATCAACTGAATGCAATGGTCCCGGGTTTATTATCTCCAAGCTAGGGCATGTGAGCTACTGCCTGGCAGTTGGCAACCAGGGTGGACGTCTGCTACTTTACAACCGGAGGTGATGTGGGTCACCCGAGGACCATAAAATACTGAAGAAAGCCAGGAATTGAAAATTGTCACCTAAAAGCTGCTGCAGACCATTACGCAAAAGGAAGGTGGGACCGCCCCCCCGCCCCCATTTTGTTGCCGACTCCAAATGTAAATTGTCTCTGTGGCCAATTATTTTGTAAATACATATTGCCTCTGGGTCTGGGCGGGGAGGGGAAGTGAGACACCTGAACGTGTCTCACCCGCTAGTCACCAGGGATCTGTCATCCAGGTGGCCAGGACACAGTTATCGCTGGATGAGGGGTCTTCGGGGAGTGGAAGTGGGACACCGGAAGGTGAGACACGGTATCCCCTTCCCAGTAACACCTTTTCCTCATCCTACCAGGTAGGTTACCTATGAACTCAATCCCTTCCCCCACCCCTTTCCCGACACAAACACTTTCTCATGGACAGCTCACCATGAGCGATAACGGACTAACACCAGAGCCTGACATGTCCCAATACAATGGTCAGGCAACATCAGGCAATAACTGATCATTACCCATCTGGCTTCCATCACACTTCCCCACATGGACAAAAGGCGGAGCATGAAAGCACACTCTGAGCGAGGCAAAGCACACGAGAAAACAGCGGTTCCAAGATGGCAGTTTAATATGAGGCGAAAGATGGCAAGACCAGAGAGGGTTGCAAGGAGGGAAGTACCCTTGACCTTTTCAGACCGCTACTTTCGCAAACCTTGGAAAGTAAGAAACCCAAGACCGGGAACTAAAGCTGAACAAACCTGCATTGTGTGTCAGAGGTACCCGGGGCTCTCCTGCCCCGATACCCAAGGTGGCGAGGAGCGGCTGCTGCCGTGGTACTGTCCTTGGATCCTACAACAAAGCAGCGCCAGTAAAGACAGAAGAGCCGTTGAGTCGTAGAGACTGATAACAAACCAGCCTGTATTAGAACCAAGGTTGCAAGCTCCAACATTGTATGAAGAAATCTAAAGAGAATAGTGTGTGAAACGTATGTGACGAACGTCAAAAGCCCTCGCAGGACAAGGTCACAGTGTTGAGTGACACAGGAGACACTGCCCGATTTCCACATAACACGTTTGTTACGTCCACGTTACGAGAGCCTATAAAATCCGAGATTCAGACCCTCTGCGGCAAAGTCCTCGCAGGACAAGGCCGCAGTGTTGAGTGACGCAGTTGTTTGGCGGCGGAGGGGTCTGCAGCGTAGACTTTGAGTGCGGACGATTCACACTCCTGTCTGGGGCCGCCAGGTAAGAAGTGGAGAGTTTGCTTGCTGCTCTGCATTTCGTAGCCCTCTTCCCGTACCCTCTAACCCTGCTTGTGCACGCGTGCCCCAGCCACCTCTACTCTCGCTTCGTGCATGCCTCGCCTCCTCACCTGCGTGTCCCTCACACTCCTCCCTTGCGCTGGTTCCGGGTGGGCTGCGTGTCCACTGACCGCGTGAATCCTCGCTTTCTCGGCTGCGCATGTCCACACCCTCTCCTTCTCGCTTCCCCTTGCACCCCCGATTTGCTTGGTCCCTCGTAATCGCGTGATTGTGTGAGCTCAAGCGCCCTACCATCCTTGGCCGCGCTCGGTCGGTGCATTCCCTGAACGTCCGTGATCGTCGCGCATCTTGGCGGCCCTGTCTTCTCGGCCTCGCTCATGCCTGCGCGGTCCCTGCAATCCTGGATTGCGTGGTTCCTCACACTTCCACTCTGGTTTCGCTCGCAGCGGCATGCCCCTGATTGCGTGGTTCATCGTACCTCCCTGATCGTGTGTCCTCGCAACTTCCTCGCCATTCCCTGACCGTGTGCTTCACGCATTGCCTCGCACCCCCCTCTGCCTACTGCACCCTGCGCATGTCCCTCTGTACTTCCCGATTGTGTGTTTCTCGCATCTTCTTCGCTTCTCCATGATCACGTGGTTCCCCGTAACTCCCTGATAGCTTGGCCCCGCAACTTCCTCGCTATTCCCAGATCGCGTGTTCCGCGCACTAGCCTCACACCCCCTCTACCTCCCCCTGCTCCCACGCGCCCCCCCCGTTCTTCCTCATTGACTGCCCTGCTCATTGATTGTCATACTGTTCCGTGTTCTGCCATATCTTTGCCTCCTCTAGGTTATCACCCTTTGACTCCCTTTCTTGTACATTGCTTTGTTGTTTTCCTCACTGACTGCGCTCTCTTGCTTTGTGGTTTTCCTTGCTGCCTGCCCTGTTTTTGCTTATACTGCTTTGTGTTTTTCCGGTTGTATTCCTCCCTCATCTAGGTCCTCATTCGCCGGTTTCTTTGCTCCTGGTGTGGTTTTGTGTTCGCCTCACTGACTGCCCTGTCTTACATTGTACTGCAGGGTGTTCCGCTGCAGTCTTCTTTCCTCCAGGTACTCATTTGCCAACTACTTTGTCCTTTTGTTTGTGGTTTTTGTCTTCTTAGCAAATCGTTAATCTAGCAAACTGTTCTTCTAATGTCTGAGCTCTTGTCGTATTGGGCAATTGTCTACTATTGTCTTGTCCCTCTTGTCTTATCTGCTTGTACCCCTCTGTGTGTCCTCCCCTATTTTCTCCTCTTCATCTCTCCTCTCCCCCACCTACTCTATGGTGCTCTCCGTTTCTCTTATCTTTTCTAACTGCTTCTCTATCGACTATCCTGCTCTCCTTACTAAGTCTGATAGGAAGAAGTTTAAAAAGAACATCCTGGTCTCCAACCCAGGCCTCCCTATCGCTGACGCCTATACCAGTGCTTCCTCCAGACAAACCCTCACCGACATCCCCTTTGTCGTTCCCTCGCCACACCTATGGACTCTTCATCTGGTCTCTGTGCTTTCTCCTTTCTCTTCTTCTCCCATTAATGGTGGCACACGGTGGGAGGCCCTCCTGGCCCCCTTCCACTCCTCTAAGGTCATCATTAATGTTTGCCTGAATGGTACCGTCTTGTCCAAGGCTCTCAGGCCAATCTTCTCCTCTTTGATAGACTCTTCCCGTGCCTCATCAATTTCATTTATCTCCCACTGTCCCTTCTCTCCCTTCCACGGCTTCCTTGCCTTCCCCCCTGTGTCTCCTCCTTGGCTACCATACCCTCTCCTCCTTCCTCTTCTGCCCCCCCCCCCTCGGGCGACTTCTACACCTCCACAGGGCATACCTCTGATTTGTACCCCTACCCTGAAGTCTTTCAAGGATGGCAACCTTCTCCATATTGCCACTCTTGCTCAGCTGTCAAACACTCCTCTGAAATATGCCTCCTCTTGGAAGAACGTGTCTTCAGTCTCACCGAGACATGGTTCACGGCCAGCTCTGTCACAAGCTTTGACACACTCCTTCCTGATGGCCACTAGATCCTTTCTGCACCCAGATCCAACCGTTCTGGAGGGGGTGTAACCCTGATCTTCCCGAGTAGATTCCTGCCTCTGTCATTCCTATGCAGACCTACTCCTCTTTCGAATTCCTTGTCTGCAGGATTTCTCTCTCTCTCCTGGCCACTCTTACTGTGGCTACTATCTATCGGCCACCTGGTCAGATCTCCTCCTTCCTCTCCGAGTGTGCGGACCTCTCCTCCCTCCTGGCCTCAACCACTCAACTCCTCCTTTTTGGAGACTTTAACATCCACCTGGATGCTTCCTGTCCTTCCTCTGTGACTCTCTTTCTATTCTTCCCTCCGTCCCGACTCACTCTGCGGGGCACCCTTTGGATGTTCTGATCTCTTCAGACCTTCCCCTCTCTCTCTCACCACTACTCTCTCCTGGATTGATCACTTTCTCCTTTCCTCCCGTCTCACCCTCTCTACCCCTCAGGCAAAGCCAACTCCAGCACTGCCACCTACCATCTAGGTTATCTGCCCTATGAAGCGTGTGTAAGTTGAGGCTTTCGCCGCCACTTTCTCACCCCCTCCTCCTCCTCTGGCTGACTCATATCCTGACACAGCCCTTTCCATGCTCCACTCTGCTATCTCTGATACTTGATGTTTGTGCCCCTGTCATGAGGATCCACTTGAAGCCCAAATCCAAGTGCAACTCCTGGTATGACTTAGACCTTGTCACCCTTAAACGCAAGTGCAGGGTGGCTGAGAGGAAATGGCTTGCTTCCTGTGCATCCTATGACAAACTGACCTGCCGCCTGCTCCAAAGGCAATACCGGCTCTCTGTCCGCACCAAGAAGAGAGCCCACATCCAAGCATGCGTCTCTGCGGCATCCAACAACTCGGCCAAACTCTTCAAAATCTGCAAGGAGCTGGCCAATCCTGCTGCAGTCTCTACCTCTCCTGTCCCCTCCCAGGCCTTCTACACGGCCCTGGTTTCTCATTTCATCTCTAAAACTCAGGACATCCTGTCCTTTCTCTCGTTCTCTGCTCCTCCCCCCTCTACTCTCTCTCTAGCCCCCCTGTGGCCACCTCTCCTCCCTCCTTCTCTGCTTTTCCTCTGTTCTTCCCAACAAGGTTTCAATCTATGAAAGTCTTGTCAAAACAGGTTTTCCCCTGTTCTTCCAAAACCATCAAGGACCACCTTGATACCCTTGCCCCTGCCCTGGCTGACTTCTGCAAACACTCCTTCACCACTGGAGCCTTCCCTTCCCACCTGAAGCACCATCCTGTGCACCCCCTTCTCAAGAAACCCTCAGCCAAACCCTCCTGCCCGGCTAACTATCGCCCAATCTGCATCACTCCTTTCCTGGGCAATCTCCTGGAAAAGCTGGCCATCTCCCAGCTTAATCATCATACTGAATCTGTTGGTTGTCTCCATGACCATCAGTCTGGCTTCAGAGCAGCCAGAAGCACAGAAACTGCTCTCCTGAACATCCGTGAAGACCTGCTCTCCAATCTCAATTCTAATACCCCCTCTGTCCTCCTCGTACTCGATCTTTCTCCTGCCTTTGACACTGTCAACCATTCCATCCTGCTCAACCGGTTCCGTGATAACCTGGGTATCACTGATCAGGCTCTGACCTGGCTGACATCTTTCAGATCGACAGTCCCAGGTCCAACTAGGGTCCTTCCTCTCCTCTATCTCTCTCTCTACCTGTGGTGTTCCCCAGGGGTCTGACCTCTCTCCCTGGCTGTTCAACCATACCAAGCACCTCTTGCCCACCGCATTGCCACTCTCTGCCGCAACTTTCAGTGCTATGCGAATGACACTCAGCTTGTCTTCAGGTTCCCTTCTGGCACCTCTTCTCTTCTCATCTCTGACTATCTGTCTGCTATCCAGTAGTGGTGTTCCTGATCTTCCCCAGTAAGACAGAGATTCTCCTCATCGGCACACCTGCTCCCGCCTTTCCTGTCACTCTCTAGCAGGCCTCCCTTGGCCCTCTTCCTGCTCCCACCTTTGAGGCTAAGAACGTCAGGGTCATCTTTGACTCCACACTCTCCTTTTCTCCTCACATCTCTGACGTCTCTAAGAAATCACACTACCAACTGCACCTCCTCAGAGATATTCTTCCTTTCCTCTCCTTCCTGCAGAAGCTCACCATCTACAGAGCTCTGGTTCTCTCTAGGCTGGACTGCTGCAACAGCCTCTTTCTAAATCTGCCTGCTTCTACACTCCGCCCTCTGCAACTCATCCAGAACAGGACTGCGAGACTTGTCCTTGACCTCATGCCATGGATCGTATCTCTCCAACTCTGAAATCTCTGCACTGGCTCCGAATGGCTGCGAGGATTAAGTCCAAGACCCTCTGCATTGTCCACAAGGCCTTCTGGGGCTTTGGGCCTCAATACCTCCAACTCTCTCTTCGTAAGTATCTTCCTACTCAAGCTCTTCGCTCCTCCGCCTCCAACTCCCTCAGGGTCAGTCGCTTCTCCAAGCAACGAGTTGGTGGTAGCCCTCCTTCTTCAGCTGGGGCCTCCCTCTGGAACAGCCTCCCTGCCTCTCTGAAACTTGAAGAGAACCATCTCCGGTTCCAGAAGCACCTCAAGACTTTCCTCTTTGCTTCTGCCTTCTCTCTTCCTCTCCCCTGCTGAATTCCTGGCTGAAACTGCACTGATCACCTGGCTACCCTCTGATCTGGAGCCCAGGTCCCCTCCCCGCCAGTTACACACCTGCACTGCCACCCCTGGCAACCCTGTACTTGGGTCTGTATCTGTAACCCTACAGTCACCCTACCTGCACTTTGAACATCTGCTGTCTGCACCTAACCTTGCACTTCCCACCAGCTGGCTGCACTTCTTTTATTGTTTGATCCCATGTACTGCACTGCCCCCTCCCCTTTCCTCTGCCTGTTTTGCCCACCCCTCTCCCATGCACTTGCGCGATCTCAATGTCATGGCCTAGTAAAATCATTGTCTCTGTATTGCTTTCGTTCCCCCTCCCTTGCATCGTCGCACCTTAAACACTTGTGTGATATAAAAAAGGGATCTGAGCCCGGCTGAGGGGGATCCAGGGTGAGACACCCGAATTGAACACTCAAAAGAGGAAAGAAACTTGGTGTTTATTTTGTTCTTGTACATCCGGCCCTCTGAGTCAAGAGACTTTTTGAAAAGCAAAGAGACTTGCATCACAGAAGGCCCGGATGCTGGTAATGGAACTGTGCCTTTGCTTTGCTTGAGTGAACCGCATTATCCCATGCTGGAAACGAGGGGAAGGGGCAGCAATGGCCTAAACATCCTGAAATATAATTTTGTAAACACTTCTTTATTTTTTCATGAACACTACCCCTCACTATGTATGTTAAGCTGTAAGGATTGGCAATAGTTTTTTTAGAATAGGCCCTTTTATTTTGACAAGACTCCACTAGGACTGCATTATTATTATTTGATGGTCGTAGATTGCTCCCATCTGTAGATTTAGGATTAGATAGGCGTTTATCACACCCTTGTTAAAGTTCAATAAACACTCTTGAACTGTGGTCACTTGTCTGTCTTACTGTTGATACCATGCCTTCCATACAGGGGCCAAAGTAAGGGATGGCCCCGCTATGATTTTAGCGTCATTGCTACAATTTGGTGACAAGTCTCAGCCCCAGTCCATCATTCGCGACCGCACTAGACCAGAAAGCATGATCTCACATTGTTCATGTGAGATGGAGGGGACCATAGACCCTTAACCACCTCAAGGGTGGGTCACTGCCTACAAGTCAGCATACTAAGTATCAGCTCAGCGATATTATGCGCACACGCACACAAATAAAATATATGATTAGGGACCACATGGACTGCTATCAAACGCTATAAGCATACTTCCGAAGGAGCAGCCTAGCAACTTCTGAATTATTCTTAAAACAGATCCGGTACCTCCTGCTTTAAAAAACTGCAAGAGGAGTGGCCAAGTAACTTTTCACTGCTCTCTAAGACTGGCCTTCAAATGTAATTGCGTTGTACGTACTGAAACACGAGTGAGTCAGGACAGCACTGCAATACCATCTTTCAAAAGCCCATGCTGCCAAACCGTGCAACTGGGGTGAGCATTAATGTAGCATAGGCAAACTGGCAGCAGGTGCAAGAATTAGGGCTGTATGAGGATCAACAGGGAAAGTGGAATTTTCTGACTGCATGCTGCAATGAAGCCAGCCTCAACTGAACGCAGGAGGGGGGGACCATTGGTTCCTACCTGGGACTTTCATCCGTTAGGATGACAGACCAGTGCAAGCTCAACAAGCTACAAGCAACCAGCGCTTCAATCTTAGGCCAAACCTGTGAGGTCAGACACTGCATGTGACGTCACAATGTGCAGTGCAGGTACCTCTCCTAGAGTATTCTCTTGGCCAGGTAACTAGCAATGTGCTTCCAAGAGGTCCTTGATTACTCCTTACAGCTACACGGAGTGAAGAGTGAATGTAAGTGCCTAAATGCAAGGAAATAGAAGAGATGAACCACTACAATAAAAACTGAAGCAAATGAATAAAGAGAAATCCTAGTAAACATACTACATGTCGCAGTACTACTACTTCACAATCTTATTAACAGCAATGAATCCAATGATGTATCCGAGTCGGGAATAACATGGAGCAGGAACCAGGCTGTCTCAGGTACGTATAAACAGAAGATGCTTTATTATTGCTTGGTTACATAGAATAGTTAATGAAAGGTAGGAGAGAAGGTAACATGCATCTATCCTGGTTCCCAGTCCATCTCCCTAGTCCAAACCGACACTCTGTGGAATCCCCAGGCCTCCCACACTGCAAGCTCCACCTCACCATTCTATGAGGCCCCTGCATACACTCAAGCAGTCGGTACAATCATACCAGGATACCACACATCCCCCTCCTTAACAACAACCACAAGAAACAGAATACACCCACCATCATGCTAGGATTACAATCAAAACAAACATAACACCTTCTACCCCGTCCTGCCACACCGAGGTCTCAGTGCTGCCACCACCAAGCGCATACCTTGCCACATGGACAATAAAAACTAAACTACCATCAAAAACCCATCCTACCCTACCACCTTTTGCCAGAACTGCCACTCCTGGCCTCAAGCCTGCCACACCTGAGCACTAACCACGTCTCAAATGAGACCAACATACTTTCCAAAATAGTGTAGCCCCACAAGCGTACACAATGGCCTAAACTAAATCCTAACATGCCAACAGCAAAAACAACCATGCCTCAACGCCTTATCCCTTCTCCCCAAAGAAAATCATAGAAAAGGATGAAAAATAGAGCAAAAGGACTAACTACACAAAGACCACATGAATTACAAAACGCAACCACGGAAAGGAAGAAGAATGGTGCTGTTAAGTATTGATGTCCAGACCAGGATGGCACTTGATACTTTATTAAGTATCTGTCTGTGACAGCAGGCACTGCCTCCAGCAACCTGCACCAACTGCTTCAAACAGAATCTTTCAAAGCACAACACTCTGAAAGGAATGCATTACCTCACAATAGCATACATAAGTAAGAGGCAGGCATAACTATTGATGGCATGAAAACATATGTCATTTGAATCTAAACTTGAATAAAGTAGTACAAGAAACATTAATGTAAAATGATACAAGCAATATCCCAACACATCTCCTCCCTTACAATGTTGAACTCAATTAAGATAGTAATCTTTTAACCAAATAGGTTTGCTCCTCACTCTCTCCAAATTCACATTTACATTGCTATCCTTTAATGCATTATTGTTCACACTCATATTTGCATTTGAACTCGATAACATATTGTCATTATTGTCATTCTCAGTGCATTCATAATCCTCAACTGGCCCATTGTTGTTACATTTCACCAACCTTGACATGGACCAACATTCACCTCCCTCCATGATGGCTACATTTCCTCTCACTACGGAAATTCTTTTGGGCCCAATGAATTTACTCTCAATGCACTTAGGAGACCTTCTCGGATTTTTTATGTAAACCATATCTCCTTTTTTCCAAGCTATTGTTTTGGACTTCCTTTCAGCATTCGCCCTCTCTACATACTCATCCTGAGCCTCTCTTATGAGTGACATAACTCTGGTCCTGTCCACATAAGTACTCTTTGCCAAATCTAACCATCCCGGACACAATTTGGTCCCTGGTTGTCTACCTTTGAGGGACATAAATGGAGAAACTCTGGTAACCGAATGTGGGGTGGTGCAGTAATTCCACACCATCTCCCTTAATACATTTTGCCAATTTAGACCTGACACCATAGCTAACTGTAGCCCTCCTTTTATAAATCGGTTTGCTCTCTCTACCAAACCATTTGCCCTAGGCTGATAGAGAGCGGTTCTGTAATGTTTGATTCCAAACTTTTTAAAGAACTCCACCATTCTGTCAGAGCAGAACTGAACGCCATTGTCAGATACAATCTCTGTTGGAAATCCCTCTCTATAAAATACCTCTTCAAAAAATGTTATCATTTGAGTAGTATTAGCCTCTCTTATCGCCTTCCACTCCACCCATTTGGAATGGTAATCCACAAGGACAATCAAGTATTTTAGATCATTTCCTAAATCTTGCAAAGGCCCCATCAAATCTACCGCAACTTTTTTCCATGGCTCACTTGGAACACTTACGGGTCTTATGGGAGCCTCCCTAATAACCTTACTCTTATCACTCTTTTCACATTCTCTACAACCTCTCACACATTTCTCGACCTCACTATCAATTCCTGGCCACCAGAAAGATTGTCTGATATGTCTTTTGGTGCCCCCCAAGTCTAAATGACCTTGATGCGCAATGTTAACTAACTTGGACCGAATATTACAAGGGGGAACTACCCTTAGACCTTTCCTGAGCTGAAAACCATCCTCTGATAAATTCAATTCTTCTTTTATGCCATAGTACCCTTCGTATTTCTTTTCAATAAGATCTTTCCTGGGCCATCCTATTTTTGTCCATATTTTTACTTGTTTTATTATCTCATCCATACCGTCAGCATCCTTCCACTCATCTCTCCCTATGGCTTCATATTCTACTTCATAAATGCTCAGACCATGCTCCACACTTACTTCCCTAGAGTCATTGTCTTGTACAGGTAACCTTGACAAACAATCTGCCACTATGTTGTCTTTTCCAGGTATATACACAACTTTAAAGTCATAAGCCAGTAAATCTACCATCCATCTGGATATTCTAGGAGAACCCTTTGCCCATTCTACACTTCCTAACAATTGAACCAATGGCTTATGATCCGTCCTCACAGTGAAAGGTTGACCCCAGAGATAAAATTTGAAATGTTCAACAGCCCATGAAACTGCTAGAGCCTCCCTTTCTACCACAGAATAATTTTTTTCAGCACCCCTCAAAGGACGTGAAGCAAAAGCAATAACATGTTCCACTTTGCCATCATCAAACTGGGAAAGAGCAGCACCTAAACCCAAGGTACTTGCATCCACTGCTAATACAGTTTTCCTATTGGCAACAAACGGTCCCAAAGAGGGAGCACCCACAATACAATCCTTGATCCTCACGAAAGCACTCTGGCATTCATTAGTCCACATATACTTAGCATTTTTCTTTAATAAATCCCTCAGAGGCGAAGACATGGTGGCAAATCCGTCGACAAACTTGTGGTAGTACTCCGCCAAGCCCATGAAAGAGCGTAATTGCTCCTTGTCTTGTGGCTGAGGAGCATACTTGATGCTGTCCACCAGGGATTTCTTGGGTGAAATTCCGTCACTTGAAATCCTGTGGCCCAAATAATCCACCTCTCTTACGGCAATTTTACATTTTTCTCTCTGCACAGTCAAACCAGCTTCTCTGAGTTTAACTAACACTGCTCTCAATATTTCATTATGTTCAAGCTCATTCTCTGCAAAAATAAGTATGTCGTCTTGGAACACTGTGACTTTCTTCAAGCCCCTGAGTACTTCTTCCATAACTCTCTGAAAAACAGAGGCTGCAGAGGCCAATCCAAAAGGCATGCGGTTATACTTAAACACACCTTCGGGTGTGATGAAGGAAGTGAGATGTTGGCATTCCTTGGATAATGGAACTTGATGGTATGCTGACGAAAGGTCAATGACAGAAAACCACTTTGGCTCACCCAAGGTTGACAAAGTCTCAGAAATGTTAGGGAGTGGATGTCTCTCAACTATGATGTTCTGGTTCAAGCTGCGAAGGTCAACACACAACCTTAATTTCCCATTTGCTTTGGCCACCAAGACAATGGGCGACAACCATTCCGTGGCCGTTACTCGCTCAATGACACCCTTGTGAATCAAATTTTCGAGTTCTTCCTTGAGTTGAACTCTCACCCTCAATGGCACTTGCCACACCTTGTGTACTACAGGCTGTGCCTTATTTTTGAGCTTTATATGGTGTTCGAACTTTCTTAATTTGCCTAGCTTTTCTGAAAATACTTCTGGGAAGTCCTTGGTCCAAATATCTTCTATTTCTGCTATGGTCACAGGATTGGGAGCACTGGCTTGAATTCGCACTCCCAAGCTCCTCTGCTCCTCCCAACCCAGCAACGAGGTACCTTTCTTCACTACCAGTACCATAGCTTGACAACTTCTTTCTTTATACTGTATCTTAGCTGGAAATTCCCCCATAATGTCTATAGGCGATTCTGCGTAACCGCAAGCTCTGACACTGGTGGGTCGAATTATGTCTTCACCTTTTCTTAAGACACTGACAAGGGTGTCTCGGGATATGATGGTCCAGGGCGAGCATATGTCTACTTTCATGACTAGCTCGCACCCATCTACAAGAAATGCGTCTACTGGGCCCTTCGTTTCCCCAGACAAGGCTGATATCTCAAAAACATGCTTGTTGATTGATTCTCTCACATCCGCCACTTCCTGTATGTCATATCCTCTTCTAATGTTTTCTTCTTTGTTTTCTTCTGCTCTGTGTTCTACATAGCTGACAGCAGCGACCTTGCAAACATTTGCAAAATGTCCCTTGCCCCTGCATTTGAAGCATTCACCAAATTTAGCAGGACACGATGGAAAGTTTGCGCCGTGTCTGGGACTCCCACAGCGAGAGCAAGAACTTCTCATATTCCAGTTCCCTTTTTTTCCACTAAATGTATTCGATTTCTTTCTTTGGTCTAGGGTGCACACGGCCAATGATGGTGTGATCGATTTGTCCACCCTGAGCTCCTTGACATACTGTGAAGTTTGTTCAATGCCCCTGGCCAATTCCACCGCCTCATCCAGACTCATGTCCTTGGCTAGGAGTTTTTCTTGAACTCTGACATTGTTGGTGCACCTTATCAATTGGTCTCTGATTAACGAGTCACTCAATTGTCCGAATTCACAGGAGTAGCTCAGGGACCTCAAGCATGCAATGTACGATTCTACAGGTTCTGATTTTTCTTGTGTCCTCTGAAAGAATTTGTGCCTTTCAAAACTGACATTCTTCTTTGGTTCAAAATGGTCTCTCAGGCGACCCAGAGCCAATTCATACTCATCCATATCGCCAGATCCTGACACTTGGTTTCCGGTAAGGCCATCAAAGATTCTTCGTCCTTCTACTCCCAAATTATGTATTAGAAGAGCCTTTTTGCGTGCAGGAGAAAATCTGTCCCCCCCCATGGCCACTAAATAGTTCTCAAAGGCATCCTTCCATTTATCCCACTTGACTGCTGGCCGGCCTGGTTCATTCAGAAAAGAGAGAGGGGGTGGGATGGAAGCAGCCATGGTGACCAGAGACACTGTAGTTGTGACCTTGGCCTTTCACTCTTGAGTCACAATTTATGTATTTCAGGATGTTGCATATAATGTATTGTAGGCTGTTTCAGTAAAGATAAAGATCACCATATAAACATTTTTTTTTTTGTATAGTGCAAGGCCAAAGGGGGGCGGGGCCACCGTTGCGGGGGCAGAGTTTGCACTCAACGCCGTTCGGGGCTTTACAGCCGCAGCGCCTGCTCAGACGCTCTTTCGCCGTGTGCGGCTCGAGTCAGCAGGTTGAGCCTGTGCTCGAGCTCACTCGCACTTCACGGCTCGGTGAGCGGGAGCTATTCCTGAGCTGGCGTTCGTTCTGAATGTTCGCGCTGCTCGCGCTCCAGCTGGCGTCCGCTCTGGCGTGTTCGCGCTGTGCTCGCGCTGTGCTCGCGCTCCAGCTCGCCTTCCCAATACGTTGGGGAATGCCTCAGTACATGCGCGCGCTCAAGAAAAGGGGTCCTTTCAATCTGGGCTTGCAGCGCAGCGCACTCTTGACTTGCCTTAACTGGAGATCTCCCTTGAAGCCCACTCGCGGCTCGACCTCTTCTGCTTGCCTGCTGTCACGGCCGCCGGGAGATAAGGGATCAGCACAGCCACAAGAACAGATTCCCAGGACCCTCGCACGCGTGGGTTCGTATCCCATCCTCGTCGCCAATGTTAAGTATTGATGTCCAGACCAGGATGGCACTTTGATACTTTATTAAGTATCTGTCTGTGACAGCAGGCACTGCCTCCAGCAACCTGCACCAACTGCTTCAAACAGAATCTTTCAAAGCACAACACTCTGAAAGGAATGCATTACCTCACAATAGCATACATAAGTAAGAGGCAGGCATAACTATTGATGGCATGAAAACATATGTCATTTGAATCTAAACTTGAATAAAGTAGTACAAGAAACATTAATGTAAAATGATACAAGCAATATCCCAACAGGTGCATAAACCCAAACACGGTAAAAACCATGCTAAAAATAAACTGTCCACAACGGTTACAATGATGGAATGTAGCGGTATGCATAAAATGTAAAAATGCAGGAATTATTATTATAGCACAACAAAAAAAAATATGTCATGCTAAATTCCAAAGCTCACAGTAAAATGTAATAAAATGTTGATGTTAACATTTCAACAATTCAAATTTTGCCAGTGTGTGGTTAAACTGGTCCTTAAACGACCAAAACTACAACCAAAAATAAACACCGTCAAAAATATAAAACTGGCCTACTATCTGTGTGCCAATCCAAAAACCATGAGAAACAAAAATCAACTGGGGTGCCAAACTACTAAACTTAGCTTACTCTGCACCACCTGGCACTACAGACCAACTACTAGGAGTGTAACTACTCCTAAAAAGACACCAACATGTGCGGTCACCTTAAACACATACCTTTAAAATGGGCCCCATGCCCAAAACTACCATGCACAAACTGCATTTTATTGACCTCCAAACTACTACAAAATGGGCCCCATGCCCTGGTGTCTAACAGCTACCCTACCAAAGGGTTAACCTCAAACTGGAGCACTCCTACCACAAGTGTCCAACCTCCACAAAAATATGAGATTACTACAAAAGGTTTCCCAATTCTTCGGCAAACACACCCGGCCGGCATGTGAAAGCCACCCCAACAAAATACATGCAACTCCAGAAGCATGTACAGCTACAACTCCACTACAAACGTGTTGCCATTCACACGAAAACAAAGGTTACACTACACGCCTCCTCATGTGCACACTCAAATGTCACAATTGCAAACTCCAAACTTACAGTCCACACAACACATATACACACTACACACAAATGTGCATTTGAAAATAAATCTACATTTCCTACATTTGGATGTGTTGCGCCACCAGCCATGGTGGTGATCAGTCACCATGCTGGGGGCGCAGGTACAAATCACTATACCCATCAAAGTGATTTCAACTTGGACTAATCATTACCTCTCGCATAAAAAACATCCCTACAAAATGTCATAACCTGTATAACTAAACATCGTGGACTTCTCAAATATTAACCAGAATTCATAATTTTGTGCAGTCCTCATAAACTAATTGCTGTGTTCAAAATTGCATTTGTCACTATCTACAAACACGCTGTACACAACAACTCATGCAACCTCATGTCATTAATCCCCATTAATCTGCATAAACACATCACAGTTTAACATTCTGCAACAACCTCTTGAAAAACTGTTAGCAATATATTTTCAAGTCATTATTTTCTTGCCCTACAGCACACAGTATTAGAGTCCTCCTGCAAAATTAAAGGTGTCATTAAACAAACAAAGAAAACGTCTCCAATCTACTTGGCCCAGACACGTATCACTGCAGTAATGACTTTTAAACATGTTGAAACTGATTGACTCATAAACAATAAAACGTTTCACCCGAAACCGCCACTCAGCTTATTTATTAATTCCTGGCAAAACACGTGGGACTCCAATGCATGATGAACTTCAGCTGTTCCTGTGGCAATCTGAACAAAGAATGCCAGCATGTCTACAAGATTTATAGAGCAATAATGCCCACTGTAGCTCTGTGCGTGAACCTCCATTTCAATAAAGACACTTCTCTGAAACTCCGATCAGAAACTCCTGTTAATCTGTAAACACCAAATGTCGTCGTCTTCTTCTTCTTGGGGTGACTCCCAGAAACCAGGTGCCGGCGATTTCCATCTAAATAGATGATGTTCGCCAAAACTTCCCACAAATGCTGCTACAAACCTACCACTACAGCAAAGCACCACTACCAATAAACCCACACAAAAAAATAGCCACCACACCTCATACATTACCCTTACCCAACACCTCATTCAAATATTCCCTCGTAAAGCCAACAATACCCAAAAACGTATCTGCCGCCCTAACTATAATCATCATTTTCTCAGTCTTACTCTGTGTCTGAAAAGAACAATTAATAACCTCAATCATGAACAACAAAAACTTCTCCTTCGTCAACACCAATAAATCACCCACTACCAATGGCTGCACAACACCATCCACAGGAACAACTGAAGGGGGCAAGAGCCCATTCCAAGTTAGACAAACCTTCTCAGCCTGATCCACACCAGCAGCTGGCAACCGCGCAACAGCCTCTGCATAAGACAAATTGTGAGACACTCTCACGGACTGTACTTGAACCTCTCGAACATACACAGGACACCCCTTGAACATAACACAGTGATCTCCACCACAGTTCCTACATACAGGTACCGTCTCACTTAAACACTCCTTGATATCATGTCTACTACCACACTTCGCACAACACTGCTCCCCCCTACAAACACCGGCTACATGACCAAACTTCTGACACCAAAAACAACGCAAAGGAGGGGGCACATATTTTGCCACCTGGAACCTCTCAAATCCAATCCACAAAAACCAGGGCACCTCCACAGACTGAAACAACACCAAAACAGTAGTCGAAACTACAACCCCATCCCCATTCCTAGGACCCAACCTACGTACCCCAACCACAGCAACACCCTTAAGCTCAGACATCAATAAGTCCAAATCAGTACTAGCCGGAACACCATAAACCACCCCCTCACCACTAACCACACGAACAGGCGGAACAGAACACACCACCGGAATCCCCACCACCTTACACAAACGCAACACGATCTCCTGCTGCTCAAAAGACACAGCAAACTAAAAGCTTACCTCCACTCAGTTTACGGTTAGATCGAGGTGAATAGGCCCACTCCTCCACTGAAATCGCAATCTCCATCGGGCACACCTGTCTGAAATCCCGACCCTCCACAGTACTGGCCACAAGAACCACAAAAGCCCTCTCCTCCGAAGCACCAACCCCCTTACTCGGTACACAAGAACCAACATCAGACACCGCACCCCCACCCGCAACTCCCACCACCTCAGAACAAAGAGGCTCTGCCTCTTCCTGCTTCAACACAGAGAACCTTGAAGACACAGTGACACCATTGCCAACACCCACCCGATCCACAGGAGACCAACTTCTAGACACATCCCACGACTTACCCCGCTTCCTAGCAGGGACTGACTGCCACTCAGAACCAGAATCACTAGATCCCGAATCCTCCATCAACAAAAAATTGAGAATGCAACCAGACCTCTGCTGCGCCCATCAAACTCCTCTCACATGCCCCACCTGAGACTACCACTCGCCCAGTCAGTCCATCCCAATTACCACTCACATACTGCGATACATCAATTCCTGCCACAAAACAGACATTCCTCCAAAACTCCCTCACACGCTTCTCCCCTTCTCCGTCCTATGCACCCCTCATCCCTGCCGCGTTCCAAACATCGCACCCGACCGGCCCTCCTGTAGCAAGTTCCCCCTCTCCCCCCCTTGTCTCGCCTCTGCAATCAACCCTAGCGTCTCGCCGTGGAAGTCAAGAAGACACACCAAACGTCTTCCACGCAGATCCCATGGCATCTCCTGCTTCCTGATAGGATGTCAGCACGTTGCCACACGTCCTTAGGGCCTTTCTTCAAAGCGGCCTCCTCATGTAAACAACTCCCGGTGATCCGAACTTGGGGAAACAAATGGCACAGGCATTTCTCATGCATTCCAGCCAATGGCACGGCTGGAATGCAGGGGGCACGAATGGGCGCGCCACCCACGGCTCCCAGGTACCCTCCAGAAGCGCCCTAAATCATGTATTTTTTTTTTTCAATTGTCTCCACCATGGTGCAATCCTCCACGGACTGCAGGTCCCATGAGCCCTTGCTCATCAAAAGTGCGCCGTGAGCCCTTGCTCATCAAAAGTGCAACGGCGCTCGGATCATCTGTAATTTCGCCGGGCCACACTCTAATGGCAACTTACTTTTGCCACTCGGCCCCCAATCTTCCACTAGGGCCCAATGCTGCTCCTGCCCCATGGAAGGGCTTAAAGACTCTTCACCAGTCTGTCTGTTGCCCAAGATGCCACAGCCACTTCCCACTTTGGCACCAACTACGCTGCACAACGCCATCTCAACAAAACAGCACTTCTCCCAGTTGGTGCACGGACATCTGGCTTTCTCTCCTTCACTTCTCCTCCGCTTCGCTCTCCCACCTTGCTCCGGGTTCAAGGATACCTCATCGCCAAATGATGTATCTGAGTCAGGGATGACATGGAGCAGCTAGAACCAGGCTGACTCAGGTACGTATAAACAGAAGATGCTTTATTCTTGCTTGGTTACATAGAATAGTTAATGAAAGGTATGAGAGAAGGTAACATGCATCTATCCTGGTTCCCAGTCCATCTCCCTAGTCCAAACCGACACTCTGTGGAATCCCCAGGCCTCCCACACTCCAAGCTCCACCTCACCATTCTATGAGGCCCCTGCATACACTCAAGCAGTCAGTACAATCATACCAGGATACCACATCCAACATACAGGATACAATACATTGGAGAACAGGCAAACATTAAGCTTGTGTCACTAGGAATATCCTCAAATAATGTACAGGCACTTCCGAGGACCTCTAGCAGAACCAGCATGCCCATTTGGAGTCCATTGCCTGTACCAGGTTCACAGCAGGGAGAAATAGTCAATTTTATTCACTGTCTAGGTTTGGAAGGACAACAGGTTTGCAGGTTGCATACCTCACATTCTGAAAGAGAAAGGAAGAGGACTCCATGCCTATGGCAAGGTAATGTTGAGGAAAGACACCGCTCCATACTCTAGGTGAATTTGATGATGGATTGCTGCACCTATTATGAAAGGGAACAACTCCCACGTGATTTAATAACCACTATAAAGCTGCCTCAAGACCATAGTCTCCTCATACAGGTTTGTACAATCCCTAGATAGAATATTTTAGGGACTACCCTATGCTACACACCAATAACGCTCACCATTAGCAGATATCAGAGCTGACATTTGATGAAACCCTCAACCTCGCAAGACAATTGAATGCTCAATGCGATGGCACAACAACTAAGAAGTCACAGGGAAGCAAGCAGGAGCAACCTTCTCAAAGAGGATGGACCTACAATGCTATAGGTGCTGTGATCACTCGCATGCAGCTTCTTTGCAGGACTGCCCAGCAAGAGAAAAGCAACAATCGCCAAGGCTATTATGTCACACTCCAAACATCTAGTTATTCAAACAGTACCATGGAGTTTTCTATTTCTTATAAAAAAACATCAGTTTTTTATTGTGTACCAGGACAACGCATATGTTCCTTTAAACCCAATTCATTTATACACATTAATTAGCCTTCATACAATGTTTAAATAGTCAAAAAAACACACATATCTATTACAGACACTAATAGAACCAATGTTTACAATTAAGACCTATGAACCGCAAAGATCCTTCTGATCACTGTAATATTTCCCGACCCTGGTGTTCTCCAGACCCCTGTCTAAATTTCTTTTTCCGTTATATTTGACCTGCCCTATCTTTTTGCAGTGTTGGTGGTTGCTGTATCTAAAGTGGACACGGTGTGTTTCGGGCCGTCTCTTCACCCAACTGCGGTGTCACAATTATGCGGCCTTCATCAAGACGGAATACATTTGCTAGAGTACACAAGTAATGTGTATTGTGTTTTAGGAGTAGAAGCCCAACAAATTCACCAATATAGGACACAATGCCAAATATTGCAAAGGAAACGATTACAAAGGGTGGATAACCAAAAACCCATACACAAACATAGTAGCTGTTTGTGTAGTGTGTGGAAGAAGTAGAAAATCCACACTGGATACATTAATTGCATTCTGCAGTGAAGGCGCGCCTTTGTCATGATGGCTAAGGACCAAGAAGACAGAATACAAGTGAAGAAGGGAGCAATATGCATTAGACATGATGTTGGAGAAATGCCTCAATGCTGCACAATGGACTGAAGAAAGTCTTGCATGGGAATATCAATAGTAAAATAATCGAGAAGGCTGTTATCTCAATGGGTCACTTCATAGCCCCACCAAATAAACCATCTAACTTGATCAGGCTACTTGTGGACATGAACGGTTTAAATGCTAATATCCTGGTAGACTCACCCACTGCCAGTATGCAGGAGAACTATTGCACAATGTAGGAAGGCAGCAGTATTCTCAGCCCTGGATCTCAATGGTGCCTAACACCAGTTAAAGCTTGCAGAGGAATGCAAACATCTTACAGCATTTCTTATGCCCATTTGGACTCCAAAACCTCAACAAGACGTTCTTTGGACTAGCGACATTAGCATCAGTTTGCTACAGAATAATAGGGAAAATATTTGACAGACATATTCAGCAAATTCTTTATTTCTAATATGACATTGTAACTTGCACCGAAACAGTGGCTGTAAAACGATATTATTTGAAAAGATCCTGAACATTTTGCAAACACATGATCTTACCTTCAAAGCCAAAAAGTATAAACTTCATGTTGAAAGGGTAGGCTAACGGGAGCACACATTGGTTTGCTGAGGGATTTAGCCCATAGGGGCTTGATATGGGCCCTAGAGAAAGCTCCAAACCCATAAGCAAATAAGAAAGGGTTCATTTTTTACAGATGTGCAAATAGTATACAAAGTGCCTACGAAACGTCTCCATGGTGGCTGAACCCATGCAGAGGTTAGTGAAGAAGGGAATTATTTTCTCTTGGGTGCAGAACAGGGTGATTGATGTCTTTAGCGCGACCCAAAAAAACATCCCGAATTCAAGACTCTTTTACAAGGAACACTTCTAGCAGCCAGGAAAGGATATAGTTGTCGATCACTTTGTGAGATGTTGTCAAGAATCTCAGCAGTGACAGTCTTGAGCACTAATTCTGCACCTCTCTCCATGGTGGAAGTGCCTAACATGCCTTTGAGCAAGATAGCATTAGACATTGTAGACCTGTTTTATATTTTACACACAGATGGCATTCTGCATTGTAATTAGCTGCTATTTTTCTCATGGGCCAGAAGTAAAGTTCATGAACAAACTCACCAGAAGAGAGTGCGAAGAGTTCTTGACATCAATCTCAAAGGCAGTACAAATACCATAGTAACGGATACTGGTACACAACTGGTAACCCGTGGGAGAAAGCACTTCCTGGACAGACAGGGCATTGAACAAAGCATTGCAGCCCTATATCATTTGCAATCATAGGGATAGTAGAAGGATATAAAAGGACAGCATACAATTACTGGTTGAAGTAAGATATCCAGTTAAACAAGGGGTATAAGAAATGTTACATATATAGTCTGTGGCCATTCCACAACAGGACACATCTCATTCAAGATAATGATGAGATTCTGTGATTTAAGGAGCATGGCATGGGGAAGCAAAGGGACCAACCAGGTCCATATAGAAAGGCTGAATATTAGGAGAGTTCAGGTAAAGGAGAGGGCTCTATATAGCCCCTACTAAGGACCAAAACATTACTGTGGGTGAAAGAGTGTGCATAAGGCTGCTGTATGGTGTTTCCAAAGGGGCACCAAAGTGTAGTGAACCCCTTATGGGTGAGTAATGAAACTGAGCAAACTCAATGAGAGAGGGACATAGGTGTTTGGCAACTTAAAAGGGAAGTTTGCTCAAATATGTTATTGGCCCATCGATCTGGCATGTATTTTTGAGCAAACATCGATCATAACAAAAAATCCAATGCATCCTACCTTTGTTTCTCTCTCATTTACACATGCAAAAACTACGGGTCAGGTACCGCCATCTTGTGCTAATCTGTTGATCCATTGCCCTAAGTTCAAGTGCCCTCTCAGTAGTATTTCGGATCACCTGCCCCTAAAGGTGACATCACTAGACGCTTGCGCCCCTTTTCACAATGTCAATGCCAGTCTCATGTCAACATCCTGAAAGCGCAATCTATTGACGTGTCTCCATGGAAATGTCCAGAGGCCTTGTTACTTGACAAGTATAAACACACCCTTCCTGATCACACAGTATTGGAGATTCTTTTTCCTTTGTGTCAGTGTATTTCATTTCTAGCCTCCCTGATCTGGTTCTGCTCTGTTCCGCTATCTTCTAAGTGCTACACACTGAGAATAGGTACTTACACTGCCTAAAATGAATTAACTCAGTAGTCACTTATTATTTAAACATTTCTTATATTATTTACAAATATCTTTTCCAAACAATACATAAAATGTACTGTAACATGGTATTTTCTTTGCATGTGTCTTTGCAATCTTTCAAAGTTTGACCCTATTAATCTTGTCTTTGCACGATGGGTTATTGTAACATAGCTGTTTCTTCCCTTGTCTTTCTTTAACATTGATTTTTAATGTTAAACCTCATTCCATTAAGGTATACAAATTTGTTTTTTTTATTTTTCTCACTGTTGATTTTGTACTTCTTCAATATTCAGGAACTATGGCAACAATTCAGCCTGTCTTGTATGAGCCCGACTATTCAGAAGAGGACATACTGGACAGAGAAAGAAGCTGAATTGATGAGGTATCAGATAAAAGTCATGACAATCAATCACCAGAGCCTGAACCCAGTCGCATGGAAGACGTTTCCACCTGGTGTTCCTGCCATTGTTGTGAGCTTATGCCTACTCTGGTGGAGAACTGCTGTTGGAGAGAAAACTCTTGCTGCTTGGCCTACATTGCCGAAGAAGACACACCACCGCTAGGACTAAGCTGCATGACTACAGGGCAGCCTGCCTTACAAGATCCTTGCTGCAAATGATGATGGTCGTTATGCATGAACTTTGAGCTACAGCTTGCCCTTGTAATCCAAGTAACGAGTAGGTGTACTCTTTATATGTTGTATGGTTGACAACTGCAAGGAGGGCATGTTATCAAACAGTAAGACAGACATAAGTGATCACAGTTCAAGGGTGTTTATTGAACTTCAATTGGGTTTGAAAGACACCTATCTAATCCTAAATCTAAAGTTGGCAGCAAGCTATGGCCATTAAATAATAAGCCAGTCCTAGTCGAGTCTGCCAAAATAAAAGGGCCTATACTAATAAACATATTGCCAATCTTTACTTCTAAATACAAATAGTGTGGGAAACAATGTTAATCAAAAGAAAAGTGTTGTCAGGATATTCAAGCCATTGGCGTCCCTTCCCCACGTTTTCAGCACAGAACAAGGCGGCACACTCAAGTTTAGCACAGTCTTTGGCTTCTCTAGCATGAGGACGCAGGTCAAAACCTCAACATCGGGGCCTTCTGTGCCAAAGTCTCTTTGCCATTCAAAGTCTCTTATTTCAGAGGACCTGATGCAACACGACAAACATTGAAGTTCCTTTCTTCTTAGGATTTCACATATACAACTACTCAGGTGATTTACTGTTCACCCCGGGTCCCCCGCCACCGGGCTCAGACCCACTTTAACACAAAATCCTTCAATTGGATTCCCACTGCCGGGCTTGGACCAAATTTATCTACTCTTCCAAACTTTCTCTACTTCATCAAAATCGAAGACGTTCGACTTGCGCAGGATTTTTCTTGATGCGTTGCAGGACCACTTTGATTCACAATTACTCGTTCTCTTCTTGATATAACCTTTTTCTCACTTTCACTTTTGCCACTTCTCAGCTGGATACCTTACAGAGACCATCGATTGAGCTACCACACAGTGCCGGACCACTCTGTCAAAGGTATTGTATCTTGCTTTTTAAGGTTCAGTCACTCAACAGCAGTTCAACTTTACTTGCGTCTCTTATCACACGCGTTTTAACAATGTTTGTTCAAGCGCTTGCCATACAATGTTGCTGCTTGCAACCTTGGCGTCAACACAGACCGGTCTTGTATTGGTCTCCCCAACTCACTGACTGTGTTGATTTCACTGATGCCGCTTTGTTCTTGGAGCCACGGATGGTACCACAACGGCTGGTGATTCTCCCCGCCTTGATTTTTGACACTGGAGGGCCCCAGGTATCTCCGACACACAATGCAAGATTCTTCAGCCTGGTTTCCTAGTCTTACTCTTTCTATCCTCTAGGTTTTTGGAAAGTAACGGTTCCTTGTCGAAAAGGTCAAGGGAACTTCCCTCCTTGTGATTCCCTTGTGTTTTGCCGTCTTTCCTCTCTCGTTCAGCTGCCCTCCCGAAACTGCTATTTCCTCTTGTGCTTTGCATCGCTCAGAGTGTGCGCTCGTGCTCTGCCTTTTATCTTTTTGGGGAAGCTTAATGGAAGTCAGGTGTGTGTGATGGTCTGTAATTGCCTGACTTCGCCTGACCATTGTATTGGGACACGTCAGGTATACTGCTCGGATGTTAGTCTGTTTTATCTCATAGTGGGCTGTCCGTGTGAACGTGTTTGTGTTGTAAAAGGGAAGGGGGAGTAGAGTTCCTAAATATTCTACCTGGGAGGATGGGTTAAAGGTGTTACAGGGAAGGGGCTACCGTGTCTCACCATCCAGTGTCCCACTCCCTGAAAACCCCTCACCCAGGTGATCCTCCCGCACTGGTCCACCCCCAGAAACTGGATCCAAATACGATGGGCGTGTCCTGGCCACCTGGATGACAGATCCCCGGGGACTTGTTGGTGAGACACCTTCTGGTTTCTCACACAACCGAGATGGCTAACATTTTATGTGCTCCTACATCATTATAACTTTGATGGATCACTGACGAAATATTTTTTCAGTAAATTCAATAACTTTCTCTTTCTAATCTCAAACCATAGTATTTATCATTAGATTTAACGTCCGAACAATTAAGTTTCTTTCACTTGTAAATTGAAACAATATTTCCCTATGTCCTAAACTGTTTTTGCTGGAATGCTTGTACACATTTCTAATTTATCCCTACTTGAAATCACAAGTACTGTTAATACTTTTTTCAAAAACGTACCTTTTAAAGTATAACAGTGCCTTACATTTTAGAAGGTAGCGCAAACAAAATAAATGCAATGATTGGGTTCATTCAAGTAAACTATTTCTGTATCTCTTACACAGGTGGTAAAGGCGTGTGGCCTATCGTGCGTGTACATGGTGGATTCATGGAAGACTGGGATTCTATATTCAGTGAGTGATACCTGCATGTGTGGTTCGAGCCATTCGTGAGAAGTTCCCCAGTGACTACCGGGGCTTTATATGGACAGTACCTCAACCGTAGCAGTACAATTTGCAGTTTGTCATTGCAATTCAGCTTAACAATCTAAATGAAAAAAAACCCAGAGTTAATATTAAAAGTTGTTCTAAATAAAAAGTTGTTCTAAATTTTTTGTAGGTCCACAACATGTCCATACATCTTATAGGATCAGGAAAGATCGGTGTGCTTTAACAAATTTTATTCACATATTGCGCTCCACTCATCCACATCTATCCCCTCTCTGGTATCAATGGCAGTTTGCACCTTTGAATGTGCGTTCGCGAGGGGGCTGTGTGGATGGGAACGCTCAAGGTGCCGAATACCATGTACACCTCAAAGGGTTCTTTCGCACGGGGACCATTGGCTGCATGGCCACCCCAGACCCGGTATCTCCATACTCTCCTTTGAAGAACCCGTCCCTGCAATCAACATATCTCTGTTTCCCTTGAATAAAGTTCCGGGTCTATTGCGCTTCCCCCATCCACATTCATCCCCCCTCCGGTATCAATGGCATGTCGCACCTATGACCATGCACTAGCAGGGGGACTGGGTGGATGCGAACGCCTAAGATGCCGAATAACATGTACACCGCAAAGGGCTCTTTAATACGGGGACCATGGGCCGCATGCCACCCCAGACCCGGTGTCTCCAGACTCCCCTTTGAAGACCCTGTCCCTGCAATCAACATATCACTCTGTCCTTTGACTATGTACTGGAACTATTGCGCTCGCCTCATCCACATCCCGTCCGGTATCAATGACAGTTTGCACCTGTGACTCTGTGCTCGTGAGTGGGCTGAGCTGGCGGGATGAAGCAGGTCAAACATTCACTTAGAGGCTAGGTGGGTGGGAACAAACATGTCACAGTAACATACACACCCACTTTTTTCAGCCTTTATAAATACCTTGAAATTTACCTAGCAAACATCTCTGCAATCTATAACAAGTATCGTCCCCAATTCACTTTTTACCTTCCTTGATGGGTCGGCTCATCTGTTCCTCCAAGTAACGGTTAGTCAACTATTGGTTTCTGGAGTCTCATCGTTTTCAGCTCGGCAACTTTGTATTGCTTCATACTCAAAGTTCACTATATTCTTATTTTAATGTATCTCAAAGACTTCACCATTGTCAACCTTTCTATGTAGTTTCATATCTGGAATTAGCACATAATATTAGTGTATTGTTTCCAAATGTAATATTTCGCCATCAATGTTTTCAATGTATTTTTTGTTTAGGTGGCTCATAGTTTTTTAAATGTACGATTAATACGTTTCTGCTTGTTGTAAACCAATGATTTTTGACTAACTTGATGCTCTGGTGGTTAGACCCGGCTACAGGGCATTTTTTAAAATCTAATGTAAAGGTTGATTTACTTACTGTGATACTTTATTAATTGTAATATTTATTTTATTTTACAGATCTACTGTACATTCAGCCAAAGCATTCATTTATCTTTTTTGCTTGTCCGAATATCAACCATGTCAAAACTCATGGTACAGTGATGCATGTATTTCCAAAGGATTGCATTTAATAAAAAGATGGCTGTTGATCTACGGATTTCCAGTGCACAAGATTGAAAGCAGCGCCAAGGATGTCTTGGATGAACCAAAGAGCAATTGAACAAATATCAAGTTCCCAAAACTGGGAACTCGCGTCCTCCGCACTCTGTAAGTGGTTCATCAATGAGTCCTATTATTGATCTATTCTATTCAATAGAAATTTAAGGTAGTATATTCATTCAATTTTAACAGTAAAGTAATCAACAATATTTGTTCAATTATATATATGCAAATATGCACAGAGACAAAAGTACATTTAGTGCAAATCCAATAGTTTATTTGGAAGCCCAACACGTTTCGTGAATTTGTTCACTTCTTCAGGGGCAATTTTCATATTTTTCACAAATTTTCAAACTTTTCAAACAATCTCTGAAAAACATAACATTCAAATAAATCCACATTAGAACAAGTTATTTCAAAAGGATCTTATTTACAATTTACAGTTCTAGTCAATTCTAGTCAAATCAGAACACCTAATTATTTTTGGATCAATATCCAGCGAAAAGAAAGGGATTCATTTTCCAAACAGAAATCAAGTTATTCGTACTTAATTTTCATTTTTTCAAAGAAAAGAGAAATCCATATTTTGTGTTCATTCAATAATCATGAAAACAATATGTGCTCATTCCTTAATTCCATACCAGTAGTCCAAACACACTATGTCATATCTGCACAGCAATGTCCGATCATATAAAAAAGGTACCATGAAGTGATTACTGTCAAGAGTCTTTGCCTGTGGTTTAAGATGCTTCAATCGTCAGAGCGAAAAATAGAGAAGTCTATCATCTATCTATTCGCATCAATGAGTGAAGCGACCTTGTATGTAAAGAACATAGAAATGAAATTGAAAAGAAGAAGCTTTGGCTATGTCTTACCAGTAATGATATCAACATGGCTGGCGAGTAGATGCTGAATACGGATCCAATCTGATCGGATGATCCGTCATTTTGTTAAGTAAGGTAGGACTGGATTTTAAATGTGCCCGGGAGCTCCTGATCTAGAGAAAAAGTCAGAAGAAGTAGATGGAGATTCAATGACCCGTGGAGGAGGAAAAAAACCTAATGACCATTAAGGGTCAAAAAGCATACTCACGTTGTGCGAAATGCTGATATCAAGAAGAGAAGAACAGAAGAACACGGTCTTCAGGCAGGTGCTGTCTCCTTGTAGGATCCGCTGCAAAGAAAGTGATTTGCAGCGGTCCTTAAATACTCGGCACAAATCGACGTACCGTGTCGTAAGAGCGTGTGACGTCACAGTGTAAACACTGTGATGTCATCACACGCATGCGCGGTAAAGGTTAATACGATCTTAAGTGAAGGAAGACCAGTGAAGTCATCACACGTGTGTGCGTTTAAGGTAAACACAATCTAAAATGATGAAAAAGATTAAAACAGATAAGGAAAGAAAGGGATTCAAAGTACATCCAACCTGATGTATGTAGAGCGGAAACTAACAGAAGACTTAACTAATAGAAAACATCTGAATGATGTGTGATGAGTGAATGCATATAAAAAAGGGTCAATTAAAAATGCAAAAAAGCATTTAAAGTGGTGAGAGATGGAAAAAGAAGTAAATAAAGTAATGTAGTCTGTGGTATGTCAGTCAATTTCCTAGTCTGAATATGCATATCTCAAATGCCAAGGATAGACTGTGATGTCGAAGTCACAACATAGTCAGAACTATTCGATTTTTATAAGGTTTTGGAAAATGTATACTGACATAGTAGTGGAAAAAGGCCATTAGTAACAGTGGAACTGTCTTTTACCAAAGCTCACAATCTTTAAAACATATTATGTCAATAAATTGCACAAGGAAAAAAACATCAACAGAATTAATAGGGTTATTAGAATGATTAGAATTGTACTTGGAGACTCTAAATGTCACAGGACAAAAATCCTGGACCCGAGAGTGTAAGTATTATATCAGGAGATTCTAAAGAACCAGAGTCAAAAGTCTTTGACCTGAGAGTCAGAGTGTCATGAACCATGGACATAGCCCCTTCTAGTCTTCCTGGTCCTGGTCCAGACGGAGAGTGCGCTCCTTGATACTTCCAACATGGCCGTGCCCAGTGCCGTGTTCCGTACTAGCCTGTACGTCGGACACGGCATGTTCTATAAATGGGCCACGCCCCCGCGCGTCTCAACGCTATCTCTAGGTAGTGTCTCGACATGTGTGTGCTGCTCGGCGTTACCCTTCCAAGTTCCTGGCCAACTCCCTTATTCTTTCTTCCCTTTTCCCCTGTTTCCAGTATCTCTTACCTTTCTTCGATCCTCTTCCTGGACGTCCTGGAACACGTGACTTCCTGGAACTTTGAACGCTCACGCTGGAGTCAGACTTGACTCGCGCACACTTATACAAGTCCCGGTCCGGCCGGGAGAAGGATTCCTCCGCGGAACGCCACAAGAAGAGAACTCGGGTGAGCCGGGGGAAACCTTTGACAGATTGAGACGCCAAACGATCAACACTGATACCGCTATGGAGAAAGCGGTCCAGGACCTCATGCGCGGCATGCAGGAGCTAACAACCGTGGTACAGAACTTAAAGGCAGAGAACGCAGCCTTGAAACAATTAGTGCTGTCACGTGACTCTGCCAATAAGGAAAGCGTGATACTGGGTGGAGTGGTAGACAAATACGATGGCTCGCCAAAATCCTTACGTGGATTTCTGGATTACTGCTTGGTGCATTTTACATTCAAGCCCTATTATTTTTCAACTTCCAGGGCCAAGGTGGGCGTCATAATCTCCCACCTTACAGGGAATGCGTTATCTTGGGCCACTCCCCTAGTGAACTCTGGAGACCTCCTCCAGGACGATTATGATGCATTTATCCAGGCGCTCAAGTCTATGTTTGACCGCCCCGAACAAGTGTTCAGCGCCCAGGAACGCCTACTTGATTTTCGGCAAGGATCCCAGGATATGCTAACGTTCGTTACCAGATTCAAACAGCTGGTAAAGGAGGCTGATTGGGGCCCAGAAGCGAGTTTCACCTTATTTCGCAGGGGTCTAAATGACGACATCAAGGATGAATTAGCCAGAGTGGCTCGCCCCAGTTCGTTTCAGGCTTTGGTAGATCTAGCCTTACAAATAGACTTTCGTATCCAGGAAAGAAGGGCTGAAAGGAAAAAGGCTAAGACTGCCTTTCAACGAACCCCTCCGGAGTCGACTGTGAAATCCGATCCTGTCTCAACCCCTGATAACGACTCCGAACCAATGCAAAAAGGCGCCTTTCGTGGGCCAATTACTCTACAAGAAACGATGAGAAGAATTCACACCGGCCTGTGTATGTATTGTGCCTCAGACAAGCATCTCGTTAGAGAATGTCCTTTAGCCCCTCCACAGCGTTCGGGAAACGCCAGCTCCCGGCCCTAGATGGAGCGAGGTTTCGGGAGAAAGATGTCTGCTCCACATCAATCACATCCTTGAACTCTCCTGGACAGAATAACCTGGTGGTGCTACAGGCCTTTCTATCGCCCTCCAAGCACAAGACCTATCCCATACTGGCCCTGGTGGACTGTGGAGCTATGGGAATTTTCATTGATCAAGACTGGGTTATCAGACATAAAATACCATATGAGTCATGGAACATTAAACAGCCGGTAGAAGCAATTGATGGGAGACCTCTCTCTTCAGGACCCATAACCCTACAGACAAAAGAGGTTTGTCTCTCCATAAACCACCACCAAGAGCAGATTACATTCAACATCATCAAATCAGCCCATTACCCTATGGTTCTGGGTATGCCCTGGCTTCAAAGACATAATCTGTACATTAATTGGACAGCAGGGTCATTGTTTCTGGGCTCTGAGTTTTGTATGTCCCACTGTTTATCCCTGGATCTCTCCTTAACACAAGCTATTGAACTTTCAGGAGAGCAAAAATCCTCACTCATGGTTTACAACATTGTACAAGTCCCAGAGGTCTACCAAGGATATACTGATGTCTTTTCGACTGCCATAGTCCAGGCTTTACCCCCTCACAGACCCGAAGATTGTGCCATTGAGACAGATCCCTCGGCAGTAATTCTCTTTGGCAGAATGTTTATCCTTTCAGAACCTGAGAAAAAGGCCCTCCGAGAATACCTGGACATCAATTTGGAAAATGGCACCATAAAACCCTCAAAATCTCCAGCGGGTGCCTCATTGTTCTTCGTTCCTAAGAAGGATTCCAAGGAACTCAGACCCTGCCTCGACTACCGTGGTCTAAATCAATGCACCCTCAAAGATCGGTACCCTCTGCCTCTGATTTCAGATATCCTGGAAGCTTTCAGAGGCGCCGTAATATTCACGAAGTTGGACCTCCGGGGTGCCTATCACTTAATCCGTATCCGGGAAGGGGACGAATGGAAGACCGCCTTTAGAACGCCCTTTGGTCACTTTGAATATCTAGTCATGCCCTTTGGATTAGCTAATGCCCCTGCAGTTTTTCAACGTTTCATGGATAGGGTGTTTTCTGACATGCTTTTTCTCTTTGTCATTGTCTATCTAGACGACATTTTGATTTATTCCAAGGATCCCTTGAAACATGAAGAACATGTCATGGCGGTACTGCAACGGCTCTGTGAAAACAAGCTCTTGGTCAAACCTGAGAAATGTCTTTTTCACATGACTTCAGTTCATTACCTTGGATTCATCCTCAGCCCAGAAGGAGTTGGAATGGACCCTTCAAAGGTAAAGGCCATACTGGCCTGGCCTGCTCCTACATCTGTGAAACAGGTTCAGTCTTTCTTGGGACTTGCTAACTTTTATCGAAAGTTCATTACTACCTTTTCTGAGCTCGTCCAACCGATCGTTGCTCTGCTGAAGAAGGATGTTCCCTTCATCTGGTCTTCCTCGCAAGAGAAGGCTTTTCAACGCTTGAAGACAAGATTCACGCAGGCCCTGTCCTGGCTCAGCCTGACTTAGATCGCCCTTTCATAGTGGAAACGGATGCCTCCAACCATGCCATAGGAGCAGTCTTGAAACAGGTGCTTGAGGACAAGATGGACCACCCAGTGGCTTACCTCTCTAGAACCCTAACAACCAGCGAAACCCATTACTCCGTCCTGGAAAAGGAGCTGTTGGCAATCCGCCAAGCCTTCACAGAATGGCGACATTTACTCCTGGGTGCTAGATATCCAGTCCAGGTCCGTACGGACCATCGAAATCTAGAAATTCTCCAATCTATGGAGTGCAGGAACAGTCGTCAGGCGCGTTGGGCCTACTTCTTCGCCCAGTACCAATTCCAAATCACTCATGTTCCTGGATCACTAGTTATAGTGTTATAGTGTTATTAGTGTTATAATTTATACCACGTTAAACGCTCAAAAATAAGTTTACGTGCATGTTGCTTGGCCTCACCGTTTGGATATTTGACATGTCTGTGGTTTCCTCAGCGGTAATGGTCTATATTTCCATTGGTGTGGTCTACGTAAAGAGATACATGATAATTATCACATTTACCAAAATAACCTATTTTTAGAATACGCTATATAAGTTTTTAGAAAGGGTCCCATTGCACTCAATTTATCGTGAATCCCTAAAGTAGGGATACACAAAGTAGTATAAACTAATGTACATTGTGTCGCAAATGAACCTTGTGTAATAAAATGTTGATGGAAAAATTCACAAAAACCTAAAAAGCTTACATCATGTTACCTTTTGACACACTAGGAGTCTGGGGCGAAGCTTTATAGTGTACTTTGATGGTTTGTGGGTATCTTCTGAGAAGAACATGCTGCAGACCCAGAATCAATTGCTCTTTGCAAACAATATGAGTCCTCTTTCTCCTCTGCACCTTAAATTCCATTATTCTCTTATGTAAAAATCCATTTACTATACATACAAAAATCAGGTGTGTCGATTGATCTACTCATATTGGTTGTATATATTTGACCCTGTCGGGTTGGCATATACAATCAATCGCACCCATACTACTTACTTAAAGTATGTCATTTTCCAAAATTAATTTGCTAACTGACAAATCGGCTACTACTTTAGCATTTAGCGAAGAAGCAGCAAACCGGATCCTTGGTCTTATCAAAGACACAGCGTCCACCTCGACCAGTGATGATAACCCAGAAAGGTTAATATTCAAATTGGAAAAACTAATAAGACGTGAAATCTCACAAAAACTTCATGCTACCACATTAGCTCAATATTTCAAAAGCAAAAAAATACCTAGAGGACTCAGAGTCTATCTTAAAACTACTTTGTGCAAGGAAAATCAGGCTTTCGTCAAAAGATGGGAACAGATACTAAATAAATGCTCTTTGGATTTAATTTTATTAACAATTGAGGAACTGTCAAAATCTTTGAATACTATTAATGGGGAAATTGAGGAAATCACAATACAGCTTTCAAAACTAAAAACACAGGAGGAATTGAAACAGATTCTGGAGGATACTAACCAAAAACTGAATTCATACAAACAAGAGAGAGAACAGAGGAAAATACGCAAATTCCGAAGAGACACCTTGGACTACGCTAGAGATATTGTATACTCTTGGCAGGAATACTATAACAACTTGAGACCTCAAAAACCACCAACAAGACCTCCAAGACATCCAAACCAACAGGAAAATACCGACAGGTCAGACGTAACTAGTGGACTGTGTGACAATCCAAGCACCAGCGCCAGTGAAACTTGGACACCACCCAGTGAAACTCCTGCAACACCAACAATGCCTACTATTGATCCACCTCCTTTTTTAGGAGGAGGCGAAAGATCCGTAGAGGGCAAAAGAAAACAAAGACAGAAAAACAAATAAAGGAGTCAATTATTTTCAATATTTCATCCAAACTACTCACCAAAGCACAAAAAGATACTCTTAATTTGGGAATCTCTTTTATTCCCACAGCCTACACAACACTATTTGAAGAAGAAGTTAACCTGTTTAAACTAATCCGCAAAATGGAACTTAAAGTTTTCTTCGACACAATACCTGAATCTAAATCAGGTATTGTGCCAATCCAACGTAAACAACATGAGTTCCTTGAAATGAAGAACAAAAGCACATTTCACCCTCAACTCAACCATGCAGCAATCAATTTATTCAAACATAAAACTACCAAAGATCTTAAACGCCTTAAATATGGTCCTAGCTGTAAAAACAACATAAGAAAACATCAACTTAAACTAATAAAAGAACTTGCAGAGGACAACACTATTACTCTTAAACCAGCGGACAAAGGCGGAGCTTTGGTCATGATGGATACCACAATGTACAACGAAGGATGCATGAAATTTTTGAGAGATGAAGAAACTTACATGTTGTTGGATAATGACCCTAACACAGCAATCAAAGAGGTGATCAAGAAGACCATTGACAAAGCTATCGACCATGATTGGATTACAGACCATACAGGTGAATTTCTACTTAAAACATTCCCAGTTATTCCTGTACTATATGCATTACCGAAGGTACATAAGAATATGCAAGATCCACCATTCAGACCGATAGTAGCGGGCACTGAAAGTATATTCCACCCATTGGCCATATACTTGGATAGGGCACTTCAGCCCCTGGTACAGAAGACAGAAACTTACTTAAAAGATACTTCACATTTTCTGAACTTATTGGATGAATTACGGCTTAATGAATCCCCAGTTCTTCTATTTACATTAGACGTCACCAGCCTTTACACGTCTATACCACATGCGGAAGGGATAGCCTCATTGGAATGGTTCTTGTTACAACATGAGGACGTTTTGATACACAAAGAATTTGCGATTGAGATTCTCAATATTATTCTTTACAATAATTATTTTCGTTTCAACAATAAATTATACCTCCAAATTTCAGGCACATCAATGGGCTCTTCGGTGGCCCCTGCATATGCAAATATTTTTATGTATCATTTTGAGAGGAGATTCATTCTTAAAGAACCATGGAACAAAAACTTGATTTTCTGGAAACGATTTATTGATGATATCTTTGGTATTTGGAATGGGACACAGGATGAATTACAACAATTTTTTGTTTACCTCAATGGATGCCATAGAAAGATTCAGTTCACATTGGAAATAGGTAACCCACAAACACATTTTCTGGATGTGGACATCGCCAGATCAGACAACACATTCACCACAAAAATATATAGAAAACCCACAGATGCTAATAGGACCTTGCATTTCGCAAGTTTTCATCCATCTCATTTGAAACAGAACTTACCTTACAGTCAATGCCTAAGAGCCAAAAGAATCACTTCAGACGCAACTCAATTGTCACATGAATTTGAAAAAATGCGTACAAGATTCCAGACAAGAGGATTCCCGGATTCTACCATCAATAAAGCCATTGAACGTACCATAACCTTGGAGAGAAAAGTGCTATTGAGAGAAAAACCAAAAAAGGAAAACACAAGATTGATGCACACACTCAAATTTTCAAGTCAGAGTTTCCGGATTAAAAAGATCATTCTAAAGATTTGGGACATCATCAAGTCTGATAGCAATCTGAATAAATTATTTCCAGAACCTCCAATGTTGGCCTTTAAAAGGGGCAGAAATTTCAGAGACTCACTCATCAGAGCTGAAAAACAAAAATGCCAACAGCAAACGTTCTTGGCCAAACCAAAACATGGCACCTTCGCTTGTCTCAATTGCCAACACTGCTCGAATATTTTAAAAGGAGACCACATTCGACATCCGAACAGTGGCAAGAAAATCCCTTTAAAAGACTTCACAACTTGTGACAGCAAAAATCTGATTTACGCCTTGAAATGTCCTTGCGGCAAATACTATGTAGGTAAACCCATAAGAAAAATAAAGGAAAGGCTCACAGAACATAAATCGAATATAAGAACAAGCAATCAGAAGTCACCAGTGTTTAGGCACTTTAAGGCGAACCAACACAACATCTCACAGATCCGATGGGTGGTCTTAGAAATCATGAAAAACTTGCCAAGAGGAGGAGATAATGCAAAGAGACTTGCACAAAGAGAACTATTCTGGATCCACAGACTTGACGCCCTAGCTCCCTTAGGTTTAAACGAAGACTTTTACATGGGTCCTTTTCTATAAATCTCACTAAAGACATGATCGACCTCCTAGAAATGTCACTTGCAAACCATACTCTGTGTCAAAGGTTTCCCCCCCGGCTCACCTGAGTTCTCTTCTTGTGGCGTTCCGCGGAGGACTCCTTCTCCCGGCCGGACCGGGACTTGTATAAGTGCGCGCGAGTCGAGTCTGACTCCAGCGCGAGCGTTCAAAGTTCCAGGAAGCCGCGTGTTCCAGGACGTCCAGGAAGAGGATCGAAGAAAGGTAAGAGATACTGGAAACAGGGGAAAAGGGAAGAAAGAATAAGGGAGTTGGCCAGGAACTTGAAAGGGTAACGCCGAGCAGCACACACACGTCAAGACACTACCTAGAGATAGCGTTGAGACGCGGGGGCGTGGCCCATTTATAGAACGTGCCGTGTCCGACGTACAGGCTAGTACGGAACACGGCACTGGGCACGGCCATGTTGGAAGTATCAAGGAGCACACTCTCCGTCTGGACCAGGACCAGGAAGACCAGAAGGGGCTATGTCCATGGTTCATGACAGCATGCCTCCTCCGAAACCCCGTCCCACCAGGCTTGCCAGGGTGTATGAGATGGAATCTTCTCAGCAATCGAGGGGTGTTTAGGTTGGATAGTGGTTCCCATGTTCTCTCGCTAGGAGGATAGCCTTTCCACTCGACCAGGTATTGAAGCCGACCCTGTTTGTACCTGGAGTCACATATTCTGGATACTTCATATTTAAGCTGATTGTCCACAATCACAGGACTGGGTCTGCCGGTTTTCCGGGTGGAGTGGATGTAGGGTTTGAGTAGAGAAGTGTGAAAAACTGGATGTATTCTCTTCCAGGAGTCTGGTAGCTTGAGCCGATAAGAAACAGGATTGATGATTTCTTTTATGGAAAATGGACCATAATATCGGGGGGCTAACTTGTTAGGGCGTAGATGTCGTGGTAATAGTTTCGAGGACAACCAGACCTGGTCATCAATAGAATAGGAGGGTGCTGGTCTTCTTTTGGAATCAGCATATCGCTTAGTGCGAATCTGGGCCTTTCCCAATTGTTCCTTGGCTTCCTTGTGGATGTTGAGTAGAGTTTCAATCCAGGAATCAAGTGAAGGTACTGGAGTTGGATGTGGTAGAACTGAAGGTAACACGGAGGGATGAAAACCTTGACTGCAATAGAAGGGGCTAACGTTGATCGCTGAGTGATCTGAATTGTTATAGGCAAATTCGGCCAAGGGTATAAGGAGGGACCAATCATCCTGTACCTTGGTTGCAAAACAACGAAGATATTGCTCCAGGGTTTGATTAACACGTTCTGTGGCCCCATTGGTCTGTGGGTGATATCCAGATGAAAGAGCGCGTTGCATCCCTAGAAAACGACAGAGATGTTTCCAGAATTGTGAAATATATTGCGGTCCTCGGTCCGATATGATCTTGGAAAGGAGTCCATGAAGACGGAAAATGTGTTCTAGGAAAATTCCTGCGAGCTCTGAAGAGGAAGGAAGTTTATAGAGAGGCGTGAAATGTGCCATATGAGTAAACAAGTCTATGGCTACCATGATGGTCGTGTAACCCCGGGAAGGTGGTAATACCACGATGAAGTCTGTAGCTATACATTCCCATGGTCTTGTTGCAGTGTAGGTTGCAATAGAAGGCCCGCCGGTCTCTTATTGTCGTGCTTATTCTGACTGCAGACAGTACAGGTCTTGATGTACTCTTGTACCTTGCATTTCATTTCCGGCCACCAAAACTGTCTTTGTATAAAACGGAGCGTGTTGGTTACAACACGATGTCCAGAATGAAAAGTATCATGGCAGAGAGTTATTATTTTATGTTGAGGTTTCGGTGTGGGAATGACCAAGGCATTGTCCTTGAATAAGTATCCTTCCTTGATTCTTAAGTTCCAGGGATTCTTCCTAGAGACGTCCTTCCAGAGGTCAGAGGACTGGGTTTTGGCTCGAATCTCTTCCAAGAGGTTGATCGCTTGAGCTATAAAGATTGTGTTGGGAAACATTGTAGGATAGGTCCTATCTTCAGTGGTTAAATAGTCAGGACAAGGCGTCATTTTATATTGAACACTGGTTGGAATATATACATCGAATAAAGGGCAGAGATTGTACATCAATCACTATTCAGAAGTCAACATCATCTTCAATCACCTTTCAAGTAATGCTTTCATAAAAATCTTTATGATGCGATTACATAATACATTTATGTTTCACTTCAACTTTAAATATGTTGCTCATTGTTATGTATTGTATTAATTATTGTAACAAAGTGGCATGTAGGATTGTATGCCAAAATCGACCATCTTATGTAACATTAATTTTAATCTGCTTTTACATATTTATTATAACAATTACTTTGATATAGGGGAGGCTCGAACTTCTACCACGTATTATTTGTCTATTGCTACCGGTATGGAGGATGAGGTATGAGAATTGAGAATGTGTATTAATAGTTGTTGAATAACAATAATTTGTCTTTAAATTAAGGTAAGTGATACATTTTTGACAATTTACAATACTGTCAGCAAATTGCTCAGAATTAGATCAATAACCTTGTATTTATCACCCAAACATATGCAACAACGACAAACCTTTACAAAAACATACTATGTAACTGAATAACATGGAACCTTACACTATATGAATGGTTTATGTTCATAAACTTTAGCTGCCTACTGTAAGGAAGGCATGGTATCAAACAGTGAAGACAGACACAAATGACCACAGTTCAAGAGTGTTTATTGAACTTCAAATGGGTTGGTTGAACTCCTACCCAAGCCTAAATTGAAGAATGGGAGCAAGCTACGACCATCAAATAATAACGCAGTCCTAGTGGAGTCTTTGTCAAAATAAAAGGGACTATACTAATAAACCTATTGCCAATCCTTACTTCTAAATATAAAAGGGTGTGGGACAATTGTATATGCAAAAAGGAAAGTGTTCAAGAAATACTATGTCAGGGTAGTTGAGCAGTAGGCTTCCCCTTCCCCACGTTTCCACCACGGACAAGGCGGCACGTTGAGCTTCACACACTCTGGCTTTCTCACCACGAGGAAACAGTTCAAAGCACAGGTTTCAGGGCTTTTTTGCCAAAGCCTCTTTTCCATTAACAGTCTCTTACTTCAGAGAGCCTGTCATCACACACAAATATGAAAGTTCCACTCCTTTTAGTATTTTCACATGTGCATGTTCTAGTTTCTAATGTTCATCAGGGTCTCCCTCTTTCTGGCACAGAACCCCTTTTTATCACAATGTTCACACTTGGTCGCCCGCGTTCGGGCTCGGACCATGAATCTCCCTCGTTCGGGCTTGGATCCTTTTGATATCTCTATGTTTACATTTGGTCTCCCTCGTTCTGTTTCAGACCTTGGACCTCCCTCGTACGGGCTCGGCCATCATGCTATTAAAATCAAAGACTTTCGAATGTGCGATAGGTTTTTATTAAACCCTTGCAGGACCACTTTGATTCACTTCACACAATGTTCTTCCAATCTTGTATTTTCATTTTTCTTGGCGGGATACCTTACAGAGACCTTCGACTGAGCACATTCACAGTGCCGAACCACTCTGTCAACGGTATCGCATCTTACCTTCATCAGCAGTTTAGCTTTACTTGCATCTTTCATCACACGCTTTTAAAATGTTTGTTCCACCGCTCGTTATACAATGTTGCTGTTTGCAACCTTACCTTCAACACAGACCGGTCTTTCATCGGTCTCCCCAACTCACCGGCTGTGTTGATCTCTCTGATACCTCTTTGTTCTTGGAGCCAAGGAAGATACCATGGCGGCTGCTGCTGCTCCTCCCCACCCAGATCAGTCACACGGGAGGACCTTCGGTATATGCGACACACCGCACAGGATTCTTCAGTCTGGTTTCCTGGCCTTACTCTTTCTGCCTCAAAGGTTTTGTGAAAGTAACAGTTTTTTGCCAAAAAGGTCACTGGTATTTCCTTCCTTTCGAACCCTTCTTGGTTTCCCGTCTTTCTCCCCTCGTTCAGCTGCCGACTCAAAACTGCTGTTCCCTCGTGTGCTTTGCCTCAGAGTGTGCTCTCGTGCTCCGCCTTTTATCCATGTGGGAAAGTTTAATGGAAGTCAGGTATGAGTGATTGTCAGTAATAGCTTGATTTCGCCTGACCATAGTAGCGGGACATGCTAGGTACACTGCTCGGGTGTGAGACTGTTTTCTCCCAGAGCCGGCTGTCCATGTGAAAGTGTTCGAAAAGGAAAAGGGGGAAGGGAGGTTCTTATGTATCCTACCTGGTAGAATAGAGTAAAGGTGTTACGAGGAGGGGATACCGCGTCTCGCCATCCGGTCTCTCGCTTCCACTCGAAGACCCCCTCACCCAGGTGATCCTCCCGCATTTATCAACCCCCAGGGTCTCAATCCAAAGGCGAGGGCCATGCCCTGGCCACTTGAGAGAGAGAGAGCTCTGCGGCGACTAGCGGGCGAGACACCTTCTGGTTTCTCACACTACCCAAAGCGAAATAGGTTCAAAAAAGACATTGCATCGTGTTAAGATGAATTTCTGAACTCTGCCTGGTGTTCAGAAGTTCAGAAGGCTAGCCTAGTTTCTTGGAACAGGGTAACCTTCTGGACAAGCCAGACCAATCAAGGTAGCATTGGTGGCAGTCAAGACTAGGTCTCAGGAGGGGTGAGGGTGATCCAAAGCCCACAATGAGCACACACAGTAAATGACACTACAAATTACTCTCTCAGGTGTATATATCAAAAATACATATACATTTATTAAAGGCCTTTTGAAATCATACACAAAGCAAATCTCAGCATTAATAACTAAACCAACACAACGCTACTATTAAACATATATACAGTCACCAATGGCCTAAAGGAATAGTACACAGTAAGGGTCCAGAACCTGTAAGGAAAGGGATCATACAGTACAAATATCGTTTAGGCAGTTCTTCACTATTCAAACCTAACTGAGAGGCAGTCCAATCCCTAAAATGAGTGGAGCCTTGTGCTCAAAAGTACTTTCTGTGCTGGTGCACGTGATTGCGCGGTTGAGGCAAAAGTTGGGAATAGCTCGGTAGCACAGGCTACCTCAATAAAGAAGAGTGGCCCTCAGCGGACACTTGTGCGTAAAAATTGATGGATGCACCAGGGGCCACCGGTAAGGGTTGCAAGTACTCACCGACCCTCTGCGCTCTCCGGACCAAACTTCGGCAGTCGAGTCTACTTTGGTCGCAGGTTCAAATCCTGCAGTTACCCAGCTCTGCGGCTTTCAGGGGCTGCGTTCCAGGGATGATTCTGTGGCAGGACAGTGGTGATTTCTCTGCTCCTGATGAAGGGATTAGGCCAATTCCATTGCAGAGAGTCTGAGGGCACAGTGGGCCCAGCAGCAAGGCACCCACAAAGTTTGTCACTACAGCTGGGCGACACAGTGACCGTGTATGCTCGGGTTCAGGCATACTCTTCTAATTCCAGACCTAGGAATGCTAGGTGTACGAAACCCTGCAGGACACTGCCTTATACCCAGAGCTTACTGTCTCCAAATGCTCAAGTGTCAACGCGAGATGGTGACAGTTCCAGGGCCAAAGTCCTGTGCAAGCTGGTCAGTTCACTGGGTGGTCCTGCAACACTTCCGAAAAGGCTCGCTTACAGGTTAAATTGGAGGTGCCAAGAATAGCTTGTCCCACTATTCCAATGGGTCGAAGCGGCTTTGCAGACCTTTTAGAAACAGGTGGTCCAACGGGACGACAGCAGGCTCAGGGTGCCAAACCTTCCAGCAGGTCACCAGCGGTTCCTTGGCTCTGTTTCTTGGTTTCAGGATAGTTGGCTCCTTTCCTAAGTTTGGTGTGTACTCAAGAGATTGAACTGGAATAGGTGTAAGATGCCTTCTCTTATCCAGAATCGCCAAAACTAAGAGGACCCAGTGAGAGATCTGCTCACATACAGCCATCCCAGACGTGGACCAATCACAGACCATGGCGGTCCAAGTCATTCTCAGCACACCAGACATTCTGGCACCCAGGATGTGTATTGGAACTAGACAATCCTGTCCACATCCTGGGGGCAAACACAGGCATGCAGAAGTCTGTGAAAGCTTCAGTTTGTGTGGGGGTCTGCATGACCAAATAAGGAATTTCCTGGGCCTGCTCGACCTGGGGAAGGCAAAGGGACAAGATGGCCAAAGGACAGAACAAAGGACCTCGTGGCATGGCCATTTTAGGCACTGGCCCCACTGTCCTGGGCCATACACTTTAAACGCGGTACGGGCTATAGAAAAGGGTTAAAAATACATGGAAAGGAGGAGGCCACCAGGGGGCGCAGGCAAGATGGCTTCCTGATCCGCGAGCTCCCTTGATGGCCCCGGGAGAATAGCGGAGACACAAGAGAAAACCGAACGCTCGCCGTACCAAAAGCAGAAAAATCGGCGTGTGCAACTATCAGGAACCTGGAGACACCTTCCCGACGCTTGAGGCTGCTCCCGCTGCCGAGCTTTCCCCCGGAGAAGTTGCGCGCCTTCCCCTCCCCCATCGGGACATGAGGCACACGCGGGAGGAGGTCCTCTCACTGCCCTGCGCTTGGCGGGCGAGGAACACCCTGCGCGGCTCGGCGCACCTCTTGGCCAGCTCCCCCTCCAGGACAAGCACTGAGCAGGGGGAGCCGCGGCCCCCCCCCCACCAAGACATCAGGGCCATGGGACCCTCAGTGAGCCTCCCGACACCTGGCGAAAAGAAGAAGGGTCGTTTGGCCCACTGAGAGGCACATCCGGGGACACGAGGGGCCCCCACTGCCGAAGGGGGCTCCCAAGAAGTCACTCTTGCCCCCTCCACACTCGCACCGCCGGAGTCACTGGAAGTCCCGGGGCGTCGCGGGAGCGCGCCCGGGCCCCTCCTCACAGCGGTGCTCAGCAAAACCGGAGACACGCTGTGCGCAGGTGGTGTGCTGCTGGCCAGCCCACTCCCCGGACCTTTCACCCACCACTGTTACCAGCTCCATCTGGGGCCAGGGGCGACGTGGGAGCGTGCTCGGGGGCCCCCATTGGCCCACCAGCAGCGGACAACAAGGTAGGAGGCGAGTGCCCAAGACCAGCAAGGCCCCAACACTCCCAAGATAACTCCAGCGTGTCGGAGGAGACCCCAGTGAGACCACAGCTGGCCAGCAATACGGGAAAAACACATTCCCCTCCATAGGGCAGCTGCCCCTCTCTGGTTAGGTGGCGGGACTGCAGCTGGGGGGCTGCTGAGATTGGGGGAGCCCCGGAACACCAGACCTAGGGGAGAGAACATCCAACCGGGTGGAGGCCCTCACATACCCCAACTGCCAGCGCTGGAACACCGAGTGGGATCTAGCCCTCAGGGTGCCAAGGAGTAAAACATACAAGGGGTGGCGGAACCTGCTCTGATGGACAGACTGGATCCCCAATAAGTGCAAACAATTACAGGTCCCTGAAGGCCGGATCGGAAGTCAAGTCTGGCTGGAGTGAGACCGGAGGTGAGTTCTTGACCCGGAGAAGGACCACTGGGGCGACCAAACGACCATGGAGACGTTAAGGGGGAGGCAACCCAAGCCCCTGATATGAACGCTATGCAAAACAACATTCAAACGATCCTCGAAGAAATCAGAGGAATGAGAACAGACATGGGGGCTAAATTGGCAGACCTCACTTCCAAAGTCTCCACCCTCGAGGACAGAATGGAGGGGGTTGAGAATAATCAGGTAGCCACCGCCCTCCTGAAAACGCAAATGGAGGTACGATTCAAGGAACTACAGCAACGAGAGGGGGAACTCTGTCGCAAGGTGGACGACATGGAAAACCGGGAACAGAGGTCTAACCTCCGGATTTTCGGTCTAGTAGACGGGCCTAGAGGCCAAGGTGCAAGTCATCATTAGGATCGTCCTAGGTACCGACTCAGGAGAGACCGTCCTGATCGACAGAGTTCACCGGGCTGGAGGAGGCGGAAGGGGCCCACGCTCAGTCCTTGCCAAATTCCACTACTACAGGGACAAAGCACGGATACTCGAGAGGGCAAGGACTTTGAGAGACATACAATACGACAATTCCAGGGTGGCGATCTATCAAGACCTGTCCGCCCTCACGTTGCAGATGAGGAAAAAATGCACAACAATTACCAGATGGCTACAGGAGAAGGGGGTCCGATATCGCTGGGGTCACCCGTTCTACCTGGAATTTGAATGGCAAGGGGAACGCCACCACCTCGTGACCGAAGAGGATATTCAGAGAACGCGGATGAACTTGTGGGAGACCCCCCATGGACCCCCCAGGGACAGGAATGAGACTGGCGGAGACTCTGCCCGGGCCCTCCAGAGCCCCCCCACGACACAGGGGAAACACAAGATGAAGGGCACACGGAAGTTCCAGAAAACAAGGCATCCGCCAGCCGAACTTGGTGACCCCGTCTGATCGCATTGGGGAGGTCACATGGAGGTCCGCAGGAATGCACTTGTTCCCACAGTCGGTGGGGGTCTCCCCAGTTTTGGGGGAGCCACACACTATTTGTTTCATTGACATGACACAATGTTTGAGACCGGTTGATCGGGGGGATCCGTGGGGGAGCCGAGAGGCAGAGGACCCCCGAGCCTGAATTATGCCATAGTGCAATCACTTGTGGCCCCTCGACGGTCCTCCGGTGTTGGCAAATGCCGAGTGTTGTCTTTTGAGTGGTGCCACTGTTGGCAAGGTTTATGTTTAATTGGTGTATTTGAATATCGTAGGCACTTTTATGCGGGAGCCGATAGCCCACCGACCTCTCGTGGGGGTGGCGGGTTGAGGTCTCTGATGTTAGCGCCCACTCCCCGGCCCCCGCTCTATGCCAAAGTAAGACACAGGAGACACTCAACGAGCGGTGCGAGAGGGGGGGAGAATTGAGTGGGATCCCACACGGGGATAGAAATACCAACTAGGTTCGGGAAGAATATTTTTAATAAAAAGTTGAAGGGCACGTTCCGTACCATCTAATCTCCCGGGGTCTGGGCAGCAGCCCTGGTGGTTCGTTAACCAACCCTGATGCTTGTCGGGCAAGGGAGACGAACGCCTTACACAATGGGTAAGGGAGATGGGGTAGAAGGGAGGGGGTGAGAGAGGGATACAGGATACGGGGATACCATCCCATGGTAAGGGGACCTAATTCAATTGATGAAGCGGAGGGAACCCACTGAAACTCCACATGGTAGTGATGACCATGGCTGAGGGAAGGATTGGCACGCTCAACGTCCAGGGCCTAAACTCACAAAATAAGCGGTCTCTTATTGGCAACATGTTTCGTAAACAGAAACTGCTAATCCTTTTCCTGCAGGAAACACACTATATGAGGGGGGCTGAATCGGCGATAAAAGGAAAGGAGATTGGTAGGAACTTCTGGGCCTCACATAAATCCTCTAAGAAGGAGGGGGTGGGTATTCTCCTGGGTAAATCATTCCACCTTACTGATGTTGAGACGAAGAGGGGTTTTGGGGGTAGATTTCTGGGGATCAAGGGCCTGTCTTGTGGTCTCGTGCAAAAGGGATGTGACCTAGCAGTTCGGGCTGGACTACCCCTTTGGGGGTGGGACCAAGCCTGATTTGCATATGGTTTTTCCCCTTTTGTAATGGCTTGGCAGGCAAAGAACGATGGTCTGGAGGGTTGCCCAGAGCAATGCCAGAGGTCAAGATTTATTCTAAACCTTCCAGCCATCAACTCTTTTGTTTTGCTATGATCAAGGGCCTGTCCCAGGGCATGAGGGTTACGTTGGCCACTCTGTACGCACCGAACACTGGCCAAATCAAATTTCTCCACAAAGTCCTTAAAGTCACGGACGATTGGGCAGAGGGAGCTATGATCCTGGGTGGAGATTTCAACCCCATCACAGACCCTCACCTAGATTGATGGTCGGTCAGAGGGGTCGGGCCAAAAGGCCCCACCAGGGATAACCTAGCAATGAGGGACCTCCTCCAGGAATACTACTGGGTTGACGTTTGGCGGAAATGCAAACCGGCCCCTGGGGGCTACACGTTCTTCTCCCCCCCATCAAACCTATACCAGAAATGATTTACTATTGGTGTCGGAAGAAGGAGGGGGGGGCGGGGTTGGGAACCCTATGGTTGAATCGGTGACCTGGTCAGACCACGAACTCCTCGTCATGGAGTGGCGACTGCAGGACACCCCAAAATCATATAGATGGCGCTGTAACGATACCCTCATGAGGGATCAGGTCTTTAAAGAATTCTTAAGGAAAGAAATGGAAAACTACTTCACGACAAATGACACGGGGGAAATCCCAATGGCTATAGTCTGGGAGGCCACAAAGGCCACCTTCAGGGGCCTCCTAATTGCAGAGGGTTCGGCCAAAAAACGAGAGAGAGCGCTAATAGAGTCTAAACTCTGTGAGGACCTACGGGCCTTGAGGGCCCAGCTCACGAAAGGCAACCTAGACCGCAAAAACCTCCTGAGTAAAATGAGGGACAAGAGGCAAGCCCTGCACACAATCCTAATTGGGGAGGTGGTCAAGAAAATGAGGTACACAAAGCAAAGATACTACGAAAAGGGAGATAAGGTTGGTACCCTCTTGGCACACAGGTTGAGGGGAAACAGAGCGAGTAGGAGAATAGAGAAGGCCAGAGACGAGACTGGTAACACTCAATCAAAAACAGGGCCTATAGCCGAGGCCTTCGCGAATTTCTATAGGGCACTCTACACTAAACAGAAAGGCGAATCGCTAGATGATATAAGAAGATACCTCGAGGACCACCCCCTCCCAAGACTCGTGGACCTAGAGAGGGAAACACTGGAAAAGGAGATAACCGGGGAAGAGGTGGAAGAGGCTATCAAGAAACTGAACGTAGGCAAGACCCCGGGGGGAGATGGCTACACGGCTGACTTCTATAAACAGTACCAATCTGTGTTGATACAGCCGCCCACCAAACTCTTTAATCACATTAAAACCTCAGACACTATCCCGCCAACATTCTTGCAGGCCATAATCATAGTAATCCCCAAGCTCGATAAGGACCCGGCGGAATGCGGCTCGTATAGGCCCATCTCGCTACTAAATACAGACGCAAAGATCTTTACAAGGATCCTGGCAACCCGCCTAGAAAAATGTCTTCCCCGATTGATCCACCCAGACCAAGTCAGTTTCGTGATGCACAGACAGGGGGCCGATAGCATGCGCAAAACCCTACACATACTAAGTTCAAAGTGAGTTAGGGTGGAGGGCGCTCTTCTCCTGTCCCTAGACGCAGAGAAGGCGTTCGATAGGGTAAGCTGGGCCTTCATGGAAACTGTCCTATCATCCCTGCGGATGGGATCCAAATGGCTAGAATGGATGAGAGCCCTTTACTCTCACCCCTCAGCAAAAATTACAGTGAACGGATGTGAATCCGAAGCCATCCCATTAGAAAGGGGCACAAGACAGGGGTGCCCACTCTCCCCCCTCATATATGCTCTAGTAATGGAGCCCTGGGCCGTAGCTATAAGGGGAAACGACAAAATCCAGGGTATCGAAATGGGTGAAACCAACAATAAAATAACCCTCTTCGCGGATGATGTCCTGCTATATTTCTCCAACCCATCTCAAACAGTCCCCGAGGTACTAAACAGCTTAGAACAATATGGGACTCTCGCAGGTTACAAGGTAAATCTAGATAAATCAGTTGCATTTCCAGTAGGCCAACTCAACGACGCGGAGAAACAATATATTGAGGGCCTCCCGTTTTGTAAGCAACCAGAGGGATCCTGCCACCTGGGGATCCAGATTCCTTTGGGTCTGACCGACCTTTTCAACGCAAACTACCCTCCTCTCTGGTTGGCGGTCAAACGAGACCTGGAATGCTGGACGAAATCTGGCCTCTCGTGGATGGCACGGCTTATCTCCATCAAGATGGTCATCCTTCCCAAATTTGTATACTTGTTCCAAATGCTGCCGACCCAGATACCGAAGCCGTTCCTCCTAGAGATTAAGCAAACTCTTCTCCGCTACCTTTGGGTGGGAAAATCCCACAGAATCGCTTACGACACCCTGATAAGGCCCAAAGACGAGGGTGGAGTTAATTTCCCTGACTTAGACACGTACTACAGGGCATCCCAGTTGCGAGTTCTGGTAGATCACTTGACAATGAGCCTGAAGAAACAGTGGGTGGGGCTGGATAATCTGCTTTTCTCTCCGGTCATGCTAGACGAATGGCTATGGGTCCCGAAAGCAAGGATTCCAAAAAGGGTATTGAGACATCCAGTACTAGGGGTGATATGGACCATATGGAGGAAGGGGGCTATTTTAGGTGGCTCACAACGTGCCCCTCGCCCCTGAGCTGCATCTGGGCTCCCCCACTCTGGGAAGGTATCAACGAGCCACTGGCCTTCCAGCAATGGTACGAGGCAGGTCTTTGTAGAGCGGGACAACTCTGGACAGATGGGGTGTTCATACCCTTGGGGGATCTGAAGGGCGCCCTGGGTCTTCCCAATGTCTCCCCCTTCCGATACTTATTACTAAAGGGTACATAAATGGCACTACCCCCCACAAAGAATAGCCAGAATGAGAAGGGGCTATGATCCTCATTGTTGGAAATGCCACACAGAAATAGGGGATTGTGTACACATGTGGTGAAAATGTCACGCTGCACAAACCTACTGGAGAGAAGTCCTCTCTTGGATAAAAGAGGTAGATGCAATGGAAAGGACCCTATCCCCCTGGCTAATGTTGTTTGGTATTGAAGTTGAGGGGGGTCCAAAGGTGAAACACGACCACATGCTACATGTCATGCTAGTGGCGGCTAGATGCTGCTGGGCCCAAAAATGAAAATCACCCCGAGCCCCGGGGAGGGAGAGTGGGTTTCTAAAATACGGGCAATTTATGATATGGAATTTTTGACCCACTTGATCGACGAATCTAAGTCCAATATCGAGGGCCTATGGCTTCCATTCTTTCGACAAATATGGGAGAACGGCCTGAAAGACAACGACGAGCTCTGGACAGTCTCCTAGATCTGAACATTGTTGCCTGGACATCTCTGCTTTGCCCGAGAGGGACCTGAGTCACAGTTTTTACAGCCTGGCCCTGGTGGTTTCGAGCTACAACCCCCCCTTTATGGGGGGCCAGATTGTACTTGAGAGTTAACCTTCGTGAGATGACATGTTGAACCCCGCTGCTATCATCATTTAATGTACCATGGTGTGGGAAAGGGAGGAGGGTGGGAATGCAGGGAGGGGGGCAAAAGTTGTGAACATTAATCTTTTGTTTATTTCACAGGATGTATCATTGTTTTATTCATGACATGACCATAAAAACTTAATAAAACCAAATTTTCAACAAAAAAAATACATGGAAAGTAACAGCTGCCATCAGCTCTGTCCAAGGCACATTTGTACATTCACTGAAAAATCCTTTCAGGGGGTCAAGGGCCTTAAAAATGAAAAGGGGACCCCAGTGCACTGTTCTGTAAGGTACTTTGTGCACTGATAAAATGTTTCTAAAGAATAGCAACAAAGTGAAAGACTAAGGGAAACAAAGTCTCCCAGTACTGATTTCTTAAGGGCATGTCAGTTTTCCCATAACAAAATGAGCAAAAGCCCAGCAGAGTACAGCAGAAGGCTGGGCACCACTGGAAAAAGTCAAGCTAGGATGGTTAGTCAACAGCAAAAGGTTGAGGAGCTAAGAACTGGAGGGAAAATTACACATAAATAGAAATCTTTCCTAACACAACGCAACATTGTTTAGGCAGCAATTAACTCACTATGCTTTGCAGGATGATCTCGCACCCACTCCCTGTGACATTTCAGAAGGATTTCAGGTACAATTTCAAATGTATCTTTTTAAAATGTTACATGTATACAGTGTCCGACTTTATCTTAATAAGAATGTAAACATTCGTATTACAACGATGTACTGTATCCTTTCTCAATGTTTAACTGATATTGTAAGGCCAACAAGCATTAAATCAGCTTTCTCAAGATGTACTTTATGGGATCAAACATTTTAACATTAAATTGATAACAATTGAACCTTTTTGTTGAATTTGTGTGTACAAGGAATGTATTACTGAAGCAGTAGAAATTGAAGAGACACATGGACATGAGGTACACATAAGATATTGTAAAATATAATTTTCCAAATTTTCCTTTTGTGTAATTTTTAATATGTTTTATTGGTTTATATACATAGATGTGGTTCTATTTTAATATATGCATATATGATTCTGGAAGTGGAAGAGTAAATTGCTTGGTTTATACTTTTTCAAATTTGTTATTTTTCAGCTTGGTCTTGTATTTGGGAAATCAAAATGTACTGTTTCAAGGAAAATTAGGAAATAAATGGTAAATAATAAAACGTTTTTTTTAAAGAATTTGTTCAAAAATTATTCTATAGATATACATTTTTGAGGTTGGAATTCAAATATTCTGTATGTGTGCTATAAATTAAACATTAAAAAAAATCAATTAGAGGCCTAGGACAGAGAGGAGCATATTAACAGCACAAACTAATGATGTTGCTTGCCAAACCGATGTCACTTTGGAGCAACAACATTTTGAGTCTCAGCATGGTCCTCTCAAGATTCAGAATCGTGATGCAGATTTCCAGTGGCCGGAATGTGAATGGAATGTCACCAGTGACCCATGGAAAGTAAACCTAGATCATTGTTACTGCACGCACTTCACCCAGAAGAGACAGACAACGCAAAAGATGTTTCCGAATGCTTGCAGACCCGCTCACACTATCCACAACCTCTAAAAAAATGTTAATGGAAGAAAGAGACAATGGACCTCATTATAAATCGGCCGGTCGGGTAATAAAGTGCCAGTATTGATGTATACCGGCACTTTACCGGACCGGCCGACTACAGGTTTGCTGGTGGGGCACGGCAGGTGCCTGACTGGCAAATAAATCCGTAATTATCGGCACTGGTATTGCCGGTGCCGGTAATGGTGGCAAATCCCCTCATGGGACTACATGAATGGGGATTTACACCATCACTCTGGCACTCGTAATCCGACAGCAACAGCGCTGGGGTTCCAGAAACATTACTAACATTTGCCTGTATCCTGGCGGATCTACTGCCAGGATACCGGCAGCCTAATAATGAGGCCCAATGTTCCCTGGTTTCCCAACACATCCGGAAAATCCGGAAATATCACATACTGAAGTAAGTCAAGAATCTTCACAATTGATACAAGATTGTGCTCCTGATCTGGACTTCACTCTTCCCAGTGTGGAGGACTTGTCCACCACCATTGAATCCCAAATCACTGCACTGCTAGACGATTGGCTATTAAAGGACTAAAAATACATTGTATTCAACTGCTGCCTGGTAGAGATTGTGAAAATGATTAAATGTGACCATAGATTACATAGCAAGATTTGTGGGAAGCCATTTGTGAAGTTTACTTGTGTAGTCAAAGGCACCTACCTGAAGATCAGGGGTAGCTGTGTCCACATCATAACACATTTTCATCGTCTACTCAACCGATGCTTGTAAAAGGGCCTGCTGGAAATGTACTTTGTTCATCTTCTTTGTTATTCAGCAGATAATTTAGTAACATTTCAAGTTTCTATACATTTGTGGGACTTGGGTTCCTTACTAAAACCCAATACTACAAATATCAGAAACATTTCTTGTTCCTTGCTATTAGCCAGACCTGGAATCTAGAACAGATATCAATGGACAATGCTCTCGCAGGCCAAACACTCAGGCTTGCTGGTGATGGACAGTGTGACAGTCCTGGGTTTTCTGCTGAATACTGCACTTACCACTTCCAATAGATGGAAGGCAAAAAATATAGTGTGTACAGTTGTGAAAGTGTCTGAATTTACATCTTCTGTTGCCATGGAGAAATATGGTTTCATTAAATCCATTTGAACTTCTGCAATCTAGATGATTGCAAATAGACCCGATACCACTGTCAGGCACGTTGGAATACCAAAGGTCATTCGAGAGCAGTTTCCACACATACAGCATCAATATGATATATGGCATGTAGCTAAACCGATTTCTAAAAGAATTACAGCAGCTGGTAAAAAAAAGGATACAAACAGCATTTTAAATTGGTCAGTCTATCAGCAGCCATCTTTGGTGCCACTTAAAATCTTGTGATAGATCTGTAGATATTCTACTTGAGAAATAGTGTTCAGTGCTGTACCATTGTGCAAACGTACGCTCTTGGGAAGAAATTAGTAAGGAGCATAAGAAAAAGTAGTTGGTGACAGTCTCGCCGCCTCACATAGCACTTGAGAAGATTGTGTACGACAAAACGTTTTCAAGAGACATGTAGGTACTCATCGAATTCTGCCACACTGGAAATTTGTAGGTGTTCCATAATATGTGCCTAAAGTACAGGCCCAAAAAGTTACATTTTGGCATAGACTTGCACACAAAGAGAACGTTGGTAGGGAACAAGCAGAAACTGCAGGAACTTTCAGGATACTTCGTTACAACATGGCATTTACAAAAAGAAGCAAACAGTGGTTGGCAAAGCCAATATTCCAGCAGATGGATTTTGAATTTTTTACAGATCTGACATTGACTGTGGTGGCCATGTATACGCATGGAATGGCTCCAGATTTTGTTCTCGGAGCCCAGTCTACGCCACTCAACATTGCAAAAGAGGTTTGTCCTCCAAAACCTGAACTTGTTGAAAGGCTGACTCAAACAATATGTGGCTGTCTTCACAACATTTTCGAAAACAAGTTTTAAGCTTTTGCGCATTATTTGGAAACTGTTTTGATTGTACAAAAAAATGTAATAGCATATAATTTGTAATGTTATTGTTGAATAATTTAATTTCATTATTTTGGGTGATATGCAATATATTTATATTAAAATAATAAAAGTCAATGTGTTTTTTTTAAAGTGGTTGCCTTTATTTCCAAATTATCGAAAAGTATTTTATGATTATATTTCTCCATACTATGCTTTTTTATTCCCAATTTGTAAAATGTCTCAGAAAAAGCTCCATTACAAGAAATAGAACATCGACTGAAGGTAATGGAATTACATATTCAAATATTTAAAATACAACATATGCAAGATGTACTATATGTACTATTAAAATTGGTAGAATTTATCTTGCACACAGGACATGGATTGACGGAACAATAACTATTCATTGTGTGACTGATAGTAATAAAGCATTATAACCGGGCTGAAGTCGAAGGGACCTGTGCTTGAACGGAGGAGCCCCACTTTTTCCATTAGTCAACCAACTTTTTTCAGAGTGCACCATTCTATGCTACTTTCATATGAAACCGCGTTCAATTGATATGTCAATGAGTCAATGCCTTTTTTGGCACTTGAACACTGGATTAAGGTCTCACTGTGCACAACGCTGCACAAGTAGGCTGATGATGTATGAATTCCATTGCACCATATCATTATGCCTCTTCATCCTACGTTTAATTATAATAAAATGTCAAACCTCAGATACCATTTTGCACAATCCCTTCACTCTTTACTGACGTCCCTTCCCCTGCCTCGGGAGGATAGTTCAGGGCCAACGTGCTTGCCTTCGAAGCAACGCGACACAGAGCATCACAGGTTCGATCCCCGGGTACACGGATAGAAACCTCTGGGTAATAAGCGCGTTATTAATAACGTATCATATACCTAGCACGCCACCCCTTTCATTTAGCGACATTGCCGATCGAGTAATTGCTTGTAAATCAGCCCCTTTCATTGCTATGGTTCACATGTACATGTCAGATCACATTTATTTGCCATTCGTGTTATGCGAGACACGGGAAGAAGTTTTGGTAGGGCACTTGATGGTAATTGTAGCCATGGGCACTGCCCATGGACAAAACAGTGAAAGACGCTGAGTGGATTTCACCTATTTTATTTATTTTGCAGACATTGCACTTTTCTGTAACGCTGGCTGCATATTTCAATTCATGGAAGCAGAGGTAACTTCCTGGGGTGTCATCCATGGATATGGTGATGGAGAGGGAGTACGTCTCACCAATAATAGGTATGTTTGTTGTGCACAATGCAGAGGACCTTTCCTTCAAAACACTTAACATTTTCCAAAAGGGGCATGGAAAGGGATGAAAAGGATGGCATCTCAGAGGCGCACATTCTTGTGTCCTTTCACAGGGACAATATTGTGTTATGTGCATCAAATATGACTAGTAATGGTCTTATTAGAATAATATGTAATATCTGACTGTTACATCCAGATCTGTGCGTGTTATTGGACTGTGCACAAAAGTGAGTACCATAATCTTCCATCATTTTATCATTCATGGTTATTACTGGGGGAGCTATCGAACTTTTTTTTTATTTTAATTTTTTTTATTTGTGCTTCATCCGAATAACGGCTTTTCACATATACAACCGGATAAATAAATAAGAAAAGAAACATAATCACATAAAACCTTCATGAACTTATTATTCTATAATGCACACTAAGCCAGTCTCTTATTTTGATTAGTCTCTTCGCTGGAGCAGTACTTTACCATAAATGGTATTAGCCATCTATCAAACCACAAATCTGCAGTACCCGAACGACATTTATCGTAAGTGATGTCTCATGGCCTTCTATAAGTCGGTCCCAAAACATATCAGATGACAATCTGTCTTCTTTCTTTCTACAACTCGCAGGAGATATCTCACCCTCACTTCCCAGGTGCCTCTGTACACCATTAGAATATGTTTAATGGACTGCTGGCTAGCATCCTCACAAATTGAACACAATTTTTTGGCCTCTCCACCACGGCCCCAGCCCGACAACACCTCTGCAGTGTGGATCAGGTTTAGTCTGAACCTAAGGAAGGTCTGTCTCGCTTTCCGGCCAGGAGAGTGTCTTAGGTACCTTGGAAGGAAACCTTTTTCATTATCAAATAGCGAGAGTGAGCTGGCTAGAGATAGGCTATGCATTTCATCGATTGAACGGCAAGACAAGCATTCATTTTTCAAAATGGATTAGTTAAAATCGCTACATAAACATTTTTTGATTAGCAATCTACCCTAAATGCAACCACTCCTTCGCCTCTGGAGTCTTCCCTTCCCCCCTCAAGCACTCCCTTGTGCACCCTCTTCTCAAGAAACCCTCTTCCGACCCCTCCTGCCCGGCTAACTATCGCCCTATCTCCATCACTCCCTTCCTGGGCAAGCTCCTGGAGAAACTGGCCATCTCCCAGCTTAACCTCCATGCTGAATCTGTTGGTAGTCTTCATGACCATCAATCTGGTTTCAGAGCTGCCAGAAGCACGGAAACTGCTCTCCTGAACATCCGTGAAGACCTGCTCTTGAACCTCGATTCCAACACTCCGTGTGTTCTCATTCTGCTCGATCTCTCCTCTGCCTTTGACACTGTCAACCATGCCATCCTGCTCAACCGTCTCCGTGAAAACCTGGGTATCACTGGTCAGGCTCTGGCGTGGCTGACCTCTTTCCTTTCAAATCGACCCTCCCAGGTCCAACTGGGGTCCTTCCTCTCCGACATCTTTTTCTCCACCTGTGGTGTCCCCCAGGGATCTAATCTCTCTCCCTGGCTGTTCAACCAGAATCTGGCACTCCTTGCCCACCGCATCGCCGCTCTCTGCCCTAATTTCCAGTGCTATGCGGACGATACCCAGCTCATTTTCAGGCTACCCTCAGCCTCCCCCTCTCCTTCCCTCATCTCTGACTGTCTGTCTGCTATCCAGGAATGGTGTGCCGCCAATGACCTCTGCCTTAATGCCAGTAAGACTGAGATTCTACTCATCGGTACACCCACTCCCTCCTTCCCTGCAGCTCTCTGGCCTGCCTCCCTTGGCCCCCTCCCTGCTCCTACCTGCAATGCAAAAAACCTTGGGGTCATCTTCGACTCCACACTCTCCTTCTCTCCTCATATTTCTGATGTCGCTAAGAAGTCACACTTCCAGCTGCACCTCCTCAGAGGTATTCTTCCCTTCCTCTCCTTCCCCCAGAAGCTCACTGTCTCCCGAGCCCTGGTTCTCTCGAAGCTGGATTACTGTAACAGCCTCTATCTTAATCTGCCTGCCTCCACTCTCCGCCCTCTGCAACTCATCCAGAACAGAACTGCGAGACTTGTCCTTGGCCTCAAGCCCAGGGACCGTATCTCTCCAGGACTGAAATCTCTACACTGGCTCCCAGTGGCTGCGAGGATAAAGTTCAAAACCCTCTGCATTGTCCACAAGGCCTTCTGGGGCCTGGGTCCTAAATACCTTCAACTCTCTCTTCCCAAATATCTTCCTTCCCGAGCCCTTCGCTCATCCGCCTCCAACTCCCTCAGGGTCAGCCGCTTCTCGAAGCAACGAGCTGGGGGTAGATCTCTCTCCGCGGCAGGGGCCTCCCTCTGGAACAGCCTTCCTGCCTCCCTGAAACTTGAGGAGAACCATCTCCGGTTCCGGAAGCACCTCAAAACCTTCCTCTTTGCTTCTGCTTTCTCTCTCCCTCTCCCCTGCTGAACAGCTAATATTCTTCACTGAAACTGCACTGATTCTGCAACTGGACCACTCTTAACGGCCTCGGTCCTGGGCCCAGCCACTCTCCACCTGCACTGATGCCCTGGAACCCCTCTGCACTGCGGGACTGTCTCTGTATCCCTACAGCCCCCCCCTCTTTTCCAGCACTTGTTCTGCACTTACCTTGCACTTGCCACCAGCTGGCCCTATTTATTTATTACTTTACGCCACTTACCTTGTACTGCACTTCCCCCCCCCTCCCCTTCCCCTTGCACTTTTCCCCCTCCCCCACCCCTGCACTTGCGCGATCTGAATGACACCTGGCCTAGTAGGATCGTTGTCTGTCTCCCCTTGTTCCTCCCCTCTCTGCCTCGTCGCGCCTTGAAACACCTGTGTATAGGCGCGTTACAAATGCCATATCATATCATATCATAAATGGTTAGCAATTATATTGATCAATGTTTTCAATGTGGAAAGTGTGATAATCACAAAAAGACATAGAAGGTTTGCCACTTTTGGCCTAAACTCTTGCAATGAGAAGCAATTGGTTGGTTTAAAAATGGGGGAAATGTTTCACAAAAATGTATGACGACACGTGTGCGATCAGTGTGCCACCTCGCTTTTTCCTTATATGGTCATGGGCCTGATGCTGCTATATTGTTTTCTGGTTACCAGGCATTGTGCTGCTCGTGTTTGGGCAACACTTGGTACACAGTTATCCAATCACATTTGTGGTTTCAGATTCAGTGCTTTGTCACCTGAGAGGTGGAGCTTACCCAGGGGTGGGCTGGCCCACAGCCAACTCTGGAAATTCCCAGGTAGGCCTCTGCGCACTGGGCCTCTTTTGGATTTTATTTCCAAGTTTTCTCATAGGCATAGTGTTGGGTTTGCTGAAAATGTGCAATATGGGGCCACTTCGAACATGGTTTCCAGGGCATCTTTTGGTTCCTGGTTCATCCCTGGGCTTACCACATCCAACAGAAGCTCTCTCCGTGTCAGCCTGCATGACCTCTGCGTGGTAAGTGCCCAGCCACCTTAAATAGGAGCTGTTCAAATTCCTTGTTACGGCAGTTTGCATATGTTTTGAAAGTAATTCCTTTGCGCCTCACAGGCCTATGTCCCTACGTTGTCTGGTGTGCTGGGTGGCTTCCATAGTGAGAGCTGAAAAATGGCTTTAAAGGTTTATTTCCATGCAACATGACAATATGCAAATAAATTATTAAAGCAAGATCTCGAGCCAAAAGAATATCATTGTAGCTTTATTTTCCATACTCTCCATGGAAAACTGCAATCAAAGTGATGCACGCTCTTTAAAAAACTGTGACCAGTTACCTAGGTATAGAGCCTGTTTGCAGACATCATTTAACTAAAAATACAAAAAATGTGCATATCAAGCTGTGAAACAAAGGTGTCTTTTAAAGGAATTTCATTATGTTACTCACTTTATTTGTGCTGTAAGCAGACCAATCTGGTAGGAAATAGGAGCTGTGAGGGTCTTTCAGTTGCAAATGTCCCATTAAACGCCAAATTGTCTAGTCATTCCCACATAATAAAAGTGCTGCCGAGAACAAAAGAAATGTAACTGTGAAGCCTTTTTTTTTTGCTGCAGAGCCCTAAACGCTGTTTTCCTGCTCATGTGTTTGGAAGGTGAACAGGTCCCTTTAGCAACAGCCCAAGAATTTCAGAAAGTTGGAGAGGCGGTGGCAGGGACGTAATTTCACCAAAATGGCAGGGCTAGCGGAAGTGACATCATACGACCCTTGACCTCTGATGACATCACAGGAAGTGATGTCATTTGACCCCACGCCGAAGTGATAGCGGGGGAAGCGATGGAACACGACCTTTTACCCTTGGCAAAACAGAAAGCGGTATCACATAGCATTGTTCCTAAGTACAGTACGAAAAATATGGTTACGAAATCACTATAATGTGAGATACATTTCATAAAAGAATGGATCGCCATATGTATCAATAAGATCAGTGTGTACAAGCCCATATTACCAAATTACTGTGAATGCAAGCAGACGTCCATGGCCAAATGATAATTATGTTTTATTATATAGCCCTTACACTTAAGCGCTTTATATAGAATACATACAATATCACCCAACCTGTGTTGGTACTCATTTATCGACCTCAGACGGATGAAAGGCTGAGTTGAGGTATTTAAGAACAGACTACATCAGTGACTCACCCCCTGAAGTGTGCCTGAAATAAACCTTTAATGAGTCTATCAATTATTGTATAGAATTCCAGAAAGACAAATTATTTGGTATTCTTTCTTCTTTAGGGTTATCGCTGAAAGCGTTAGACTTGTGGAACCCCTGTTCTTTTTTAATAATTTTCTTTATAAGAGGCCTGAACAAGATAGCCAGCCACTCCAGAAGCAAAGAGCCACGTGATGCTGGCCACAGCCCAGGAGCTGGATTAAAAAGAAAAAAACATTTTTTTTTCGTTTTTTTTTGTAGGGGTAGCAAGGGAGACCACAGGGGTAGCAAGGGAGACCTCAGGGGTCGCAGTTGTGTCCCCCGGCAACCTCTAAATGACGTCCCTGGCAGGTGGAGACCAACGTCAATTAGCTGATTAATGGTGTTGCCGCCTGGGGGCAGGAAGCTCACTTTGGCTCTCCACATTCAGCGACTTAACATGGGCCATGCCCTATGCTGAAGCTCTTTTATATAGTCCCTAAATCCCCTGGATCCAGCCTTGCAGTGATTCATTGGAGCAGATGGGGGTGGGGATCTTTTTATTAACCTGCGTCACGGCTGTCAGAACCTACTCAAGACTAAGCCCGCTTACTTTCCTGCAGTTGACACATACGTTGTGTGTCATGTGTAAGTCCTAATAATTCTCATTGCGGGGTGGCATAGCTTCAGCAAACATGCAATAAAGTGAATTCTATGCTTCTATGTCAAACCCATTACAGTGCTGTTCCAGTGCGAGTTTTAACTAAAGCTCTACATTGTATGGAGAGCTCGGGAGCCCTGTATCCCATGTCTTGTGAAACACTCTCTTCGGGCGTCCCTACCCCCACACATCATGGGCAATGACCCTTGCCTCAGCAGCTACTAAAGGAGCAGCTCAGTGCTGGTGCCTCAATACATCACCTCTGGTGGGTCTGATTCATGACGACTAGATTGATTCATAAAGGCCACTGTTTCTTCATCAATATCGCCTACTGCTGATAGTTTTTCATACTCATCTCGCAATAGGTGCTGTGCTTGAACAGAACACATAGCGATATTTGTGGGCGATTTGATAGGTTGGGCAGCAGGAGGTATGTCAACGGTGGCCGTTACTTGGGAGATACATATTTCTCCCGTTTTACATGCTAAGGCAATGGTTGTATCCGCCACTTCTCTCCCCGCTTGCTCAGATTTCACACTAGGAGGACATAGTTGTGGATCAGGCACCGCTTCATCTGAAACATTGTTAGCAGCCAATTGCATTTCAGCTGGAACATTAGTTATAGTCCTTTGCTGCGCTACATCAGAAGACATACTGCATGGCAATTGTACGTTAACATCTTTTTGTAGGGAAGCAGGCATCAAGTTTTCCAATATCACTGTGTCTATTTTGCAAAACGTGCGAATATCTACATTTAAAGAACTCGCACGCTTTCTGTTTTTGTTATATTTGAGCCTTTTAACCATTAAGGCTTTCTTGGCTTGTAGGGGCAATAGGTTATAAATATCCGGCCCATTCTCTGGCATTCCCAATTTTAATGAATTTATTTGTCTTGACATGACCAATACTAAACTATAAAACACTGATATACAACAAAATAAACAACTCCTCTCACCAAAATACCTGCACTCCCGCTCCCGCTATCCCGCTAGATAGCAAGACAGCCCACTCAGCAACCACTCGCTCAAACGCGCGCGCTAAACGCACAGAAATAGTGGTTTTACAGTGGAGCTGAGAGGGTTGCTCGGAGAGTGGGCGGGTGTCATGGACAGTCCAAATGGCCACAAGGAGGCAAATAGCAACAAAATAGACCCAGAACTAAAAGAAAACATGTATTCTTTAGTTTGCTATATATTAGCAACACACGTGGCAACATTAATGTCCATGTGCAGAAACAGTCTCGAAACACCCTTACTCTCCAGACAACCCTATTCTGGTCGACGTGTGCAAAACAGAATCGGACCTCTCCACAGCCAGGAGGTGGGACGGCGCCAGAATTTATACATGGGGAGATATGTTTGAGGAGGGCGAATTCAAGGATTCTGAGTCACTGCAGGCTAACAAAGGGCTATCAAGCGGCCAGTTTCTCTGGTATCATCGGCTCAAACAAACCGCCAAGAAGTACTGGTGCAGATGGCCAGAGGAACCCACCCCAGACCGACCTTACAGATGGCTGGAAACTGGTCTCTCGACTCTACAAGAGGCTCAACGACAAACCCAACCCCAAAAGTGCAGCACTGAAGGCAAAATAGGAAACAGACCTTGAAACTACGCTTACAGACAAGGAATGGGAAAGAACGTTGCTATATCCCAAGAAGGTATCGAGAAACTCCAGATTCGGTCAGATACAGCTAAACGTCCTATATCGGATGTATATGACCCCACACAGGGTGGCCTCTTTCAACAAACAGGCCTCTCCGGCATGCCCATGGTGTGGTAACGACAAAGCTGATCTGATCCACATGTTCTGGACTTGCACCAAGACAATGGCGCTGTGGTCCAAAGTTAAACAGACCTGCACAGAGGCCGGAATAAGCAGATATGAACGGACACCCGGGGAATGCTTGTTAGGGGCTTACCCCAGACCAAGAAAATACAAACATGTTGTCAAGTTGATGAACATTGCATGTATACTTGCTAAAAGAACTATAGCCATGGCATGGAAGACACCAGGAGGCCCTAGAAATGAACGCTGGATTAAAGAACTAGAGAGATGGACTGCAGCCGAAAGATGGAATCATCTCAAGTGGAGACATTGCGAGTGGCACTCTGGACTCTTGGAAGGCCCTCCTGAGAGATATACACTTCAGTGCAGACCATAAACCCCCTTGATAAACTCCACTACTTTGCCATAACTGATCCCTCGCACTCGCCCAGAGATGGCGATCCTCTTGTCCGAGATCCCTCCCACTTCCCGTGATACCGGAACCCCTATTTGCAACCATGCCCACCTGAGAAAGATGAACTGTTTCATATGAAGACTGTTGTTGTTTATGTTTAATGTTTTAGTTAATTTTCTTGTATTTGTATGCATCCAATACAAATGCCAATAAAATACGTTAAAAATAAAAATGTGCAGAAACAGTCTCTGAGCAAGTCCACCACATTATTACCAGGGAGTCTGAACATTTGTGCTCAATGAAGCCAGGAACAGCGTATCCAGCAGCAAGACAGCCCACTCAGCAACCACTTGCTCAAACGCGCGCGCTAAACACACGGAAATAGTGGTTTTACAGTGGAGCCGAGAGGGTTGCTGGGAGAGTGGGCGGGTGTCAAGGACAGTCCAAATGACCACAAGGAGGCAAATAGCAACAAAATAGACCCAGAACAGGGAGTACAAAAATGTGTGCTCAATGCAGCCAGGAACAGCGTATCCAGCAGCAAGACAGCCCACTCAGCAACCACTCGCTCAAACGCTGGTGCCTCAATGAATTCCCCTGCCCGTTAACTTACCATGTTCACAAAATAGGGCAGGAGGTGCACGAACACTGCAGCTCTCATGTGCTCCTCTGCGAATTATTTCTACTACCAGCATCGTGCGTTTGTCCAGGTTGAGTACATGAATGGAAACACTGTTTCAGCCCAAGGGGGTGCCTCTTCCTTGCCTGCACTCCAAACAGCACCACTTTATAGTTAAAGCAGCCTAGCATTGGCTCTACAAATCATGTTGCAGGGAGAGCGACATAATTCAATAAATTAAACGCAAATCGGTAGTATTTAATCACAAATTGCAATGCGATATTGCCTATTTTATGCCTTATACGGATCCAATAAGTTTGCTCTAATGCTTTCTTTGCCTTCATTGGATTGTACAGAAGGGTATCAATATCACTATCGCATTCTATTAGCATTCTAGATGCCAGCTGGTTTAAATTAGACAAAAATACTGATGAGGAATGCTCCAAATGTGCGTTTGTCTTCATAGAGCGAATTAGCTTGTGGTGCCAATATCAATCAATATAAGGAATCTAGCTTCCGTTCCCCATGTGATCTGAGTGATCTTAAACCTAGCTTGTATCTTAGATTGGCCATAGGCAGGCTCTGAGGGAGGCCAAGAACCTTCTTCCAGGTGCCCCCCTCCAATCTGGGCCAGTTCATCTCCCAGGCCAGAGGTTTAGCTTCTAGACCATATAGTATAATTGGGATTACTTTAGCTTTGTAATATTTAATCACAGGCATTATGGAGAATTTGCAGTATGTCACAAATAACTTCCTCATTTGAGAGGTCAATTGGGAGATCTCTCTAGGAAACCTAGGTTAATTTGGCCCACCTTCGGAGAGGCAAATAGTGTGAAGCCCAGGTAAACCACCCTTTCCACCGGGTTCGTTTGGTCTCCCAAGATCCAATTGTATTTCGCGACCTGTCTACCTGGTCTCTTGAAGATCATTATATTTGACTTCCTTAGGTTAATTAGAAAGTCATTTTATCTTGCATAGGTCTCCAGTGCATTCAACATGCGCTGGAGTCCAACTACTGTATTATCCAAAAGATATGCCGGTAAGATAGCTCAGCGGGTTGAGTGCTCGCTGCTGCGATCGGAGCGTGATCTGCAGGTCGCAGGTTCGAATACCGGCAAGGCCAACTCAGCCTTTCATCCTTCCGAGGTCGATAAATGAGTACCAATTTCAGCTGGGTGATATTGTATGTAATTATGTGCTCTGTAAAGTGCTTTGGATTAAGGCGCTATATAAATAACACATCATTATCATTATTAACAATGTCATCAGCATAAGCCAGCCATCTGATCGGACATGAGTCGATTTTAGGACTGCCTACTCTTTTTTTGTATTGAACTCGCAAGAGTTCAAGAATCTAATTAGAAAAGTGGAGCAGCAGTCATACAGAAGTAAATCAACGAACATCTCTTTTAAGATATGTAGTATATGTAGAATCGTGCTATGTGGCTGCAGATTGCAATATGCCAAAGGTTTATGGGCCACAGTGATAGCCAACATTGAAATAATGGGCGAAATAATATGTCATTTAAATACATAATTTGCTGATGTGCAATATGAACATGTGCATGTGGCCTTTGCCCATTTTCCTCTTATTGTGGAGGCCCACATGTGGAAGATACACAGGCGCACCTGCAACATTGCAGAAATCAAGATGATTTCTGGACTATAGTTACAAAGAAGCCAGTAAGCCTCTCAAAACATGAAGTTTAGTGATTTATGTTTTGTGCACTTTGTACATGTGGCCCTGGGAGCAACAATGCCGTCCTACCTAGTGGGCAATCGCCCCTTTGCCCCTTCCCGGTCTGACTGCAGCGTTTCTATATATTCTCCATTATGGGGTCTGGCATGGATTCACATGCTCATGAATATTCCCCCTCATCAGGCTGGGAATCCTCATCAAAACAAAAACTGTTTCACTTTAGCTTTAAAACTGTATTTCTTCTCTAAACCAATCACTGTCCTCTGGGTCATACTGCCCCATCCAATGACAGTCCTCTCTCTAAGCGCCACCCCTGGTGGCCATCTTCAGATTGTGACCGCACGCTTCAGTGTTGGGGAGTCCTCTTGTCGCTATCTGACCTATTTTTCATATACAAGTGTTCTTTTGACAAATCTTGAGTACATTTTGACCGATATTTGTCTCATTGTTCGACCGGAGGTCGACTACCGACAGCTGGATCCCGCTGTCAGCGAAGATCATTACATCATGGATCTTTCATCGAGTATCGAGAAGGCCTGGGCTTGGGCCTGCTTTGCGCCTTTTCACCATGCCCGAAGAAAAGAGATGCCTCTTCAAACTTGGTGCGAAGTGTGGATTGAGGATTGTGTATGTCAAAGATCGACACCATATATGTCTGTAGTGCCTGCATCTGGACCATGATGAGGAGGGATGCGAGGTCTACCCAGGATTTTTGAAAAAGACAAAGAAAGACCACTACAGCAGGCTGGCGGCTTGTTTCAAGTTGGGTAAGGGCCCTGACTCTGCTTCAGGGCATGGGCATGGTCATGCTACACCCAGGAACGGCCGGTCACCGGTACGAACTTCCTCAGAAAAGAGGTTGAGGTCCTTTGAAGACGCCCCACTCCCAGAGGTCTAAAAAAAGGCCAGGCTGCATGACGTTGATTCCACTGGGTTTGCTGCGGTTGCGGGTCCCAGTGCGGGAAGGCCAAGGTCGCTGTCACCAACTAAGAGAAAGCCCTTGACTCCATCATAACTCCGCTTACCATCGCCAGATAATACTTCAAAGGAAGGATCGAAAGGTGGCCCTTCTCTACCCCCGTCGACGACGTCATCATCATCGGCAGCTCAGCTGGCCAGAACAACTTCGTCAATGGAACCCACGGTCACGTCGATGAAGACTTCAACCACACCGTCGACGATCTCTTCGATTACCTCGTCGACGGCCATCACTTCTTCGTCGAGGGGGGTCTAGCCACGACAGTGGTGTCCATGGTCACAAGAGCAAGGGTGAGGATGATCTGCGCGAAGATTATTATTCGGACCATGAAGGGTTCACTGCCTCGCCAAAGAAGACGCATCAGTCCTGAACCTCCACCACTCGTTCCTTTCATGCCTCAACCGAGCGACATGTCCTTGGACATAATGACAACGCTGCACACTCTGGTCTCGGAAATTCAGCAGAGAATGCCTCCCACACCGGGTCCTGCACCATCTAGGAGTCCTCCAAGACCGCAGCCTGGGTGTCCAACCTGGCGCAAGCGCAAGGCAAAGGACCTACCAGGCCCAAGGCATCAACCAACACCTCTGCCTCCACTCCCACCTCGGGATTTGACTCTGACAGGGGATCCGGCAACATACACGGGCACGGATGCAGCAGCTACAGCCATGGACATTGACGAGCCAGATGACTTTATACCAGCAGACGGGGAACCGTTGGGCATGGATGACCCCCACACGGCCTCTCCACCGAATGAGGTTAGCTCATTCAAGCTATGATGCCCAGACTAAAAAGGAAGGATTCCTTTACCAAAGACGTGAGTCCAGGCGGAAGACCATCATGTCTGTCCCCTTGCTAGATGATATCTGGGAGCCCCATATCGACCTCTTCGTGATAGTGATGCACTTCAAGTGTCAGAGGTTCGCCAGCAGGTTACTGCGGCGGAAAAGCATGGGGGATGCTTTGTCGGTCCCATGGGTGGGACTCTTCTTTTACGCCTTCCCTCCATTCCAACTCCTGCTACTAGTGATCAACACACTGAGACAGTGTCACTGCAGAATGATACTTGTCACTCAGGCGTGGCTGTGACAGATATGGTATCCGGACCTGCTACGCCTGTTGAAGGCACCACCCATCAGGCTGCCGCTACTTCCAGATCTTCTTTTCACAGAAGGAGGAGCGATTCTATACCACAACCCAGCGTTGTTGAACCTTAGGGTCTGGCTCCTGCCGCCCTACAATTTGGACATTATACTTCACCAACGGAATGTAAGGACAATCATGGCCAACGCCAGAGCCTTTTCCATGTGAAAGTGCCACAGCCATAAATGGAAGTGATTCTCTGTATGGTGCCGGGCACAGAAGATCACTCCACTGCGTTTGGCCCCGGAGCTCCTGCCATACCTGCTTTCCTTGGCCAAGGCTGGAGTGGCTCACGCCTCTATCAAGGTGCACTTGGCCGCCATATCCCGTTACACCAAGACACCGGGTAGGCCTTCCCTGTGGTCTCAAACACTCATCAAGGAGTTCATCAGGGGCCTCGTCAGGACTTTTCCGCTGGTGAAGGCCCCGGCCTCAGCTTAGAAACTCAATGTGGTATTGACTAAACTCATGGGGGCACCCGTTGAACCAATACATCAGGTTCCCCTGAAGTTGCTCTTGTGGAAGACGGCTTTCCTCATGGCGATCACCTCAGCTAGGCGGGTCGGGGAGATCCAGGCCCTGTCCAGCAAACAGCCATACTTATCTTTCCACGCTACCAGGGGGGTACTGTGTACCCAACCCACCTTTATGCCGAAAGTGCTGTCGGAGTTCCATCTCAATGAGCATTTGGTGTTGCCCGTCTCCTTCTCGAATCCGTTGTTGCCAGCGGAGAGGGCGTTACATTCACTGGACATTGCTCGTTTGAAGTTTTACGTGGCACGCAAAAAAGAGTTTTCGGAATACTTCTCAGTTGTTTGTCAATTTTGGACCAGTGACTCAGGGAACGGCATTGTCGAAGGCTTCCATCGACAGGTGGCCCTCAGGCTGCATCATGCACTGTCATCGGCTGGCTAACAGGCATTTTCCCGGCCGGCCCAGAGCCCACTCCACAGAGCCAACACAGCAACAACAGTGTTTCTCTCTGGTGTGTCCCTGCACGACATCCGCACGACTGCTACATGGAGATCCATGCATGCATTCACAAGGTTCTACTGCATCGCCAGGGATTCCAGGGAGGAGTCCCGGGTGAGCCAAGGCGGTGCTATAAAACCTATTCACTTGAGGTGAGTCTGTTCCAGGGGTGAGTGTGTATTCTGTTGAGCCTTGCCACCTCCAGTGGTTGTGTTTATGTGCTGCTATGTAATCATTATTCATGAGCATGTGAATCCATGCCGTATCCCATGCTGGGGAAGGTTTAAGTTACTTACCTGTAACTCTTGTTCTCCAGCATGAATCTGGCATGGATTCACATGCGAACCCTCCCTCCTTCCCATCTGTGGCTCTTCTTGGTTCATAATGCCACTTTAGGTGCTTACCAAATCTGAAGATGGCCATCAGGGGTGGAGCTTGGGGAGAGGACTGTCATTGGATGGAGGCAGTATGGCCCAGAGGATAGTGATTGGTTTAGAGGGGAAATACAGTTTTAAAGTTAAAGTGAAACCGTTTTTTCTTTTACTGCAGATTCCCAGCCTGACGACGGGGAATATTCATGAGCATGTGAATCCATGCCAGACCCATGCTGGAGAACAAGAGTTACAGGTAAGTAACTTAAACCCTAACACACATCTTTTCATCCATCTATATCCATGCATCTGTATTTCGCGCTGTAACCAACTCTATATGTCAAATATGATTTCAGAAATGAGTTTGTGCGTGTTTAATCCTCACTGAATGTGGATAGTGAATAGAATAGCTGGTTAGATAACAGCAATACATATGCATCAGGAGTTCAGAACTAGGTGCATTGAATAATGTTACAATAGGTTGCAGAGTCCCTACGCTGACATTATTTAACCAATGGACAGAATTTCAGAAGTCGTTGTATTGGGGTCAAGGTTGAAAAGCCTGTTTTCATGGTTTGTCTTCGAATTCTGTTTTTTTGAGAAGTGAGGAGCTGGCTTGGACATGTACAGGTGCGATACAATTTGGTTTAGTTGTGATGTTGATACTTGACTTTAAAATTGAAGAAAGACAGGCACTTGTTTGTAAAAACTCTTTGGACAGTAATGCAATCGCCACCTTGCCTGATTTGAACCGTATGGGGAGACAGATCTGCACCCCAACCACACTGCTGCAGGGTGGCTGTTACATCCCTCTGTGCGATTCCACCAATTCCATCCATTCACACGGTTCATACGCTACACACCACCCGCAGTATGGTGGAGACCGTAACCGCCCGCAGCGATCTAGTGTTTTTGCCCTCTGATGCTGAGCCAGTAGCCACACCCCTGGCTTCCGGAATCGTACATTTAGTTTTCCGTGAGTTGGCTCGTCGCGTTGCTACTCATTCCAGAGTTTCGCCACGCTCCGTAAGTACGAAACCTAGGCTACTCCTTACTGTCTTGTTTTTCAACCCCTTATCCTACGCATTTATTCTTATTAACTCTCCTTTGCTCGGATACGCCCTCACAAGCCTGCATCCTACGAGACATTAGGATCCGCCTCCATAATTCTCCAAGGATCGTTTTCGCCCGGTGTGTACACACCTCTTTTCTATAGATCAGTCAGTCAGCGTGTTAACTGTTTACCGCTTGTCACTTATCCCTGACATCTATAACTCTTAATAGGTATTGGCCGAGGGGGATTTCTACGGTCATTTCGACTGTTCCGGTCAGAGTAGGTTTTCACCCTAAACCTACAGGATAGCTATTGTCCGGTAAGAACAGGCTCTGACTCTGATTTCCTATAACAATAGTGCTTCTACTTTTCTATTGACTCAAAACGATCTTAACCCACTATCCCTTCTATCAGTTTATCCGGACTAGTTTACTAGCTCATTATCCAGAGGAACTTCGATCTGTCAGACAGGGATAAGGAACACATTCTTATGTGCAGGGTAAGATCTATCCTTTAAACCTGTTTGATTCTTACCCCCTTCGTGTTTCCTTCTTGGGTTACCTTTCAATCACACTGTCATTCTGTATTTGTTAGAATACCTCGCAAGAAGACATCCATACCCGGCAAACAGACACCAGCTGCTGTCACCACTGCCACCCACTGGTATCCACGCACCCTAGCAGCCCATCTCAGGGTTTTTTCCCCTTCGGGGGTTTTCCCTAGAGACGCCACCACATTCTAGCCCTTGTTGGCTGGACCATGGAGGGGATTCCGGGTAAGACCACATTCTCGTCAAGGGACTTTGGGTTCGGCATTAGACCATTGAAGACCATTGAAGACCTGGACAGGGGTGGGTGTCATTTTCTGAATGCCAAGTGCTGTGTTATTTTCTGTCCCTATAAGAAATAAGTCTACTATCTTATAGTTAGCAACGCCCAATCGGCCTTGACTCAGACAACACTCGGCATTCTTAAGGTACACCACTATCCAGTCTTCCGGTCATGGATTGGCAGATCCAGCAGCTCATAGCTGCAGTTCAGTCTCTTACCTTTGAGGTTCAGACTCTTAAGCAAGAGAATTCCAATTTGTGGCAGGCTCAACAACAGGCTCAACAACAATCGGCTCAGCTGGCCGCCCAACTAGCGACAACTAGTAGGGTTCCACACTGTTCAGAGGTTCCTCCAGGACCCTTACCCGAAGGCCAATTTGACGGGAACCCGCATAAGATAAAGGAGTTTCTGGACGCATGTTCTGTCCAGTTTACGTTTAAAGCTGCCTTCTTTCAAACCGACCGTGATAGAGATGATTATATGATCTCACGGATGGTGGTTCCTGCTTTGACTTGGGCTACTCCTCTAGTCACGACTAATAATCCTATACTGGATTCCCATGCTGCCTTTTGTAACAGTATTAAGTCCATGTTCGGGAGACAGGAGATACGGATAGCCGCTCAAGAACACTTACTAGAATAGAGACAGGGAAGTCAGGACATTCTGACGTATATTTCTAGATTCAAACAGATAGCCAGTGAGTCAATATGGTCAGATGATGCACAAATGACTCTGTTCCGAAGAGGCTTATCAGAAGACTTGAAGGACGAGGTTCCTAGGGTACCACGTCCAACTTCCCCAGCAGAATTCATAACTCTTGTTATGCAGATCGATTACAGGATAAAAGAACAGAGTAGCGAGAGACGCAAGGGGAAAGTCACCACCCACACCTTCTCCACATCTCCAGCAACACATAGGGGGAACACAACCGAGGAACCCATTCAGCTGGGAACCACAACCAGAGGTCCTCTCTCTCTGGAGGAGAGAACACGCAGGAGGACACAAGGGCTGTGTATGTATTGCGGCTCAAATACCCATACTGTCCAGGAGTGTCCCATTACTCCTCCTCGGCAGCGGGAAACACCAACGCCAGGTCGTAAGAGGAACCACGATCCGGGACCCTGTTCTGATTTCAGGTTCCTCCTCTCGTATACATAGTTCTTTAGGGAGTCACTTTTCTCACACACAAATGTTGGTGTTGCGCATCACTCTCAAATTTGGAAATCGGGTCTTTCCAGAGGTATCAGCTCTAATAGACAGTGGGGCAGCGGGGAATTTCATGGACGATTGTTGGGCAAATCACAACCATATTCCTCAGTTTCCAAAGAAAGAAGCCATACCGGTCGAGAGTGTCGACGGCAGTCCTTTATCCTCAGGCTCCATAGTGAACCAGACTGGTCCTTTACTCATGGCAATAGCTACGCATGAGGAAACCATTACCATGGACATAATACGAGCGGCTCACTACCCAGTGATACTGGGTTTGCCTTGGTTACGAAGGCATAATCCGTTCATTAACTGGTCTGCGGGTTCATTTTTCTTGGGTTCTGAGTTCTGTCTGATCCACTGCTTGGGTCACACTGGGTTGACGGACTGTGCGAAACAAGAAGACCTCAGACAGATTACCACCATCAGTTCAGTCACTGAGCTCCCCTCTGGATACCAGGAATATGCGGAGGTATTCTCCACCTCCGAATACACAGTGTTGCCACCTCATCGCAGAGATGACTGCGCGATAGATCTTATTCCAGATCAACCCTTGCCCTTCGGAAGGATGTACATACTTTCGGCACCAGAAAAGGCTGTCCTTCTTGGACATGAATTTAAAAAATGGTTTAATCACCGAATCCACCTCACCCGCAGCAACATCCCTGTTTTTTGTTCCCAAGAAGAATACTCAGGAACCCAGACCCTACATTGACTTCTGGGGTCTTAACAGAATCACCATCCCTGATAGGTACCCCATGCCCTTGATTCCGGACATTCTGGAAGCCGTAAAAGGAGCTATAATCTACACAAAGCTTGATCTGAAGGGTGCTTATCATCTTATCAGAATAAAAAAGGGAGATTATTGGAAGACCGCGTTTAGGACACCTTTCGGCCACTTCCAGTCTCAGGTGATGCCATTTGGGTTGCCCAACGCGCCTGCCATATTCCAGAGGTGTATGGACCATTTGTTCTCTGATATTCTGTTACACTCTGTCATCGTGTATCTTGATGACATACTGGTGTTCTCTAAAGACACCTCAGAACACGAATCCCATGTCAGAGAGGTATTACATAGGCTTCAGGTAAACCATCTATTTTGTAACTTGAAAAAATGTTCTTTCCATCAAACCAAGGTAACATACTTGGGATACATCTTATCCGCACAAGGTATAGCTATGGATCCTGAAAAGGTCGTAGCCGTCAAGAACTGGCCCATACCCAAAACTGTCAAGGAGATACGTTCTGTTGGTTTTTCCAACTTCTACCGGCGGTTCATTCCGAACTTTTCGGCTCTCACCCAGCCTTAAACTAATTTGTTGAAAAAAAGAGTCCCTTATTGTAACGCTCACCTGATTCCCACGGAGGCGCTGGTCCCGGTTGAACTGTTATAGTCTCTTCAATTGAGAAGCGTAGAGCTCGGATGACTCTCTGGACTGGGCTTCCTCTTATTGACCGTCTGGCTTGCAGGGTAAGGTTTCTGCAGGCGGAAGAAAAAAGGGTTAATGACCGGTTAGCTGGACTTCCTCCTCACTAATCGCCAACTCTCCGAAAGTCCAAAGTCCTGGTGAGCTCTCACCTTAGGCGTATAAATGCTGGGCTCTCCATCCTGCGACTTATGCAGGGGTGCGTGGGTTCCAGTTACGTCACTGGAGATCCTCAAAGTCTTTTGTGGCCTTAGAAGTGGCACAGGTGCTGAGATGCCAAAAGGCGATGCCGCCGTTACTGCACGAGCGGATGCCAGTAGGTATAAAGAGTTTATAGTCTTGAAGAGATGGGCACCTTTAATGAAGTCTTTGCATTGTCTTTTTCAGGTGCCTGGATGCTGAGGGCGTGGTCACTGAGAGCGCGACCCGTGCGGTTGTACGTAGGTATGGGAATTTCAATGACACCTCAATAATGTCCCTGGTTTTCTGTTTTCAGGTCTTGAGATGTTCCAGGCGTTTTCCCAGTCACGGATGCACGTGGGGAAACACGTAAGTGTTAGGCTTTCTTGCAGTCTTTAATGGCACTTAAATAATGTCTTTTCTTGTTTTCAGGTGCCGGGCTGCTGCGGTTGAAGAGATCGTAATACGCGCACAAAAGCAGGTAAGAAAAGTAAATGCGGCCGCCTTCACCCGATTCCTACTTAACAATGTTCTTTGTTTTTACAGGTGCCGTTAGGCTGCTGAAGAGAAGGCTGCGAAGAATCCGTGAACGCACAGATGGATCAGGTAAGCGAGCGCGGCTGCGAACGTGTTGCAACTTGCAAACCGTATGTTTCTTTTGCTTGCAGGTTCTGCCGGTGTCTGGATTCCTGGATGGTAAGCATAGTTCTCGTGTCTTTCTTCCACAGGTTGCTGAGCTGAAGCTGGAGATGTCACTGGAATGCTGGAGCTGACTCAGTGAGCGTCCTGCTGCAGATGCAGAATAACGCGAAGCACGTTTTCCCAATCGGGTGTGGTTTAAATAGTGTTGGAGTGATTGGGTGTCTTCTTCCTCAGCCTCACCCAGGTAAAAGAGTTCCTGTGTTCCAGAGCTAAGGAGTGGCACCAGCCACACCCAGGTAAGAAAGTAGTCCCAGTTCAGGGAATAGTTCCTCCCAGCAGAAGGCTGGGGACTTCATCCTGCCCGCATTTGCAAAGGTGAGTATGCAGCATGGTCTGCTACAGGTAGGTCCACCCAAGCACCTTTGCAAGAATTATGAGCCCGGCGCCCCTGGCGCCGGGACTGAGGTTCCTTATGAGCCTGGCACCAGAGGCGCCAGGACATGGTCCAAAGGGCCCCAATAGGGGTTTGCTGGAGCCGGGGACGAGGGTTGTGAGCCTGCTTCCGGGGATGCTGGGCTTGACTTGGCTTCTCGGGAGCAGTGCTCATGACACTTATGTCTGGGATCAGACAACACAACAGGCCTTTGAGACTCTCAAGAAGAGGTTTACCACTGCTCCTATACCCTGATCAGTCTCGTCGTTTTATCCTCGGGACTGATGCCTCTCAATTCACCTTTAGGGCCGTACTGTTACAGGAAGATGAACAGGGGTTAGAACGTCCCATCGCCTACCTCTCCAAGACCCTTTGATCAGCTGAATTGAATTACACTGTACCTGAGAAAGAGTTACTAGCCATCAAGAGGTCCTTCGAAGAATGGAGACACTTACTTCTGGGAGCACAACATGCAGTTGAGGTCCGGACTGATCACCAGAATCTGAGGATTCTTCAATATGCCCAGACATGCAACAGCCGGCAGGCAAGATGGGCACATTTCTTTTCACCTTTCAGGATTGTGTTACTTTCATCCCAGGAAGGTGTAATTTACAGGCAGATGCGTTGCCCCGCAAAGAAATACTCAGCACCTTACAGTGAAGCCCGAACCGATATTCCCTCAGTGTGCTCTAAGTATTTCTAAACGCTGCAAATCTCCCGACTTTCTTAAGCGACTGGAACAAAGCTCAGGACCCTCAGTACTGAAGGGTTTGACGAAAAATGAGCAATCCCTCCTGGTCAAGAGAGACGGATGTTATTTCCACGGCCGACAGGTATACGTACCGGTCAAGACGCTACAAATAGAGGTACTTGACATGTGCCATGACTCCGAACCAGCGGGACATTGGGGTCACCTCAACACCCGTGAATTGGTCTCCCGATACTTTTGGTGGCCTTCCGTAAGGAGCGATGTCCATAGGTATGTGGAGTCATGTCCTGTTTGTTTACAGAACAAAACTCCTAGGCATTCACCTGTCGGGGCCTTGGTTAAAATGCCTTTACCTGCACGTCCTTGTCAGATCATCTCCACTGACTACATAGTGGACCTTCCTCCTTCTGGTGGACATTCAACCATAATGGTTGTCATTGACTCATTCACTAAACTTGCTCCTTTCATACCACTCGGAAGTCTTCCTTTTGCGGCCCAGATGGCCCGGACATTCATATCCTGAATTTTTTCTCTACACGGGTTGCCTGAAATTATAATCTCAGACAGAGGCTCCCAATACACCTCTAGATATTGGAAGCAGGTCTGTAAAATTCTGGGCATCACTCGGGCCTTAAGTTCCAGCTATCATCCCCAGACCAACGGCCAAACTGAGAGATTAAATCAAACATTAGACGGTTATCTGAGGAGCTACATTTCTGCTGCACAAGACAACTAGCTGAATCTGCTACCCATCACCGAGAACGCTTATAACAACGCTTTTCATTCTGCTATCAAAATTTCTCCTTTCTACTGTTCCTATGGATTTCATCCAGCATCCTTTCCGGATAAGAGATTCTCAGGGGATAATTCCCTGATGTGGGAACTCTTCTGGAACAGATACACCAGGGCCAAGACGCTGCTGCAAAGGCTCTCAAGGAGACTCAGGAAAGATCTAAGAAGTCAGCGGATCGTCATCGAACACCCGCTCCTATCATTCAGCCAGGGAATTGGGTTTGGCTTTCCTCCCGATTTTTACCCAGACACCTCAAGCCTTCTAAATTATTACCAAAATACATGGGTCCGTTCTGGGTGGCCGCCACTGTAGGTGCAGCGGCATTCGGACTTAAGTTACCCAGAACATGGGCACAGATACATCCGGTATTCCATATTTCTCAATTGAAGCCTGATATACGAAGCAGCTATCATCCTGTAATTTCTTTACGCCCTGCACCAGTCACACTCCGCTCTGACGCACAGTATGAGGTTTCTGGGATATGTGATTCACGCATTCATCGTGGAAAACTACAGTACCTTATTGACTGGAAGGGGTACACTCCAGCCGACCGGACTTGGGAGTCCGGTTCCTCTATTCATGCTCCACGGCTGGTGAAACGATTCCATAAGAACCATCTGGGAAAGCCAGGGGGCGATAGCCCTGAGAAGGGGCATACTGTTACATCCCTCTGTGCGATTCCACCAATTCCATCCATTCACGCGGTTCATACGCTACACACCACCCGCAGTATGGTGGAGACCGTAACCGCCCGCAGCGGTCTAGGGTTTTTGCCCTCTGATGCTGAGCCTGTAGCTACGCCCCCGGCTTCCGGAATCGTACATTCAGTCTTCCGGGAGTCAGCTTGTCGCGTTGCTACTCACTCCAGAGTTTCGCCACGCTCCGTAAGTACGAAACCTAGGCTGCTCCTTACTGTCTTGTTTTTCAACCCCTTATCCTACGCATTTATTCTTATTAACTCTCCTTTGCTCAAATACGCCCTCACAAGCCTGCATCCTACAAGGCATTAGGATCCGCCTCCATAATTCTCTAAGGATCGTTTTCGCCCGGTGTGTACACACCTCTTTTCTATAGATCAGTCAGTCAGCGTGTTAACTGTTCACCGCTTGTCACTTATCACTGACATCTATAACTCTTAATAGGTATTGGCTGCGGGGGATTTCTACGGTCATTTTGACTGTTCCGGCCAGAGTCGGTTTTCACCCTAAACCTGTTTGATTCTTACCCCCTTCGTGTTTCCTTTCCTTCTTGGGTTACCTTTCAATCACACTGTCATTCTGTATTTGTTAGAATACCTCGCAAGAAGACATCCATACCCAGTAAACAGACACCAGCTGCTGTCACCACTGCCACCCACTGGTATCCACGCACCCTAGCAGCCCATCTCAGGGTTTTTTCCCCTTTGGGGGTTTTCCCTGTAGACCCCACCACGTTCTAGCCCTTGTTGGCTGGACCGTGGAGGGGATTCCGGGTAAGGTCACATTCTCGTCAAGGGACTCTGGGTTTGGCATTAGACCATTGAAGACCTGGACAGAGGTGGGTGTCATTTTCTGAATGCCAAGTGCTGTGTTATTTTCTGTCCCTATAAGAAATAAGTGTAATATCTTACAATAAAAAACTCTTTGGACAGTAATGCAATCACCACCTTGCCTGATTTGAACCGTATGGGGAGACAGATCTGCACCCCAACCACACTGCTGCAGGGTGGCCTCATATTCTGCACATTCATATCAAACAATACATACATTGCAAATTGCAATGTGTGGTGTACGTGTTCTGCACACACGGTCGGATAGGGGCATACAATTGTGTCAGTCAGAAGGAAAAAGTAGGCCCCTTTGCAAATGGCAATACCTTTCTTTTGCAACAGACTGTTTGAGTAGTAGCCAAAGGGGATATTTTAGATAAAAGGAAATACAAAGACTATTTATTCTGCATCAATGGTCAAAACTAATAGCCAAATCATGATGTAACGCATGTAAGAGGCCCACGTTTGCCAAAAACGTGGAATACTTTGTGGTATACTTTGATCAACAAAACTGGACCACACTAGCGATTTGCATTTTTGTTTCTGCAATTGCCCTATATGCAAGTCCGACCATGTCTGCAACTCACCTATGCGCATCTGTGGAAGAATCCATAAATGTTGTGGGACCTAGGCGCCTTAATACCGTTAAAATGGAAGTAAATATTTTGCTATGTGGAATACTTGAAATATCTCATTTTGTTTCACTGCACAGCTTGTCATTGAAAGCAGATAATAATATTGTGCATTTTTGTGGCACGTATTCCATAAAACAAAAGCAACCAGTGGCTAGCAGCGAACACTGTATAAAGGCTCCCATTGTTATTTGTTCTTGAATCAACGGTACTAACAATGTGAAGGACACAATGTGTTGAATATCCACACAGAATTGATAACATTCACTATATTGAAAGTGGACATAGGAAAGTTAACTTTCTTTTTCTGAGATCTGTCGTCCGAAGCAGTTGCTCACCATCACATAGAGAGAATGGAAAATCAAGACATAATGTAAGCTTGCATTGACATAATTGTTAGCGAGTGAGGATTGCATATGTGTTGTATGTTTGATGATTAACATTATGACGGATGAATGTTCAATTAGATGCACAGAATAGACATCATACGTGTTAATTTTAACGTAAATTGATAGTTAACATGTGTATGTACTGTGTATATTCTATTATGAACTGGGTACTAAAATATAATTTGGATTCCCAAATCTACATAGCTATATTCTACCGATGTGTGCCTGCCATGACTTCAATCTTCCTGTTGACGGGATCTTCAGCAGAAATTGGACAATAATCGTTAGCAACGCATCTCTCATAACCATTATCTGGGATGGCCGCCAGACACCAATGTGCCTTTTTGCGGTTGCAGTAGTAAGAAGCAATATTACAGCCCATAGTGTCTGAAAAGAAAGTCATGCATTTGAAAGTGAAACTACTCCATTCTTCGCACTAACGAAACAGATATGTGCATCGATCACACATCTGTGATGGAACATATGAACTTTAATTCAAGAATACAAATACTGGGATTGATCGATCGATGAACAGAATCGGTATTATAAGATCACTGTTCACAGTTCTACATAAAATGCACAACATGCAATGTGTTATATCTCTAACCTCTATTGGCAAAAGTTATCAATGTTTTCGTGGGCATAATCGTCTCTTTTGAGCGTTAGCTCAAAAATAAAAGTACTTGTCTCGTTCCTGACTATTGCTGTTTTCTTCAAAATATACATTTGTTTCTCCTTTTTGTGAAAAGAAACAAAACATTCACGTTTTGTGTGGATGTGTGTGTTTATGTTCCTGGTTCTGCGTTAGGTAACGTTATGGTGTGGATGGTGACAGGGTGCGTTTGGCTATGCTGTCCCTGAATGTCATTAAATTGGTGGAGCATATAATTTTGACTTGTGATGTCAGCTTTTGGGGCGGGTGATCTGAATTACTGCCACGAGGGCAATCGAAGTTAGGTTGATGGATCAACAGATAAGATAAGCATAAGATGGCGGTACCCGAACCGTTGTTTACTAAATTGTAAATGTGAGAAAAACTAAGGAAAGATGCACTGTTTTTTTTTATTTTTACGATCGATCAATGTATGCTCACAAATACATGTCAGATCGATTCGGCCAGTAACATTTCTGAGCAAACTTACCCTTTAAACAAAACCTGACCCAAATAAAGAAAGTTGCAGCATAAAATTGCATGTCTTCTGTGTGGGGTTTAAACTGCCAAAAGTCAGTAGATGCAAGTAAAAGGATCCTGATGCCTCACAAAATCTCCGTCCGGGAACTATCGCAGTTACTCTGTGTGGGTATTTATTTGCTCTGCACTTTTTCTTGATTCCTCTGAACACAGTCTGCTTCTTCTCATCTGGATTTCTCTGCTTCTCTGGAGACCCTTTCTTCGGGGTCTCATAGCTTGGGAGCACCCGCATTTTAGATCTTGTCATTAGCAAGATGGCGACTGTAGTGCCACCAGGCACAGCCCCAAAGGTTCAGCTCCAGCAGGGGTCAGGCATCTTCGACTGGTTTACAAGCTGGGTTCAGGGTTTTACGCCTTCAGACCCCTCACAGTTCCCAAACACCCCACTTTCCCCTGCCTCCTTGATGAGCCAGGATGATTTGGTTCCTAAAGAAGCCTTTTCTTCCTCTTCTCTTGTACCCCTGAAGGTACACCCAGAGGTACCCAGAGGTACAAGACACGTTTTGGCAGTTTTTTAAAACATGTTTGGTGTAATATATTATTTCTTTTGCAACAGCTCCTTCCTTTGATGGTTTCTGGTGGACCCGGCAAATTTGTTATGCAAATGTATATTAAAACTTAGAGGCAAGTGAAGAGGGTAAAAACATACGTATCAACATGCTAAAGGGATATAAAACGTTTGAGGAAGATATCAAACTACGCAAGCAGAGGAAATTCATTTGTGATAAAAATTAACAAGGGAGAGTATTGACCTTTGCAAAACGCTTCGATACACTAAGACAAAAACTCCCTATTCAACCTTCTACTTCCACGAATGTCAGTTCTACAGAATTATCATCCTCGGATGTCGACGCAACTGAAAGCGAGAGTGAACAACCGTCCAGAAAACTACATTTTTTAGAAGAGATGAGGTTGCTGGGCATGGAAGGCAGACTAAACAATGGCAAAAAAACAAGAGGCAGAGGATGAGGCAAAGCATTGGGCCAAAGAGGAAGAAAAAAGCAAGGACGGGAAGGCGCTGCATCTACAGCAAATGTGGAAAAACCGGAGCGCTTAAAACGCTCTGGAACAAAGAAATGAATTTAACCACTCCTGCATTACCAGATATGTCTATAATAAACCTCTCAACCCACGCGCTGACCCCGGCAGAAAAACGGGTGTTAAAACTGGGGTTGAACTTCTGTCCCACATCTGTTTACAACTATGCTGAAACCCGCATAGATTTTGATAAATATCTGTGCAAAATCAGATTAAAAATATTCTTTGCCGTGTACCCACCTAAACCTAAAGTCTGCCACCCAGGACACAGCGACATCTCGATTCAGGACACTCTCACCCTACATAATCTTGAAGATTTGGAACTTGAAAATGCAGACCATACAAATAATATGGATCAAGAACTTGAACCAATGAATGTTGACATCAGCTGGCCAGGAAAAACAGTATTAAAAGTTAAATCCCGATTTAAGCCTATGTTTAATCCGGGAGGCCATGTTGAGGCTTTCCAGGACCTGGTTATTAATGATCTTAAAAAGATCCGGAAAAAATGGGCTCCACCGAGAACAAATTTAAACCCGGTACAACAACGCACAGTGAAACAACTAGGTGCAATGAAGGAGTATATAATCAAACCGTCAGATAAGGGGACTAACATAGTCATTATGAATCGGCATGACTATATTAAGGAGGCCTAAAGACAACTAATGGACAAGAATTGCTATGCTAAACTACAGTATGATCCTTCACAAGCCATGAGTGTTCTACTATCTAACCTTTTATAAACTTGGAAGGAGAGAGGTTTGTTAGAGGAAGACATTTGTACATTTCTACAACCCAAATTCCCTATTGTTCCAACTATTTACTTTCTGCCTAAAGTCCACAAGAGCTTGACTAAACCCCCAGGCAGACCGATAGTTACACTATGTGGGGCATTGTTGGAAAATCTCACATTTTGTGGATGAAACATTGGTTACTTTCGTTACTACTCTGCCCTCTTGAGAGATACAAAATATTTCCTGAGTAGGATAAAAGGTATAACGTGGGAATCGTCTTACTTACTAAAAACATTAGATGTGCTCTCCCTTTATACATCAATCAGACACTCTGATGGCCTTAAAGCATGTGAGCACTTTTTGTACACCAGGTCCATGAATTACCTGCAACATGACCTCATGATACTAGAGATGATTAAACTCTATTTAACAAACAACTGTTTTCTCTTTGACAAAGAGTTCTTCATCCAGCTCCAAGGCACTGCTATGGGCACTACATTTGCTCCCTCGTATGCAAATTTGACAATAGGCTGGTGGGAGAAGTTTGTTTGGCATCCCAGAAATATCAAACATACAGACAAAATAGCACTGTGGCTACGCTACATTGATGATCTGTTTGTGATCTGGGACGGCACCGATCAGGAATGGCTAGACTTCGTCAGTCTATTGAATACTAATGAGCTCAACCTACAATTTACTGACAGTCACAGTAAGACGGATATTGTATTTTTGGATATTGCAGTCTCTGTGGCCAACGGCAAACCTACCACCAGCCTATATAGGAAGCCCACCAGCTCTAACATTCCACTGCATGCGAAGAGCAGCCATCCCACAGCCCTGAAGTGGAGTATTCCCTATGGGGAATTTATTCGCATTCGTAGAAACTGCTCTAACATTAACACTTTTGACAGCAAATGTGCCTTGATGGCTCACAGGTTCAAAAATCGTGGCTATCCGATTAAAGTACTGGAGAGAGCATTCTTAAAAGCTAGGGACATGGATCGTTCTCTACTACTGGTTTCCAATGTTGTCCAAGCCAAGATCGCGGCCAATGCAGATACCCGTCTGATCTTGACCTACGGTAATGGTGCCCAGAATATTCGCCATGTAATACAGAAACACTGGCATGTTCTAAAGTTAGATGAACATTTTGGCAGGATACTGGCATCTAAAGCGAACATCACATTTCGTAGATCGTCCTCATTTAAAGATACCTTTGTACCCAGTTTCATTAGTCCTCTTTATGATCAATCAGGGGCCAGTTGGATGAACATTAAAAGACTGGGCTTCAAAAAATGTTCTAAATGCAAAGCATGCACCTATGCTGTTAACACTAATTGCTATTTACATCCCATTTTAGGAGAGAACATTAAGATTGTATCTAGGATTACTTGTGAAACTGAATATGTGGTATACGTGTTAAACTGCCCATGTAACACGTGGTATGTTGGAAGCACCAAAGGAAAACTGAAATTGAAGGTGCTACAGCACATTAGGGCAATCAAGAATGCTGATCCGACTTATCCTATGAACCTTCATTTTAAGAACAAACATGGTGGTAAATTGGAGGGTTTTACCTTCTTTGGAATAAATACAGTAATCAAACCACTCAGAGGTGGCAATCGCAAACTTACATTAAGACAATTGAAAACCAAATGCATTCTAGACCTCGAGACAAAAAAACCCAGGGGTCATAACCTCGATGAGGAATTATATACCTTCCTGGGCACATGAGGTTCTTTGTAGACTCTTTCTTAGGTTTGCTTGGATCAGATTTCACATGCATTACATTGCTGTTATTTTTCCCAGGTATAGATCGGGTTAAACATATTTTAGTTATGCCTTTTGCTATGGAATGTTCAACTGAACTTTGTAGCTGTACAGGTTTTGGTACCTATTTCAAGTGGCCCTTTAAAACAAGTCCAAAAATATCTGTGTTGAATCTGCTTAAATGTTAAAATCTGTGATAATTCACAATGGGTGCAACATATAGTGATTTTAAACTGCATTTGGAATCCTTTTTTTTAAAAAAGATGCACAAATATGGGCAAATATCTAACTAATATGACTTACAGGCATTTTTATGAATATGGACCTTCAATGCACACAGCACTTTATAACAAAGCAATATTTGCATGCACTTTGCACTTTATAAGAGGAAACTCCCCCCCCCCCTTATTTTTAAAAACAAGCAGCCCGTGCATGCACTGAAGACTCTGTGAGAAAAATAAATTAATAGAGATACTCTTTATTTTAACACAATGAGGATACTACAATCCACATATATCAGACTACGGAGCCTTACATTTATAGTTGAGTGACATGCATGGACGGAGAGCACTATGCACTTTATTTTTTGCTGCTATGCTAACTCAAATCGCTGCTGCTATAATGCATTTTGCACATATTTTTATATTCTTATACTTGCGTATTTGCACAGCCCAACAAAATGGGTAACATTATCAACATGCCCTCTTTTTAAGTATTACCAATGCCTGCTGTACTACACATATAGTTACAGCATCCAACAACCAGGTATTATACACTTAGCGCCGCATATTTCTGCTTGAGCAGGTGACAAGCATTATAGCCGATTAACACCTTGCTAAGGCTGCCTTTTTGATTTTCATTAAGCAGCCATGGGCAGTACACAATCCTTTTCATTCCCATGCAATGTTATTAAACATCAGACACACAAAAAGACGGTATGCAAGAAACAAATGTCTTTCATGAAAGTTGTTTTATTTATAACGGCATTAATATTGTCTTTACTGTATTGGTTTTGAAATAGTGAATTTATTCTAAAACATTTTAGAACTGTCTTCTATGCTTTGCGGGTAAATGGAAACTGTTTGCATTTACCCATGTGAATTATATACTATTTCAGTGTTTAAAGATGTCCGCTTGACAAAACATGTAAACAAGCGGCAACCAGCAGGTAGACCCACTCTATCCGCAATCAGAGAATTGTCAAGGTTGAAATCTCAGTCCATCATCTGTGTTGTCTGTAATCTATGTGATCAAGCGGTTTGCATACCATGAAACGCGTTGTTTTTTTTACCAGGATGGTTCCTTTTCCCGACGCATAAATATCAATAAAGAAAACTGTGTTGCCAGGAAATATAGAGGTGGTTTTTTTTCCTCTTAATTGCTGCAGGGACATTTCTCCCCTCACAGCTGCTCCCTGGAGTGCATTCCACCAGTTGCCTTTCCCTGGAAAAGCTTAATTTTTCCATATATATATATTTATATAAAACACATGTAAATGGAGGGTTGTAGTGCTACAACCCTCCATTTACATGTGTTTTTAATACATTTAGGAGCTTAGCCAAAGTTTCCTTTCCTAGCACCACTATTTTGGCTACTTTGTTTTTTCATATTCATATATATATATGTATATATATATATATATATAATTTCTTTTGCAACAGCTCGTTACTTTGATGCTTTGATAATTTCTGGTGGACCCGGCAAATTTGTTATGCAAATGTATGTTAAAACATGATTGCAAACAACCTTTATCTAGGTCTCCAGATGACCTCACAGGAAAGTTGAAAAGAGCATAAAAGACTGCAGTGAGACTACTGCTTATGAGGAAAAGGTTTGAACACATCACCCATGCAGTTTGCATGCTGCATTATCTTGCTGCAAAAAAAGATTTTTTTAAAAAAGATACTCTGTATTGCCCACTGCGCTTACGAGCCCAGCTTGCTTCTCAAGGATATTTCAATGGTTTGTATTCTCCCGCAGATTCTGCATCAGACAGATATCAATTCCAGTCTCAGCTGCTCTGAAACGCTTTCGACAGGGGACATAGTACGCCTCGACATCGACCATCGACTCGGTCATGCCACTCGTCGACCCCAGGCGTAAAGTCGGCCACATATATACTATGTCACTACCCCCATACATCAGTTGCTTTTTTGCATGTGCTCAGCACGCTGCTATTTGGAATGAGAACATTTCAATTCGACTATTCGTCCAAATTCGATCCACTTTTGTCAATATGTCGGCTCCTAATGCGTCAGGATGCAAGTGTTGCCAGGAATGCAAGCCTAAAATGTCAATCACTGACCCGCATGGCATCTGCGTGTGGTACCTAGGTAAAGATTACGATATTGAGGAGTGCAGCTTTGTGTCAACAAATTAATCCCAAATCCTTTTGGGAACGATCAGTTAAATTAGAGGTCAGGCAGCCTCCATTTAAGTCCCCAGCTCATTCGACGAACAGGTCATCGGGACAGGAGACCGAAGGCCCCACGACCGAAAAGGAGGACAGATGATATGAGAAAGCGAAGAAGCGTTTGCATTCCCATAGCCATTTATCCTCCTCTTCTTCCCATAATAAAAAGAGATGGCATTGGCGCAGGCATGACTCCGATTCATCGCAGGATTGCACTAAGGCCTGCCCAACCAATGTGCGCTTTGACGGAAGTGTGGGAGGTTTTCAAGGAGCAAATGCTCTAGGTGTTTAGTACAGCCGCAGCAAGTACGACTTCAGTCTCGATGCTGCAGGCCAGTATGGCTCTAGTTGTGCCTGGAGGTTCTGGCATCATTGTAGCCAACTCTTGTCCCACACCCTTGTGCTTGGCCAGGATGACCGGCAAACCGGCACTAGCATCGAAGGGCCTGGTGGGAACGACACCATCAACGTCAGCGCCGAAAGTCGACCTTTCATTTGTCCCTGAACCCCGATCAATGTTTTTCGATGCAATGCGGTCAATTTCCGATGAAGAGAGGGACCAACTGCCTTTTGGTTTTGAGCCTATGGGCGGGATATATAGAGGAGACGATTACTTTGCTGGCCAAGCAGATTTGCTTGCCCTGGCCGAAGGGCTGCATGATGCAAGTGGACTGGACACATCATCTGATCTAGATATGCAGCAGTCTGCTCCTTATAGTCACCCTAATGCACAGTACCAAAGGACTGTGGAGAGGTAATAGATGCGTTGGGTCTTAGTGCTCCAGAAAAAACCCTGTTGCTCTATCATCTAACGGTCATCTTAGAAAGGGGACCGCAGACGGAAAGGGCATTGCCTTTTAATGCGGCCATGTCAGATGCCATCTCAACATTGTGGGTGAGACCTTGCTCCATGCCAGCTGTGGATACAGAGCTTACCAAGAAATACAAGCCGGCTATGGGGATTTGCCTTTTCTGTCTTCCCATCGTACGCCACAAGGCCTAGTGGTGCAAGCCGCTACAGTAAGTTCTAGACTAGCCACGCCCACCTCTAACCTGCCTACAGACAGGGAATCCAAGAAAACGGATACCCTGTCCAAAAAGATCTTCGCCTCCGGAAGCATGGCACTGAAGGCAGTCAATGCATCTTGCGCATTCACTAAGTACTAGACTCATGACAGAAGCAGAAGTGAGCATACCACTGTATGGTGAAATGAGGGGTGAGTTCATGCGAATCACTGATGGCAAGGAGGTGGCATACCAAGCACTGCAGTCCGGCATGGACACTGCAGATTGCGTAGGCTGTGCAACAGGGACGTCCACTGTGTTAAGGAGTTCTACCTAACTCCACAGCTTAGGATTCTCACTGAATGTCCAGGCTAAACTTCTGGACATAGCTTTCTACAATGAATACCTGTTTGACCCGAAGGCTGAGGAATCCATGTTGAAATGTGAGGACTCTAAATTGGCTGCCTAGTGTGATGAATTCAGTGGGTCATCACTGATTCCCCAGCGTGACCTCCTCCCAAGTGGTCTGGTGATGGCAGCCGTTACCTGATCCTGACCCTGGGCACGGCTATATGAGGGAGATCACATGGGAGGAGACAAGTACCAGGGGAAGATGATGACTACATCTGATGAGATGCAGTATTCCTCCCTTTCCCCTGAGAAAGACCCTATAATACCCAAGTTCTTGATGGCTTGTTTTCACCTAACGATTCTCCCTTACATTAAAAGTCAGAAAACCTTTCCTCCGTGTAAGAAAGTCATGGCATCATTAGTAAGATATACACAAGTGACCACAATTCAAATGTGTTTCTTGAACTTTAACAAGGGTGTGATAAACGCCTATCTAATCCTAAATCTATAGATGGGAGCAAGCTACGGCCATCAAATAATAATAATGCAGTCCTAGTGGAGTCTCATCAAAATAAAAGGCCTATACTAAAAAAACTATTGCCAATCCTTACTGCTAAATACAAATAGTGTAGGGTAGTGTTCATGAAAAAGAAAGAAGTGTTCACAAAATGTTATGTCAGGATTTTCAGGCCATTGCCCTCCCTTCTGCATGTTTTATGCATGGGAGAAGGCGGTTCACTCGAGCATAGCACACTCAGGCTTCTGCAGCACGAGATACAGTTCCATTAACAGCATCAGGGCCTTCTGTGCCCAAGCCTCTTTAAGTTATCAAAGTCTGTTGATGCAGAGGGCCTGATGTACCAAAACAAATGAAAAAAGTTTCTTTCCTCTTACAAGCACTCAAGTTAAGTGATTCACTCTTTACCCTGGATCCCCCTGAGACAGGCTCAGAACCCTTGTATATCATAATCGTTACTTTGCATCATCTCTTCCGGGCTCAAATCCCCTTCTCCAATGTTCATAGAATATACTTTCTTGTGTGAAAGTTCACCCCGGATCCCCGTCAGCCGGGCTCAGATCCTTCCTCTTACACAACCAGTCTCCCTCTTCCGGGCTCAGACTAATTGCAGTTCGTATTAGCCATCGAAAACTTTCTAATGTGCACAGGATTTAGCTTGACCCATTGCGGACCACTTCGATTTCATGATTCACATTTCACACTTCTCAGTTGGATACCTAACGGGGACCTTGGAATGAGCACCCACGTGGTGCCGGACCACGCTGTATATGGTATCTATCTTGGCTTTAAAAGTTCAGTCACTCCTTGAATGCTCAATTATATTTGTGTCGCTCATCACATACGCTTCACACACTGTTTCTTCTGATTGCTCATGCAATGTTGCTGCTTGCAACCTTGGTTCTAACACAGAACGATCTGCTATCAGTCTCCCCGACTCACCGCCTGTGCTGACTTTACTGGCGCTGCTTTGTTGTAAGAGCTAAGGACAGTACCACGGTGGCAATCGCACCTCCCCGCCTTGGCAATCGATGCGGGAGAGCCGCGGGTACCTTCGAAACTCAATGCACCTTGCTTCAGCTTTAATTCGGGTCTTATGTTTCTTATTCTCGAGGGCTCATGAAAGTAGCGTTTCCACTGAAAAGTCCAAGGACACTTCCGTCCTTGCAACCCACTCTGGTCTTGCCATCTTTCTCCTCGTATTAAACGGCCACCTCGGAATTGCTGCTTCTTTGTGTATTTTGCCTTGCTCAGAGTGTGCTTTCGTGCTCCGCCTTTTATCCGTGTGGGGAAGTGTGATGGAAGTCAGCTGTGTGTCATTTTCAGTATTTGCCTGACTCTGTCTGTTCCTTGGGTTGGGACATGTCGGGTATACATCTTGGTTGTTAGTCTGTTTTCTCACACATTGGACTGTGTGTGAGAAAGTGTTTGTGTCGCAGAAGAGGACGGGGGATGAGTTCCTAAGTATCCTACCTGGTAGGATGGGGAAAAGGTGTTACCGGAAGGGCACCCCCGTCTCACTATTTGATCGCCCACTCCCCCAAGACCCCTATCCAGGTGATCGTCCTGCACTGGTCCAACCCTAGGAACTGGAACCAAAAGCGATGCCCATGTCATGGCCACCTGGATGACAGATCCCTGGGGACTAGCGGGTGAGACACCTTCTGGTTTCTCACATCTGTCACTCCAGTCAAGCTCCCATCTATGAGTCAAACACTCACAACTCATATGTAACATCTTCTGTTTCTGATCGTTATGTGAGACTTGATCCACACCATCCAAGAAATCCAGTAACATCTATGGACTTCATCTCCCATAAACCCTCAACTACTGAAACGAGGAAGTGGAGGCAGGCGTTTATGCAAACCAAGGGAAGCCCGAAGCCTAACGTGCAGGCTAGTTTACTTGACCTAATGTGCGCAGGACAGTTAAAAATGGTATCCGCACTAATGAATGCGAGAGAAGGCATGCAAATCCAGGCGGCAGCTCGCAAATGCGAGATACACATACCGGTGTGATTAGAAGGGAAGAGAGGTGCAGCAGGCACACCCGAAGGCCTGTGGAAGCACTGGGGAACGCAGAAGATCTCCTGGAGGTATGGCCGTGCAGAGAGGCAGCGCTCTCCGGTACAGGCCATGGAGAACAGCTAGCAAGTGATCGGGGAGCTGCAGGAAAAGCTGGAGGGACATCTGTACAGTGCAAGAAGCTGTACCAGTGAGGGAGCTTCCTCGCAGAGGCACATCAAGAGTCTGAGAACGACCGGTGAGTCTGCCCAAAACTGTTGGGGACCCCAGGGTGTACTTACATGCATGCAACTGAGTGACTGAATGGTCTAAGATTGCTAATACAGACAATACTCAAAAGTGGTTTGAATGCAGACAAAACACAATACCAATTCAATTCTCAATAAGACTAATATTTGAATGCAGACAAGACAAAGTGCAGCAACAAACCCCAAGCAAGTTCAGATGCATGAGATGCCAATGTGGGGGGAAAGCTGAAGCAACTGTTACTATAAGCAAATATACAGAGCACCTCGGGATATATGCTACTGAGGTATAGCGGAAAAGAATAGTGAAACAAATAAGAAGTCCTGGTAGGTGAGTACACTACACTAGGCAGTTGATATTTTGGGAAGATATCTGGCAGGGGAGTATACCAGGGCATCTGAGAAGCCCATGAAATAAGTCCTGTCAGGCAAGTATGCCAGGCACTTGAAGTTGTATAAAGATTCTAACATTGTGAGAAGATAGCTGGCAGGGGAATATACCAGGGGAACTGGAAAACACATAGGATTCCTGGCAGGGGAGTATACAAGGCAATCTGCCAATGATACAAGAAGAGCTGAAGAAAGACTGTTATGCAATGTATTGTTTGAACAAGAACTTTTTGAGTGCAATGAAGATACAAAGGACTTGTTAGGCAAAGAGACACTCCTGCATTCCTGCCTTCCTAGCTAAACTTCCAGAGGAAGGGAAACCACCCTCTGGACCCCCGGGTTTCTACTTGGAAAACACAATTGTTAGAGTCATTTTAACATTTTTGGTTATGATAACCTTTGCCTGGCATTGAGTCAAAGACATTTCTTTGCACCCTTTGTTGCTAGTGTGAGTGTCAGCGAAGATAGTTTTGGACACAAGGACGGTTTTTAAGTTACTGACTACTTGACACAGACTGATCTTTAGTTTTAGTTTTCTAGGTAGAGAAATTCCTCTTTGGAATAGGGCTAGAGAGGTGTTTTTCCAACCAACTCCTGTTTAATAAAATGTCTGACTTTGAGAATACCATAACTTTGTGTCCAGCTCTCATTTCTGACCCCTCGCAAGTCACTGGGCTTAGCTGTGCTGCAACCTGCGATGCAATATTTCGGCTTCTCCTCCAGGGGATGAGGCTACAGGTCGTATATTCCGTTTGAAAAGAGGGCACAGCTCCCCAGAGGTGTTGCTAGGGGGGGGGCGATGAGGAGGCTATAGCCCTTAGACCTTTTGGTTGTAGCCCTGGATAGAAGCTCAGGGGTTACAACCAAAAAGGCTAGCTAGCCCACAGCCCGACAGTCCCAAAATTAGAGTAGCTCCATATCTTTTCCAGACATAGCAACACCCCTGCAGCTCCCGCAAGCCGGACAAGGGCAGAGACTTTTCTTGCAGGACTGCAGCACCAGTGGCAGGGGCATTGGCACCCGCTATGCTGCTTTGAGTTCTCCCCAAATGTTTTCCCAGTTGGAGGGAGAATTTCCAAGGTGGAAGAAGATGACCTCTGACGCTGGAGGGGACTGGGGGGGGCCTGTCTGCAATTACTCGAAGAAACCTCCAGACAGACCAGCCCCCTCAACAACTAACGTAACAGGCGCTCCAGGAGGAACCAAGAGCCCTATTATTGAAGGGTGCCATGGAAGAGGTGCCACCTGAGCAGATGGGATCAGGCTGGCTTTCTTGTTATTTTTGGTACCCATGAAAGGGGGAGGACCCCGTCCCATTCTGGACTTCACGCCTTGAACAAGTTCCTGATGAAGGACTAGTTTAGGACGTTGATGTTCAAAGAAATTCTCCAGGCTCGGGACTGGTTGGTGTCGCTTAACCTCCAGGACGCTTATTTTCATGTATCAATTCATCAGTGGCACAGGGGGTTCCTGAGATTTATCATAGGGGAGACTCATCAATTCAAGGTGCTCCCTGTGGCTTAACCTCCACACCCAGGGTTTTCACCAAGCTGATGGCAGTGGTGGTGGTGCACCTCACGTATTCCCATACCTGGGCGACTGACTGATCCAAGGAAGGTCCCCGGAGCAGGTATCGACACAGCTTGAGAAACCTGCTCTCCGCTTCACAGGTTGGGCTTCTCTCTATATTTCCAGAAGTCTCACATCACAACACAGAAGCTCCAATTTATTGTAGCAGTAATGGACCCACGGGTGGAGGAGGCTCCCCCTAACCCCAGAGAAAGAGTAATCAGTGGTCAGGCGAATAGTCAAGTTTTTACAGAGCCACAACAGTCTACCAGCGGCTTCCTTCCTCCACCTCTTAGATCTCATGGCTTCTTGCTTTTTCCTGGTGCCAGAGGCCAGACTGAATGTGACCTCTGCATTGGCTTTATAGGGATCAATGGTCTCAGTACTTTGATGCGATGAAGGACATTCTCAAGGTGTCGAGGTTGGTGACCAGTGACCTAACTTGGTGGGCCAGCAGAGCGAACAGGATGATGGAGAGAACCCTTTTGGCCTCCGCGGCCTCAATCCCAGGTGGTCACGGATGCATCCTTGAAGAGTTGGGGTGCTCACTACGTGGCATAAACGTGAGCAGCCCTTGGTCACCACTGGAATGCCAGTGGCATATTAACAGGCTGGCATTGCAGGTGATCATGTTGGCCCTGATGGCATTTGCACTCTCCCTCAAGGGGAAACACGTCCTTGTTCTGATGGACAACACAGTGGCCATGCACTACCTCAACAAATGGGGGTGTTAAGCTCTGCCCTTATGCAGATAGTCACTGCAACTATAGTTCTGGTTGCTGGAGAACCCGATATCCACTTCAGCGGTCCATCTAGCAAGAACAGCGAACGGGCTAGCGGATACTCTGAGCAGGCAGAATGTGATCTCGCATGAGTGGGAAGTGTGCAAGGAAGTTCTCAATGAGCTCTTGGCCGGTGGGGTACACTGACAGTAGATCTGCTTGCCACGAGGTCCAACGTGAATTACAGACAGTTATGCTTAAGGGAATTCCCAGCAAAAGGTGAGGGGGAGATGCATTCCTGGTGGAGTGGGTCTTTGACCTCCACTATGCGTTTCCTTCGATACCTGTCATCCCGTAGTTTCTCATGAGGTTGAGGTGGTTTCATGCCACCATGATCTTGATTACCACAAATTGGGCGAGAAGAACATGATACTCGTAGCTCCTGGACATGACCATCTGTCCATCTCTCCAGTTGCATTGACAGCCTGACTGCCCTATCTCAGTTGGAAGGCCCTATGCTCCACCCAAACCCAGAATCCCTCAACCTACACATGTGGTTCTTGAGAGAGAGGATGAGTGAGACCTCTCAGAAGAGGTACTTTTAGTGCTAAAGGCTGCATGCAGACAGTCTTTGAGATATTTTGTACGCATGCAGATGGAGAAGATTCGATGTGTGGTGTAGGGAATGCAGTTTAGACTCCATTGCTTGTCCCACTTCTACAGTGATGGAGTTCCTTCTGTCACTGGCCTCTTCAGGCCTACAAATAGGCACAGCCAAAGGCTACTTGGCGGCTTTGTCTGTTTTTAGGAGGACTCCAGATCAAGGATCCTTCTTCACAATCCCGGCTATGACCCAATTCCTGAAAGGCTTAGTAAATAGGTTCCCGCCTACTCTATTTCTGGTTTCAGACTGGGACCTAAACTTGGTTTTGGCATTCTTGATGGTGGCTCAATTTGAGCACATGCATTCATGACCCATCAGGCTACTTACCCTGAAAATGGCTATCCTGGTGATAATCGCATCAGAAAGACATGTAAGTGAGCTGCAGGCCCTATCCTGCAAACCACCTTTCCTGTGGTTCTTCGAGGAGAAGGCTTCACCATGGTGCGTCCTAAATTCATGCCAAAAGTAATTTCTGAATTCCATGTGTCCCAGAGTATTGATTTGCAAGTGTTTTATCCTTCTCTGCATCCTTCTAAAGATGAGGAGAGGCTGCACAGTCTGGAACCTAAGAGGGCTCTCAGCTTTTATGTGGCTAGGACGGTGGAATTTAGGTGTGATGACCAATTATTTGTGGCTTTCACTTTGTCCAGGAAGGGATTGGCTGTGTCCAAATAGACTATCTCTCAGTGGACAACTCTCTGCATTGCAGCATGTTATCAGGGAGCAGGTAAAGAGCTGCAACTAGACATCAAGGCACATTTCACCAGAGGTGTGGCAGCTTCCTCCGCATTACAGAGGGGCGTGCCAGTAAAGGAAATATGTTGAGCAGCGACATGGTCGTCTCTCCACACGTTCACCTAGCATTACTGCTTGGAAGTGGCACATGGTTCGGAAGCTTGATTCAGCAGAGTGGTGTTGCAAAGCTTCCTTGCCTGAGGGCTTTCATCCTGCCTCTGCAATCTTTACTCCTTTGGGAGTCTATCTGATGAGGAATCTGCAGGAGGATGCAATCCATTGAAGGAGAAATTACTTACCAGTAATTTTCTTTCTATGGATTCTTCTCTCGCAGATTCCTCATCACCATCCCATCCAGCCCGCTATGAAAGTGCTCTGCTTTATATATTTGGTTGTCTTCTTCTACTGGGATAAGGTTAGGATGTTTAGGCGTTAGGCACAGTTTGATGCCTTGATCTATTAGTACTGTCATTCTTGACCTCTTGTAAAGTGCTATTCCTCACAAAAAATAAAAATGAATATTTTTTTAGCTATTTTCAAGCCAAATCCTTTGGAGTCTTCCTCCGCAGATGCTGCGCTCTGGGGGGGTGGGGGATAATTCGGCTGAGAACTCAGGTACAGGGGCGTAGTGGCATAATATATATGCAGCCCATGTCACGCCCAGAGCCAACGAGTGGCACTATCAAGTCAAGAAGAGTCGACTGCCGATGTCGTACTGCGCCCCATGTCAAAAAAAATTCTGAGCAGCTGACGCTGGAATGGATATCTATCTGATGAGGAATCTGTGGGAGAAGAATCCATAGAAAGACGTACTCCCAATGTGTTTGCTGGTGGATTTGCTGCAGAGATGCTGATGTGCTAACTTTTCACTTACCTTAGCTGGAGCCGACGTTCCAAGGAATAGTATGAGTTTCAGTTTAAAAACCCCTCACAGGCATGGAGTGTTGCAGAGTTGCAGTCTGTGGCAGAGCTTGGTGTGCTGCAGCGCTCATTTATTGCTTATCTGGGCTGGAACGGACGTCCCAAGGAAGAGGAGAAGTTTCGGTTTAAAAAACTCACAGGCGCAGAGCTGGGCGGAGGTATCAGGTGGCTTATACAACCGCTGCTGGGATGAAGAAGAGGCTGCTTTCAGCGCTGTGTAAATAATCCATTTGGTTATTCCTACGCTCCCCTCTTCAGTTAGAGTTTTTGGCCAATGCATGATCTCTGAAGTAAATCAGTCCCAGACAATCTAATCTCTCCATGGAGGTGCCATCTAAGCGGAGCAATTCCCATGTGTTGAGCAAACAAATTAATCTAGCCTTCCTGCTGGCTCAACCACCACCGGAAGAGGCTGTGGCAGATGGCTCCATCTATCTGCCTGTGATCGCCTCCTCCTCAGGGATTTCGGCATTGCCGGATAAAATTGCCCCAGGTGAAATAGTCGTAATGGGAAAGGAAGGAGCAGGCTTACCGACTACTATTTTAACACATTTACCTCTCACCCTGGGATTGACAAATCACTTGAATTGAGGCTAAATGAGGATGAGGTGTTTGTCTTAAATGAACAACCACATTGTTCTAAATACATCCCTCCATGCCCTGGGCGGAAGCTTCCAAAGAAAATGCTCGACTTCTTTCCAACAGCTGGTATGAGCACAGTAGCTTGGTCTAGCAACAACACTCAGTCTGGGAATTCAATTTTTATCAATGATGGAAGCCTATTAGAGGATGATTTGAATGACTTTGGAATTTTGGTCTTGAATCAAGCAATTGTTGTAGAGTCTGAAATTTGATTAGTTGACAGAGGGGTGGTGCGGGATGAGTTGCCCTTGGACATAGAGGATGTGACATATTTTCTCACTGATCATCTGGTCTCTGCTAAACATTCTTCCACATCATTATTGGAAAAGAGGCCGGATCAGGATCTTCATCACACCCTACGAGACTTAGATGAGAAAGTGAAAATAACCGACTCTTCCATCTCTGCTTTGAATATTGTATTAAGATCCTTTGTGCGCCTCTATGAGAATATCAAATGTGAGCTATTAGCCCATATCCTACAACTTAGCGAAATAAAGATCACGTTACAAATATTGAAGGAATTAATTCAATGAGATGGTAAAGCTCCTGAATGCCTGCTCAATGACTGTAGTACTCAGGTCCCTTCCCCTTCCTTTTCCCTTTCATCTTTAGTGCTCAGATTTGAGAATAAAAAGAATGACCTGCCGCTTGGGACTCATGGGGGCTGAATCAGAGGTGATCATCCAAAAACTCTGGCATGGAACCCTTCTCATGTGGCCAGGGACAGGCAGCCGCTACCTGATCCTGGGGGTGTTATTATGTGGGAAGATCCCATAGGAGGGGATTCGGGTCAGGAGGGATGGGAGAATCCCCTTAGCAATTTCCCTAATGATCCTACAGTCCTAATGACCTATTGTAAAGTTGTTGATTCTCTTTTTAAAATAACATGTCCAGTTGTCCTCGCACTACCTCAGGGCTCCCCAGCACTTAAAGGTCTGCATCTGCAACCCTACAATCCCTTGTCTCTGCACTTATGAGCCACCCGCTGGTTGCACTTGTGAGTTAATTGCGGAACGCCGTGCAGTTGGCGAAGGTCGGGAGTCCAGCCAGATGCAGAGGATGCACAGTGGGAAGCGGTGTCGAGGCCAGCTGTCTCAAAGGAGAGAGAAGCGCCCCATGTCTGGCGTCTCACTCTGGTGCAAAGTCTACACCAGGGTGTATGTGGAGCAGCGGGTGCTCCACTGACAGCGTGAGCTGAAGAAGGCTGACCAGAACTGTCAAACGTCAGGAAGATCCTGACGTGTGAAGCAGAAGCAGCGAGTCTGACGGAGACACCAGGACATACCGCTGAGTTAGCCTCATAGACGTGATCCTGTGACGCTCCAAAATAGACTGCAGTGCAAAAGTACACCATTTGAATATCGAGCCTATAAACCAAAGCTAACTGGGCACAACTCTCCTGTTGCAAGACGTCAAACAGGAGAACATTGTAACCCACATTGCCATATCCAAGAGGGGTAATAACTGAACAGAGTGAATGGACTCTCTCAAAAGGGGGCTGTCGAACAAGAGAACATTGTAACCTGTATCGCCAAAGCCAAGAGGAGGCCATAAACAAATCAAGTGAAAACAGTTTTCCAAAAGAGGGAGAGAAATGTAACTGGCATTGCCTATGCCAAAAAGATCGATTTGAGAATCATTGTCCTTTTAGACAACATAAATTCAAAAGACCTTGCCAGACTTACCCAAGAAGTAGTTATTGGTTCAACTTTCCCCTTTAAAGACTAAAGTGTAGAAGGTTTGGAGCAAACCTCACAACAGAGTACAAGTTGTAGAAGTAAGAGCTTTATCCTGGCAGGCGAGTACACCAGGAAAGGGACAAATAGTGTTTAGTCCTGGCAGACGATTGGACGAGGAAGAAGATTTGAAGTACTCTGACTTTGGTAGAAGGTTGTGGTGAAAAAGAGAAGGCCATTCCACTACTGTGTTTTGATGAACTATTATATAACCCATCCTGACTAAAGTATTGCTTATGAAGAAGAATGAACTGTTATATAATACATCCTGACTAAGGTATTGCTTATGAAGAAAAAAGCAATGTAGTAGAAAGTCATTGGTCCTTTTGAGAAAGGATGTTTTTTCCATTGGCTTTCCACTTTAATGTATGAAGAAAGAGTACTTTTGGTTTACCAAATAGAGATTGTGAAAACGTTAACAACTGTGTTAAGAGTGAGGAACCTTTCTGTAACTGAAATGGTCTCTTTGCCAAGTGAAGGACATACTGGATGAAAAGAACTGCGTATTCTACTTGGAATGGAACTTGGCTAGTGAAAAGAACTTTCCTAAAATTGAACTTTTATTTGAAACATCCTACATTGATCCAGGGGAAGGGGATGCAACCCTGGTCACAAGGATACCTGTTGTCTTTATGTTTGAATTTATAAGTTGAAACAGCCAAATGATCCCTGTATGATTTTTACTGTATGTATTAGTGCGAGGAACAGACATTATTCGGACACTAGGTCATTTTGCTTTAGTTTTGATTTGTTAGTTTAGGGAAAGTTAGGCGTTTCTCACCCTTTATTATTTCATAAATGGCAACTTATGAGAAAACTTAATTTATGTGCCCGTCTTCCATGTCAGACTCCTCACAGAGCTCCAATCCAAGAAAGGCTTCAAAAAAATCAAAATATGATGGAAAGACTAACGGCAGAAAGAAATCTCCACCTGACTGAAGAAGAAGCAGAGATGTCCATGGGTGAATTGTCTAACCATATGTTTGGTAATCGTTCCTCCTTGTCCTAGAGTGCATGGAAAAAACAAGGAGGTATCTATGCAAAAAGTGGTTTCCGCAGCCGCTGTGGTGCATGTAGCCTTACCAATAGGTGTAGTTCTGCTAGTTCAAAATAGCTCAACTCAAAGAGGTTGCCCTTGGAAACTTCCTCGTAGGGCTCTTGCAGCAAATCAATAAACTTCACAATGTCTCTGGGTCTATTGGAGTTCCCTTCCCCAAGCTTTGATCCTTCCAGCCCCAAGCAAAAAGACACAGTTCCAGTTAGGCCTCTCAGGGTTCCCTTCCCCAAGTCTAGGCCTCTCTTCACAAAGTTCTACAATGTTGTTAGTGGGCCTCTTAGGGTTCTCTTTCCCAAGCATAGGCCTCTCTTCACAAAGTTCTACAATGTTGTTAGTGGGCCTCTTAGGGTTCTCTTCCCCAAGCATAGGCCCATCTGGTCTCAAACAAACAAAAAAGTTCCTCTTGTCAGAATGTACCTTACACTGTACAGTTCTTTCATGGGGTTAGTATCAGAGACCTTTGAGAACATCAGGTTCTTTGCTCATCCCAGGTGCGACTACTCTGACCTCTAACCCCTCTCCTTCTCTGCCACCTTTTCCTCTTCTGTGCCTCTTTCACACTTTCCTTTCTTTACTTTGTTCTGCGCCCTGCAGACCTCCTTTTCCTGTCGTGCACTCTTGCACCTTCTTGCCACCTTTCAGTGCCTCTTGTACACTTCTTTTTACTTTTCCCATGCTCTCTTGCACCCTCTTTTGTCTCACCATGCTCTCTTGCACCCTTTGTGTTTCACTGTGCTCTCTTGCACCCTCTCTTCATTGTCCATTTTCCTTTTTACTGTCTCTTTGCTGTCTTTCTCTCTTTCGGGTCGCTTGTGCCCCTCTCCTTATTTTCGGGTCACTCGCACCCCGTCTCAGCTGCTTTGCTGTCTCTCTCTGTTTCGGGTTGCTTGTGCCCCTCTGCTAATTTTTGAGTCACTCGTATCCCCTCTTAGCTGCTTTCGTGCCCCAAGCGCACTTGCTCTTTCTTTCTCTACTTCAGTGCCTCTACCGCACCTTTCACGTATATTCTGCTTTCTATCTCTTGCCATTTTCCATCTTTAGCCTGCTTTGCTTTTGCCTTTACCTTTTCTCACTTTGATTTACTTTTTTCCCGCTTTTGCTCACCCGGCTCTTCATTTCCCAGTGCTTCACTTTCTTCCCGAAGGGTGAGACGGGGTAGCCCTGTCCTCATAACACCTTTTCCCCATCCTACTAGGTAGGATACCTTCAAACTCAACCCCCCCCCTTTTTCCGACATGAACACTTTCTCACGCACAGTTAATCGTGAGCGACAACAGACTAACACCAGAGCCATATACCTGACATGTCCCAACACAAGGGTCAGGCAGAGTCAGGCAATTACAGATAATTACACACACCTGACTTCCATCACACTTCCCCACACGGATAAAAGGCAGAGACATGAAAGCACACTCCGAACAAGGCAAAATGCACGAGGAAGCAGCAATTATGAGAAAGGCAGTGAGATCAGAGAGGATGACAAGGAGGGAATTAGCCTTGCCCTTTTCAACACAGAACTGCAACTTTCAGGAAGCCTCCAGGAAAAGAAACATAAGACCGGGAATTGCAGCTGATTGACAGTGCAGCGTGTGTCAAAGGTACACAGGTCCCTCCCGCATTGATAGCCAAGGCGGGGAGAAGCGATTGCCATTGTGGTACTGTCCTTGATTCCAACAGCAAAGTAATGCAAACGAGTTCAGCACAGCCAGTGAGTTGGAGAAACTGATATCAGACGGGACTGTGTAGTGCTCAAGGTTGCAAGCTGCAACATTGCATGAAGAAAGAGAACTTGCATACAATTGCACTTTGTAAAACCAAAATAGGTACCAGATACAGAGTGGTCCGTCCCCACATGTGTGCTCACTCGAAGGTCTCTCTTTGGTGCCCTCTTCCCCCGAGCAGGGAAGAATTATTGAACTGTGAAATCAAAGTGGTCCTGCAGTGGTTTGTGTTGAATCCTGTGCACATTCGAAAGTCTTTGATTGTCTGTAAACTGAAATTGGTCTGAGCCAGGCTGAGGGGGACTTATTGTAGAAAAGGGGTCTGAGCCCAGAAGAGGGGGATCCTGGGTGAACAGTAACACACCCGAGAAGATTGTTGTGGTAAATATGAACCCGACTGAGTGATGCCTACAAATTGAAGTTGGTCTGAACCCGACTGAGGTAGGCTAACAGTGAAAGAAGGATTGGAGCCCGGCTGAGGGGGATCCAAGTTGAAGAGTAAATCGCCCGACGTGGATACAGAAAAGAGGAACTTTTCTTTATTGTTTATGGTACATCAGGTCTTCTGAAGCAAGAGACTTTGCACAAAAGAGACTTGGGCACAGAAGGCCCTGATATTGGTGAAAGGAACTGTGATGTCGTGCCAGAGAAGCCCAGCAGTGTGCTGTGCTTGAGTGAACCGCCTTGTCCCATGCTAAAAACGTGGGGAAGGGAGGCCAATGGCCTACACAGCCTGACCTATCATTTTGTGAACACTTCTTTCTTTTTGTGAACATTGGCCGGCACTATTTTGTAGCATAGCGGTAAGGATTGTATTATTATTTTTTATGGTAGTAGCTTGCTCCCATTTTAGATTTAGAATAGGTGTTTTTCACACCCCTGATAAAGTTCAATGAACACCCTTGAACTGTGATAACTTGTGTTTGTCTTACTTTGATAGCATGCCTTCCTTGTAGCGTTGGTGAACCACACAGGGCTACTCTGCCGGATAAGGTACGCTCCTTCCACGCAATTCTATCCAAGGCCTCAGACCTTTTCCAACTGGTACCTGAAGAAACTTAAAAAGGAAGGATTCCTTTACCAACAACATGAGTCCAGACGGAAGAGCATCATACCCTGTGTGCATGTATCCTTGTAGGAAATCTGCCTGCAACCTCACAAATACCATTTAAACTGAACTATTCATTATAGTTGTCAAACAATGTTTTGTATTGAGGTATACTGCTTCACGCTGAATGCATGATCTAGGAATCCTGCTTTTTAAGCAGCACCTAGGTTTGAAATGATTGTGCGTGCCTGAAAATACTGGGCACGGAAAACTACATTTCCCAGTGGCCCCAGCGCTTTACTAATAAGGTGACCACGCGCAACATCGCCGGTGCACCAGTGTCCAGCCTGGTCTTTGCCGGTATATATACAGCACCTTTTCCATACGGAACCTCATAGACTGTTCTGATTGCTGTGAGACGTGTGCTTAACATTCAGCTTAGCTTTGAGTGGTCAACCCTGTGAATGTGTATCCTTGCATGAAATCTGCCTGTAACCTTTAAACTACCATTTAAACTGAACTATTAATTATAATTGTCAAACAATGTTTTGTATTTAGGTGTACTGCTTCACACTGCATGCAAGATCTAGCAATATTGCTTTTAAAGCAGCACCTAGATTTGAAATTATTGTGTCAGCCAGAAAATGGCAGGCTGGATAAACTACATTTCCCAGTGGCACAGTGATTTACTAATAAGGTGACCGGGGGCACCCGCACCGGCACACCTTAGTCCAGCCCGGGCTTTGATAGTCATCGACCGGCAGCGGATGCTGCCTCTAATTTATTTTTATATTTATTTATTGGCATTTTTACTCTTTATTTTTGGATCAAAGGCATACAAAATACCACAAAGAAAGAAAATGAAAACAGTACAGAATAATTAGGTTATTGTTGCTGCACAGCCCCTATCTCATTCTGTTATTGTTCAAAGATGGTCAAAGTCTCTTAGCCTTTGTGTGTTCTCGTTTTTCGTTTTTCATTTTTCAGTTCCTTCACCCATTTCCCACCTCCCCCCCTCCCCTTGCCCCCCCTCCCTGCTTTAACCAAAACTTCAAAAATACAGAGATCGACATGTGTGAGGTCCATGGTTAGGGTTTGAATTGTGTTCATTCCCTCTTTCTGTTGTAGGAACTTATATGACATGTGTGTTCCTGAGAAGACGAGGTTTGAAGTATTGGGCCTTTCTGTCACGCACCCACTCGTGGAATGGAGTCCAGACCGTCAAGAATTTTAGGTATTTTCCAGCGCTGAGTGCACATATTTTCTCCATGGCCATCACTCCCCAGACCTTAACCCACCACCATGCCGCTATGGGGCCTTCTTCGTTTTTCCAGTTCTGCGCCAAGGTCATTCTTGCCGCTGATAGCAGGTGAGTGATGAGAGTGGCTGACGCCCCTGACATTGCATATTTGCCGTCTATAGGGACACCAAGCAGGATGGTTTTCGGGGACCTCGGGAGTTCGATCGCAGAGATGTCTTTTATGTGGCCCAGTATTTCCTTCCAGTAGGCCACAGCTTTAGGGGATGTCCATCACATGTGAATTAAGTCTCCTCTCTCTCTCCACAATTTCTCCAGCAGTTTGGCAAATATGTCTTAGTGATCTTGTGTAAGCGGTATGGGGGCATGTACCACCTGAGGCACAGTTTATAGGCAGATTCTTTAATTGTGGTGCATCTAGAGGTACCATGTGCCCGTGACCATATTTTGCACCATTCTTCTTCCGTTATAGACTCTTGCAGGTCTTTCTCCCAGTTCACTTGGTATGGGAGGGGGTCTGTCGTTTGGGAGTTTGAGAGGAGTTTGTAGAGTCTGGTGACCCCTTTTGTTGTCTGAGCCTCCTGTAGGGTTAGCTCTAGGCTGGATGGTGGTCGTGTGCCTGCTCTTCTTACCGTCAGATGGGTTATCCAGTGCCTTATTTGCGCATATCTGTAGCGCTCTCTTTCCCCTATGCCGAACTTCTTCTGACAGTCTGTGAAAAGTAGTGGGGAACCATCTTTGTACATCTCCGTAAGGGTCAGGTTCTCGGCTCCAGTCCAGCCCACCCAGTCTTTTCCCTGGAGGCCCGGGGTGAAATAAGGGTTGTGCAGTATAGGTGAGTATGGGCCCAGACCTTGTGGGGTGCGTTTCTTTTCCCTGGCCGTATCCCAACTCTGTAGTGACCATTTTGTTGTTTCCAGGCGACAGTCACAGCATCTTATCTGAATTGCAAACCAATGATAACATTTGAACACAACATACAACCAAACAATACAAATAAACTGCCGTGGTCTCCAATGTATAGTTCTTAATCTAGCTGGGTGGATGCCTGGTGGGCGCAGGTGGGATCTCTGGGAGTGGGAGTGTGAGGGGAGGGGGTAAATGAAGAAGTGTCATTGGTCGTTATGCAGCCATTCCCAGGAGAGCTAGCCTGAGGTTGGGGCGCTGGTTATCCACAGGGTTATTTGCTCAAGGCGGTTTATCATCCGAAGAGTGAAACAAGTCTTGTGTTAAGGTTTTCCAAGCATCAAGCACCACACACGCGGCGTCTGGGGATCTGAGGACTCCATCTTCCCAGGCCTGGGTTTCTGCTTCCACCCATCGTGTCATTTCCCGGTGCCATGTTAAGAATTGTGGGCCGTTCGTCCGCTTCCAGGCTATTGCAATAATCCTTTTCGTTAGCACGCAAGCCATGTCCATGAGTTTCGTTACATGGTCCATCCTGGCTAGACGAGGGTATGTGCCCAACAAGCATTCCTTGGGAGACCAGTCGTGCCTGGTCATGCCGGCTTTCCTGGATGTTTGCTCCACTTTGGACCAGAGGTGGGATACCCTGGGGCATCTCCAGAACATGTGCCATAGTTCTTAGTTTTCCGTTTTATACCACACACATCTATGGGGGACCTGCCTGCTGAACTGGGCTATTCTGTGTGGAGTCCTATATGTGCGATATAGCACATTGAGTTTTATCAGCCTAAACCTGGCATTTCTGGACATTTCCCTGGGTAACGCTAAAGCCCTCTCCCATTCTTTGTCTGTGATCTCCTGTCCTATATCCCGTTCCCATCTGGTTTTCAGATCTGCGCTGCGGGGGTTGGGTCTGTCCATGAGTTGGCTGTATATCTGGGATACCAGTCTCCAGCCGTCCCCCAGGTTGTATAGCAATGTCAGGAAGGGGTGTGCCTCGGGCTCTTCAGGCCATTTGCCCCATTTCATGCGTGCAGTCCGCTTGACTCGCTGGTACCACAAGAATTGCCCGCTCGGCATGCCACCTGCCGTTTGGAGCGATGTGAAGTCCCTGAAGTTGCCTTCTTCGTATAGGTCCGCCCATGTGTAAACCCCATTCCTTTCCCAGAATGTGATCTGTGCCAGCTCAGTGCTAGATTTGCATAGGTCTGAAATCATAGGGACCTCAGGAGAGTATGAGTGTTTTAAGTGTAGTAGTGCCCGGGTTCTGACCCATATTTGCCGACCTAGGACCACCAGCATGAGTGCATTACTTAGGCATATTTGTGGTGCCCAGATAAGTTCTTTCAGGCATAGGGGACTAATTAGATGCTGAAGTAGTCCGGATTCGGCTGTGATATTATCTGACAACCATCGGGCCACAAAACCTAGTTGTGCGGCCAAGTAATACCTCTCCAAGTCTGGGAGTTGAATTCCACCTGCCTTGTGGGGTAATGCTAGTGTGGACAACGCTAACCTGTGCCTGCTGGTCCCCCACATAAAGTCTCTGAAAATAATTTCAAGTAGGCGAAAGAAAGATGACAATGTAGTAGTAGACATTTTGGAAGTGGTAAAGAAATCTGGGAAGGATTATCATTTTGATAATTGACGCCCTGCCCATCACTGATAGGGGAAGTTTGGACCAGAAACCAATTGACTTGCGCAAGACTTTAAGTGCAGCTCCGGTGTTATGTTCATGCATCAGTTCTGGGGTATGCATCATGGTGACACCCAGGTACCTGAATGAGGTTGGTTGCCACAGGAATCCCACCTCCGGAAGATCCTCCACCTTCACACCCTTAAGGCCTGCTAACGGGAAAAGACAGGATTTTTGTCTACTAAACCGTATACCTGAGACAGCAGAAAAATTGTCCAGAACCTCCAACATGCAGGGCACATTTAAATGGGAGTCTCTGACGCAAAGGAGTACATCGTCAGCATAAAGTGATATTATGTGATACACCCCACCCAGCCGAATGCCAGCATCGAAGAATTGCTTCCTAAAGTAGATTGCGATTGCTTCCAGACCTAATATATAAAGCATAGGGGGTCAGCGGGCAGCCCTGTCTGGTACCCCTGCATATATCCCATATCGAGGACACAAGTCTACCAGACTTCACCCTTGCTTTGGGATTGGTGTATAGAATGTTCACCCATTTAATAAAGCCAGCCCCAAACCTAAATTCCCTAAGCGTGGTAGGTAACCATTCCCAGTAGATGGAGTCGAACGCCTTTATGGCATCCAATGATAGTAACGCATAAGAGCCCTCATGTTGGTTGGTCTGGGCTATAATGTGCTGGAACCTGCGAAGATTTGGCGTAGTGTTACGGCCAGGTATGAAGTTGTTCTGATCGTTATGTACTAACTCACCAATCTGTCTAGAGAGCCTGGAGGCCAGTATTGTGGTCAATATCTTAACATCGTAATTAAGCATTCCAAGTGGGCGGTAGGAATCGCATTCATCGGTTGGTTTTCTGGGTTTAAGCATTGGGATAATGAGTGTTTTCTTCATGCTCTCGGGCAGGGTCCCTAGTTCGTTTGCTTCCTGAAACACCTTGAGTAGTAATGGTGTGAGGGATGGTTCATAGGTTTTATAGAACTCAGGGGGCAACCCGTCAGTACCTGGGGTTTTAGAGGTGGCTAAAGATTTTATGGCCTCTGTGATGTCTTCTGCCGTGATTTATGCGTCCAGGGCATTTCTTTGTGCGGGTGTTAATTTAGGTAAACCGATTTCCTCTAGTGTGCCTAGAATTTTCTCCCGTGGTTTGGGGGTGTTGTGCGAATAAAGTTGGGTGTAGAAGGACTTGAACGCGTCATTGATGTCCTGTTGTGTCTGGAGTATGGTTCCAGCGGACGCTGTCTCTAAGGTACTGTGCTCGCTTGCTCTGCCTGGCTGCTTCCTCAATAGGTTTGGGAGCCATTAGGGACTCTTTTTCCACCGCACTTAGCATATAACATTAAAACGATGAAACAGCCATGAAAAAAGGGTGATAGCTCCCGGGGGGGGGGGGGGCGCTGAAGCCATAAGTAAACTGCAGCAAGAATGTGGGGGACTTTGGGAGATATTATGTAACCTAAATTCTAAGAAATATACAGAGAGACAACATGCAGGTGGAGATAAGCCGGGGAGGTTGCTGGCATGGCTGTACAAAAAAGAATCGCCTAGATCAGCTATCAGAGCCATAAAGGGGAGAATGGTCAAACGCTAGACACCCAAGAGGGAGTGAATGAAGGGTTCTTTAAATTCTATCAACAACTGTACCAAGACACAGGAAAAGGGTAGGGGGGCGAGATCACAGAAATATTCGAGGATATAGGCCTACTCAAAATAAGTGTGGAAGAAAGGAAGTACTTGGATGCCCCGATTACGCTAGAAGAGCTGGAAGCAGTGGTTAAGCAGTTGTCCACCAGTAAGGCCCCAGGGACGGGTGGACTGCCTGGTGAATTTTATAAAATGTATGGCGCAGAAGTACTTCCCCCCCCCCAATGCTTAATATGCTGAATGAGGCGTTGGAAGCGGGGAGATTGCCGGAATCCCTCAGAGAGGCTATTATCATCCCTGTCCTCAAGCCTAACAAACCAAGCGCGGATAGCGGGTCATAAAGATCGACCCCACGGCTGAATCCAATTTGCTTCGGTCTGAATATGCCCCGTTCTTCCTGAAAGAAATGATATGGGTGCCCAAAATAGAACGGAGAGGGCGAGCGAGGCTGTTGGAACTGGGATGGAGGGTATTAAGGCCTATCGGGCCTTGGAGAACCCGACTCTGTGCTCCCCTCAGGTGCCGCTAGTGGCACTGGAGGGAGTAGACGAACAACTGCGAAAGACGATCCAGAAGCACTGGGAAACGGTGGGCATTGCAACACTGGGAGACCTATGGCAGAAGGCAAAGGTCATAGAATTTGACGAGCTGGTAGAGGGACCCGGAGTACATCCCGGTCAATGCATCACCTACACCAGGGTGGTCCGGCAGGTGAGAGAAACGTGGCCTGAGTTGGTACTGGAAGACCAGCCAGATGCAACTGTTGAAACAATGTTGGATATCTCGGATGGAGGACATGAGGTCTCCCGAATCTATGAACTCCTGATGTCCAGGGTGGGAAAGGAGGTGCCGCAACTGAGGCGGGATTGGGAGGAGGAAGTAGGGGCACCCATGCATGATGGGATGTGGGAGAGAGCCCAAAGATACCACAAAAAAGTGTCCAGGAACGCGAGGTTGCAGCAGATCCAACTATACGTAACCCACTGTCATGATGCTTACCCCCGGGGACCCAGACCACGTCCAGCAACCCCGGATGCAGGCATCAAGTTATCCTAAGCAAGCCCAACAACCCCTGCTAGGGGCTATTTGGGTCCAGTCCTGGTGCCTATGGCACCAGGCTCATAGATTAAAACTCACCTGATGCAGACCATGCTGCAAACTTACCTGATGCAGACCATGCTGCAAGAGCTCCAAGCCAAAAGAGGCTTCGAAGGGACTACTTTACGGTGGTCATTTTTCCGAGAACAAAAATGGCGAATGACAATTTTTTCGAAAAAATAATGTTGAATTCCGCTTTTCTTAATTATATATTTATTTTGGGGTCCGGGAGTAAAATAAATGGGTAAAACAAAAAAAAAAAATGAAGAAAAGGAGGGTTGGGGGTGGAACCCCCCCTCAATTTCGAATAAAAAACGTATTTAAAAAAAATTCATTTTTGCATTCGAAAAAATTACTATAAACCCTACTTTACTTAGGGACTATTTTTTACTCGGGCCGGGCTGGGGAGGAATTCTTACCTGGGACTACTCTGGGGGCTATTTAAACCACGGCCGAAGCGTAACGCTCACCGTCCCTGCAAGTCTGCATTCAGCCTTCTGCCACGCCCGCCTTGAGTTTGGAGCTCCTAGAAAAAGGGAGAAAGAAGGAGAAAAGGTTAGAACAAGAGCAATACCTTTAATTCTTACCTGAATTCCCGATCCATCGCGCCTTCGAGCTGGAAGAAAGAAGTTATTTTATGCGCGTCACCTCGCCTGCTGCAGCGCCGTGTTAAACTCACCGGCCTTCGCAGCATCTTCACATTCCACTGCATCCTCCTGTATGTTCCCACCGCACTCCGGCACCTAAGGAGAAGACAAGAACAGCAAGGTGAGCCAAGGGAATACACAGAGGAATATTAGTTATCCTCCCATAGACTTACCTGATTTTACCACCGGGGGTACTATTCCTCTTCACGGGTCGCCGCAGCTTCCACTGCATCTTCGCCGAACCCCGGCCCCTAAGACGAAACAAAAGGACAGCAAGGTGAAACAAAGGGACAAACAAGGGGAACCCTCCTCATCACAATAGACTTACCTGATTTTACCGCCGGAGGTATTATTCCCCAAGACTTCATACTTTCTCTCAGCGCCTGAATAAGGGAGAAAGCAACAGGTTACATATTGACATTATTTTATCGAACTGTGTTGGAAAATACAAATCCTTACCAGAATACTACCGGTTGCCACGAGGAACTCTTCATTAGGATCAAGCTGCAACCTGCAAGGAATCGGACAAGAGTGAAAGTCAGGCATTTGTACTCTTACAAACTTTATACTTACGGCGTCTTGCCGGGAATCTCGGAGTCAATATTGTTCTGGAACTCACCAATTCCTTCGAGCCAGTGAAGCAACTGGCTGTCAACGCGTCCCTCCGCTCAATGCAGGATGGAGAGCTCATATTTTAAAACCATCAGGTGAGACTATAAGAGGGGACATCAAAGATGATCTGTGGGGAGGACAGCGGGAGTGGGGGGATTTACGCTCAACTCCACGGGTGGTTAATTCCCTTTCTCCATTTGCAGAAGAATATTCCTACGGGCCAAGAAAACGACGCTAGGTGGGCCATTCCAGTCCGTCATCTCGGCCCTACGCGTCACATTGGTGGAGACCGCAGCTGTCCAGTTCCGATCGACGCCTCTGTGGGAGCCAGGTGAGCGTAACAGAACGCGAAGCCTACCCACAAATTCCCACCCGGGCATTATGGATACCTCAGAGACTGACCAATTGGCCCAATTACTAGGGGAACTGAGGGCTGAAGTGCATTCCACCCGTCAAGAAACCAATGCTCTTAGGAGAGAACTGATTTTGTCAAAGGAGTGAACTGATGACCTTGCTAGGCAACTATTGCAAAGCCAGGCTGGACAAGCACCCCTACCTGGTTCTGGGGGAAATCCAGCTCCTGTGTTATCGAGTAACCCTGCGCAAATAAACCTACCAGGAAATATTCCATTAGCTCCACCAGAACGCTTTGCTGGAGATCCCAAAAGGTTCGCCGTTTTTATGAACCAATGCCGCTTGCACTTTTTATGCAGACCTGGAGCCTTCCCAAACGATCAAGCCAAGATAGCCTTTCTATTGTCATATCTCAGCAGCAGTGCAGCTGATTGGTCAATTCCACTAGTTACTCAGGATGACCCAATTCTTCGGGATTTTCAAGGCTTTCAGATGAGCACGGAACACTATTTGCCCGGCACTCCCAAGGACAGGCCCTAGATAACAAACTTTTTTCCCTACGACAGGGTAACCAGGACCTTCTATCCTACATCGCAACCTTTAATAGGTTGATAGTTGAAACTGGATAGCCTGAGGTAAAACGAATCACGTTATTTCATCGAGGGCTTCGAGGAGAACTCAAGAATGTCTTGGCTCAAGTCGTAAACCCACCTCAAGACTGGCTGAATATATAGACTTAGTGGTCTAGTTAGATCACAGACTTCAGAACAGAAAGGCTGATCGAGCCAAGTTTGAGAATTGGGTGTTGGTCAAAACCCACGCTAACCCCAAAGGAGCAGATGCTTCAGAACCCATGCAAATCGGAGGGGTTAAAGGATCCTTAACCCAGAAGGAAAGAGAAAGGAGACGGCAAATGCAATTGTGTCTATATTGTGGGACTTCTGGGCATTTTCTACGGGATTGCCCTGTAAAACCACCCAAGACGTTGGTAGGAGCTGCTGATAAAGGCCATATGGAGTCAGACTCTGGAAACGACCATGCCCGACAAGCGTAGAGGTCCGCTTGCCGATCTTGAAGAAGGATACTCAGACCTCGCATTTCATCATACCAATAGTCCTCGTAGATCCAGGACAGCCATCGCGTATGCACGCAGTAAGGGCATACATTGATAGCGGGGCCATAGGAAACTATGTGGACTATGAATTGGCTTCCAGGATGAATCTACCTCTCTGCCGAAAAACCACCTCAGATGTCATCATCACAGTCAATGGAACTGAAATTGCCTCTGGAACTGTAACTCATTCCACCGCAGAGATGACACTATTGGGTCAGGATGGGCATCGAGAGACTATTGTGTTTGATCTAATCAAAGCCCCACAGTTCCAAATAATACTTGGGATACCTTGGTTGGAAGCACATAATCCTTGTATTGATTGGCGAGAGAAGAGAATAAACTTCCCGGATAGTGCACAAACCTGTTACCCAAAGAAAAGTCAGTACGCAGGCCTGGCCACAGTAACCACAGCAGTCATGCAACTACCTCCAGAATACCAAGAATTTCAGGATGTCTTCCAAAAAGAACAGGCAAACACCTTACCTCCTCACAGATCGTACGATTGTCAAATCGATCTCATACCCGTAGAACAACCCCCTTGTAGCAGGATCTATGCCCTTATGGAACCTGAGAACATTCACCTACGACAATACTTAGACCAGTACCTTGCCAATGGCTTTATTCACCCATCCAAGTCCCCTGCATCTTCAGCTTTATTCTTTGTGCCCAAAAAGTAAGGTGACATCCGAACGTGCATAGACTACCGCGCATTGAACCAGATAACTGTTAAGAACCAATACCCATTGCCTCTGATCCCTGAACTACTAGACCAAGTGAAGGACGCTTGTATATACACTAAATTAGATCCCCGGGGGGGTATACCATCTGGTACGTGTAAAAGAAGGCAACGAATGGAAGACTGCTTTCCGCACCAAGTATGGGTTATTCGAATACCAGGTGATGCCTTTCGGGTTGTGCAATGCACCAGCAGCCTTCCAATACTTCATGAACGATGTCCTTCATGAACTCATTGACGTTTGTGTTGTTGTATATATCAATGATATTCTAGTATACTCCTCTTCAGAATCTGACCATGTGAAGCACGTCCGAGCAGTCCTTGAAAAATTGCGCCAGCACAAACTATATGCAAAACTGGAAAAATGTGTTTTTCATGTCACAGAAGTTGAATTTCTTGGGTTTATCCTGACCCCAAAGGGAGTCCGAATGGACTCACGAAAGGTGGGCGCAATCCTTAAGTGGCCATCACCAAGTTCAGTTAAAGGAGTACAAAGCATGCTCGGCTTTGCCAATTTCTACCGCAGATTCATCCCGGATTTTTCACATGTTGTACATCCCATCACAGCACTCTTGCGAAAAAATAAACGCTTTATGTGGACTGAAGAAGCTGAAAATGCCTTCCAAGAGCTGAAAGCGAAATTCACTTCTGCACCTGTATTAAAGCACCCGCGCCCTGAACTTCCATACATAGTGGAAACTGATGCATCCAGTCTAGCCATGGCAGCTGTCCTGTCTCAAAAGGACCCTGAAACTGGCCAGCTTCACCCAGTAGCATTTTGGTCCAGAAAGTTCTCAGCACCCGAGTTAAACTATGCGGTTACTGACAAGGAGTTATTAGCCATTAAATTCGCCTTCAAGGCTTGGCAGCACTATCTTCTCAGTGCCAGGCATACCATTACTGTGATCACCGATCACCGGAACTTATAGTATTTAAAGACAGCCAAAGCCCAATCGTCACGTCAACTCCGATGGGCATTGTTCTTTGCTGAGTTCGATTTCGTAATAACTTATCGACCAGGTTGTAAGAATGGTAAAGCAGACGCCTTATCCCTAATAGGGATGGGAGAGGCAGAAGTGAACCCAGAACCAGTACCTATAATTTCCGAACAAAGAATTCTCGGCATGATTACTCTACAGACACTAGAGGACATTCAGGTAAAGATCCAGCAACTCTTTGATCCTACAGCCCTGCAGGACTGGGTAAAAAAGGCCCGGACTACTCTGTCACCAATGATCCGCCTTATTACGAAGGGCGGCTATTTCTGCCACACAAGGAACTACAAGAGCTAGTCATTTCCCGTTATCATGATACCCTAATGGAGGAGCACCCAGGTATTGCAAAAACTGAAGCTAAAATTAAAAGACAATTCTGGTGGCCCACCTGGCGAAAGGATATTAAATCATTTGTGATGTCTTGTGGCATTTGGGCCCAAAACAAAAGTCAAAAGAAAAAAACAGCTGGACTCTTACAACCTTTAGACATTCCGCCTACACCATGGCACACCTTATCGTTCGACTTTATTACTGATCTACTCCCATGCAATGGATTTAACACCATTCTAGTTATTGTGGATCTTTTTTCCAAGATGGCCCACTTTATTCCTTTAAAGGGATTAGCTTCAATCCTGGCCAAGGAGTTCCTCGAAAACATTGTTCGCATACACGGATTTCCGTCCATATTGGTCTCTGACCGGGGCAGTCAATTTATTTCACATTTTTGGAAAAAATACTGTCAACTGGCGCAAATCGATGTGAGGTTATCGACCAGTCACCACCCCCAGACCGATGGTCAAACGGAGAGGACCAACCAGACTCTCGAACAATACCTGCGTTGTATGTTACATCAGACTTAGAGTAACTGGAAAGACATTCTTTGGATCGCCGAAAATGCATACAATCATTCAGTACACTCTGGAACTGGACAAAGCCCCTTTTATACCTTATATGGGCACCATCCTCGAACCTCAGACCTTGACTCACCCCAACACTTCGAAATGCCCGCAGTGGACCATCTGCACGCTACGATTACACAAGCCTTTAAGGAAGCAACTACATATTTAAAACAGGCGAAAGAAAAATACAAGAAAGATGCTGATCGGCATAGAAGTGATACTCCACAATACCAGATAGGGGACCAAGTATGGTTAGCCACAAAACATATACCTCTAAAGGGAACACAGACCTTTAATCCCAGATATTTGGGACCTTACTCTATTAAGGCCATTATCGAACCGGTGGCTGTCAAGTTGGACTTACCTGCTAATATGCAAATTCACCCCGTCTTTCATGTGTCACTTTTGAAGCCAGTGCAACCAGGGACAAGACTAACCAAGCCACCAGACCCTATCCTTGTAGACGGAGAACCCGAATTTGAAGTTAAGAACATCCTGGACTCCAAGCTGATAAAGTCAAAACTCTTTTATTTAATCGACTGGAAAGGTTACGGACCACAGGAAAGGTCATGGGAACCTAGTGACCATGTTCATGCACCCCGATTGGTGAAAAAATTCCACTGAAATTTCCCAGACAAACCGAAACCACAGGGAAGAACGACTTTAGGAGGGGCCTTGGGGGGAAGGGGTTCGGGGGGTGCTGTCATGATGCCTACCCCCGGGGACCCAGACCACGTCCAGCAACCCCGGAAGCAGGCATCAAGTTATCCTAAGCAAGCCCAACAACCCCTGCTAGGGGCTATTTGGGTCCAGTCCTGGCGCCTATGGTGCCAGGCTCATATGGAGAGTCAGTCCTGACGCCATAGGCGCCAGGCTCATAGATTAAAACTTACCTGATGCAGACCATGCTGCAAGAGCTCCAAGCCGAAAGAGGATTGGAAGGGACTACTTTACGTAGGGACTATTTTTTACTCGGGCGGGGCTGGGGAGGAATACTTACCTGGGACTACTTTGAAGGCTATTTACACCACGCCCGAAGAGCAGCACACGCTTCGCGTTATTCTGCATCCAGCAGCGTAACGCTCACCGTGCCTGCAAGTCTGCATCCAGCCTTCTGCCACGCCCGCCGCGAGTTTGGAGCTCCTAAAAAAAGGGAGAAAGAAGGAGAAAAGGTTAGAACAAGAGCAATACCTTTAATCCTTACCTGAATTTTCGATGCATCACGCCTTCGAGCTGGAAGAAAGAAGTTATTTTATGCGCGTCGCCTCGCCTGCTGCAGCGCCGCGCTGAACTCACCGGCCTTCGCAGCATCTTCACATTCCACCGCATCCTCCTGTATGTTCCCGCCGCACTCCGGCACCTAAGGAGAAGACAAGAACAGCAAGGTGAGCCAAGGGAATACACAGAGGAATATTAGTTACCCTCCCATAGACTTACCTGATTTTACCACCGGGGGTACTATAGCTCTTCACGGGTCGGCGCAGCTTCCACTGCATCTTCGCCGAACCCGGCCCCTAAGGGGAAACAAAAGGACAGCAAGCTGAAACAAAGGGACAAACAAGGGGAACCCTCCTCACCACAATAGACTTGCCTGATTGTACCGCCGGAGGTATTATTCCCCAAGACTTCATACTTTCTCTCAGTGCCTGAATAAGGGAGAAAGCAACAGGTTACATATTGACATTATTTTATCGAACTGTGTTGGAAAATACAAATCCTTACCAGAATACTACCGGTTGCCACGAGGAACTCTTCATTAGGATCAAGCTGCAACCTTCAAGGAATCGGACAAGAGTGAAAGTCAGGCATTTGAACTCTTACGAATTTTATACTTGCGGCGTCTTGCCGGGAATCTCAGAGTCAATATTGTTCTGGAACTCACCAATTCCTTCGAGCCAGTGAAGCAACTGGTTATCAACGCGCCCCTGCACTCAATGCAGGATGCTCATCTTTTCTAACCATCAGGTGAGACTAAAAGAGGGGACATCAAAGGTGATCCTTGGGGAGAACAGCAGGGGTGGGGGGATTTACGCTCAACTCCACAGGTGGTTAATTACCTTTCTCCATTTGCAGAAGAATATTCCTACGGGCCAAGCAAATGAAGCTAAGTGGCCCAGTCCAGTCCATCATCTCGGCTCTAGGCGTCACATTGGTGGAGACCGCAGCTGTCCAGTTCCGATCGATGCCTCTGTAGGAGCCAGGTGAGCGTAACACCCACAGAGCACATATGACCCCCCAAAGGGTCGCTAGATTTAAAAACACAGGAATACAAGCTTGCCCTAAATGTGGAGAGGTGAATGCTGGGATGGTGCACATGTTCTGGACATGCCCGGAGATTGGGAAATTCTGGGGTGAAATTACCAAACGACTAGTCTTGAAAGGAATCCGGCTAGACGTGGAATCAGTGTAGGCATGTATGGTGGGGGGCTTCACAAGATCACGCAACCTGAGGCATGTAAGCAAACTCAAGGACCTGGCCTATGTACTCGCCAAGCGTAGAATTGCCATGGGATGGAAGGCGAGCCACAGACCCAGAATAGAGGTGTGCTGGCGGGACTTCCTGAAATAGGCAGAGGGGGAAACAGCTGTATGGTATGAGGCAACCAATAGAGGGGGGAGGAGGAAGCAGAAACTCTGATGGCATGGAGACACTTAATAGCTACACTGTATGGGTCCACCCAGGACTGGCCAAATGAACAGAATTCCTCTAGCGATACAGAGGGGAGTGAACCTCTGGAAGACACCACGGTGGACGGAGTGGGAGAGTAGGCTCGAGTTGGGGGGAGGGTTAAGGGAGAGCAGTGGTAAACTTGTGTTAATGTGTCAAACTCTTGATGACAATGACATACACTGCTGGATTGTTTTGTTTTTTCTTGTTTCTGTGTTTTTTTGTGTTGATTTTTGTTATATAAATAATAAAAACATTTTTTTTTTAAAACATTAAAACGATCACTTGAATCTACTAAGTGCGAGCAACCTGTTTCTACAGCAGGAGCTAACTGTGTACCTGATTTGTTATTTTGGGTGTCATGGATTACATTGACGACCACCACATACTTCTCTTGGATCAAAAGGCTAATTGTTTAGCCATTGTAAATAAATATCTGCAAACCAAAACTCTCGAAGACCCTGACCTAGTTCCTGTCCTCAAGTTACCACCTTTTATCCCCTCACCAGCACTGGAATCCTCACAGTCTCACTTGGACTGGGAGCCAGCCCCCATTGCTCGGTTAAAACAGGATATACTAGACACTACTCCAGGCTCATCGACTTACAGCCACAGCTGGCGTAGCAGGTCACCCACTAGTCAATCTGATTGAAGATATCCAGGGTGATGTGATGGCCAAAACGGAGAACATTATTAGCCCCCGACAAACAAGCCTCTGTGAGGCAACATTTTCTAACAATAAACCCCCGGCCACGGCCCCTTCTCTTCTGGAAGAGCAGGGGGATAATGATTTATTAATTAACCCGACGAATGGCATGAATATAATTCTGCTAAATACTAGGTCACTCAACAGGCATGCAATTGACATTCATGACCTTATTCTTGAAAGGGACCTGGATATGCTGTGCCTCTCCAAAACCTGGGTCACTGAGGCCAGTGGCCCCATGATTACACTGTTGGTTCCAGAGGGCTACTCCATATATTGTAAAAAACTGTCACTAGGTCATGGAGGTGGAGTGGCTATCACTGCAAAAAGCAAATTCAAACTCTTTCCCGCCTTCAGCACCTGCCAAGATTATTACATTTTGCACTTAAAAATGACCCTATCGGGCCACTGCTGCACGTATTACATACTCATTGAACCCCCCGCCCCCTTCCTGTGGACATGCCTGATTTTAATGAAGAAATCTCCAAGTTTCTGAGTAACTCTCTTGGCCCAAATTGCTCTATGCTTTTTTTGGGTGACTTAAATCGCCGGCAAGGCAATAAAGTAAACAAAATGACCATAGATCTGGAATATTCTCTCAAAGCTATGAACTTCCACGTCTGTAATAATTAACCTACCACAGCCAAGAATAACATTCTGGACTGGGTGGTTGCAAGGAATCTAAAATTGCATATGGGCTCCCCCTGTATCTGGTCGGACCATTATATGATTGAGTTTCAAGTTTACTTCCAAAAACTTCTGTCGAAAATCAGTAATGTGCCTGAAAAAATCGTCAGCTGTAATTTCAAAAAGCTAACACCTACTGACTTACAAGAGTGCCTAACGGACATTATGTCCGGTACATCTGACATGGATACGGCTCAGAACTTAGAATCCACCTATAAGAGCGGACTTACAGGCCTACTTGATAGAAATGCCCCTTTCAAATCTAAGTCATTAAGGAAGAATATAGGCCACCAAAACTAGTTCCCTCCCGAACTGGCAACCCTAAAAAAAGATTAAAAGGAAACTAGAATCAAAATGGCTGAAGCATCCTTCAGAAGCTAACAAAACCGCTTGGAAAATTCATGAATAACACTATAAAAACACCATCATCTCCACAAAAAAGAACTTCTTGGACAAACAAATCAAGGAAGCTCCAAATAATTCAAGGAAGGTGTTTGAGATCTTGAAGAAAATGAGGACACAGTAGTTCTCAACCACATTCTTTCTCGCTGTCACCCCAAGTCTGTACCAATGTACAAATCACCTTTGCTGCTAAAGTGGAAAAAGCACGCAATAAGATCAAAAGCGACCTAGCTACCACCCCTACCAGTCCTGATGTGAGTAACCCTCCTCCCATAATATCGGACCTTCCCAAATTTAGCTTCACTTCTGTCTCTCTTGCTGACATGGCAAGAACTCTTGAGTCTTTGCGTCTAGCTTCTTGTCAGGTTAATATTCTTCCCCAAAAATTCAGCATAAAAAGGTCTTTGCTCCATTCCTGACCCGCCTAGTTAATGTATCTTTTTGAGATAACCATGTACCTATGGCTATCAAATCTGTCTCAGTCACCCCCTTGATAGTAAAACCAGGTCTTTACCCGAAGATGGCCTCTAATCTACCACCTATTACTGACTCCAACTTTCTTCTGAAGGTTCTAGATAAAGTGGCCACATTTCAGTTTCAACTCTTTATAGAGTCAAATATGCTCCTCCAAAACCGTCAGTCAGGGTTCAGACCAGTACATAGAACTGAAACTGCTCGTATTGACATGCAAACCCGCACGTTAACCATCTTCGACAAAGGGAAGACTGGTCTCCTCTTACTCAACCCTCGGCAGTGTTTGATCTTTTAGATCACAAACGCCTGATCAACACTCTGAAAGGTCTGGGCAACTGCAACTGCCAATACTGGGCATGATAACATCCAATGTTTTATTTATTCCAGGATATCCGGGTTATTACAAAAACGACATCTAGCCTCGTCAGGTGGAATTTGTTTTCTTAGGTATTGTACCTATCTGGTTGGCAAGATGTTTAGCCTGCATCTCATCAGAAGATCCCTATGTCTAGGCGAAGGGAATCTTTGCAGATACGGTGGAGGATCATTCAGAACCTTTCCTTCCTAAATGATGATGTGGCAGCTTGTATTCTGCCTCTTTAGGATATCCGTTTCTTCCCAGTCCTTTCTACAGAGGGTTTTCTTTCAACGTATCCATTTTATTGTTATGATGCTATAGGATTTCTAGACAATTCTGTTTCCAAGTCTCGAAATTAGGATCTGTATTCCTAACGTCTTTATTAGCCAACATTTCAAATGAGTTAGGAGGTTTATCCAGGATATACTCCCGAAATAGCGAGAGTGTCTTCCACAACACTATCGACTCCAGTGATTGCAACCTCAGTTCGTGCCTTATTGTTGATGCTGAGAGACAGTTTGGCAGCCTAAGAACCCTTCTCCAAAATAGGCCCTCGAACACCCCCCAGGTCTTCCAATGGAGATTTAGCAGTGATTCGGCTCCATAGGACATGATTGCTGCGACCTTTTGTTTATAAAATAGGATTAATGGCATCATTGAAAATGGTCCATAACGCCAAAGGAGGGCACGGGCTTGGTTTGATAGTTTTATGAACTTCTCTCTAATAAAACTCTGTTGAGCCTGTTCGTTGATATTTTTGTTAATTCGGACCCCAAGATAGACAGTAGAATCAACTATGTCCAGAGGATGGTTAATCCAGTGACCACGTGAATGCGTTTTATTTTTGTGGCCTTGTGCCCTCGGGCCGACTGCATTATTAAGATCATTGATTTTTTAACATTGATCTTCAGATGATTTTTGCTTAGGTAGATCTTAAATTCCGTCATGCGTCTTTGTAGACCTATAGGGGTTTGGACCATGAATACGACATCGTCGGCATATAGAATCCATGACAGTGCCTCATCCTGAAACACTGGTGGAAAAGCTTGAATATGTGCCTGGTGTTCCTTCATGTCTGCTAGTTAGAGAATGAACATAAAGGGTGCCAAGGCACAACCTTGCTTTATACCTTTCGACGTCAAGATTTATTCTGTCACATCGCCGCCTTTGGAGACCGGTATTTGGATAGAAGTGTTAGTATAGAGTTCTTGAATGGCCTCGAGCAGATGTTCCGGACAGTTAAATTTTCTTAACTTGGCCCAGAGCAGTGCTCTACTGATTCCGTCGAAGGCCTGTTTGAGATCGATGAAACCCAGGTATATGTTCTTTTTCTTTTCCAGTGCCCAGAGTTTTAACATATTCAGGATGAATATGTTCAGTGATGTACCGACGCCACTCATGAATGCTGTTTGTCGTTAGTCTAAGATTCCGGTCCTTATTGCCCATCTTTTTAGGTCTCTCAAGATGATAGAGGAGAACAGCTTTCCGATGGAATCAAGAAGATCGATCGGCCTGTAGTTCCTGGGATTTGTACGGTCCCCTTTCTTATAGATCGGCACAATTAGGGCCTCCTTCCAGGATTGAGGGATTATTCTTGTTTTTAGTATCTGTTGAAATAATACTAAGATGAAATCTGCCCACTCTTCCCCATTTTCCTTCAGCATACAGTTCGATATACCATCTGGTCCTGCTGCTGTAGAGCTCAACTTTTTAATCCTTGATAGTATGTCATCCCTGTCAATGTCGATGACCCACGGGCTACTAGATCTTTACTTTATCACGATTGCTTCTTTTTCCTGAAAGAGGTCTGTGTAGAATTTTACCCATTGGTCCTTTGAAACATGACTTGATATTAGGGCTGACTGGAAGTCCTCTCCTTTATGAATTATCTCCAATAGGGATCTAGTATTCGATGTACTTATTGCCGCCAGCATTTCTTCGGCATCTGCTTGTGTTCTCCACACCCTAGAGGATTTTATCCAGTTCTTATAAGACTGTTTACATTGTCTTAAGTGTTCCTCTTTATTGGGATGAGTACTTTTATGGAGGCGTCTCAGTGCTGCACGGTGTTCCCTCCTTTTTTCCAGCAGGTCTTTGTTATATGCATGTTTCCTTACCAATTTGTTGTTTTTATTTGTTATTTGTTTTTATTTGTCCTTTAGTAGTCATCCATAGTCTACTGTTTCGTGGTTATCCTTAAGGTTATGTTTGAACCGGTTTGCTAGTTCAGAATTGGCCTGTGCTTTTATTTTTAGCCTGTTCCTTCCCCATGTCAATTCCATTGCCGGGACGGCTCGGTACTTCTGCTCTCCAGTCTTCCAACGAAGTTCCACTTCTAGTAGAGCATGATCACTAGCGAGAAGCCAGAGTGTGTGCGAAGCTCGAATGTGCCGCCTTGCCCTGTGCTGAAAATGTGGGGAAGGGAAGGCAACTGCTCAACCGTCCTGATATTATTTCTCAAACACTTTTCTTTTTGCATACACCATTGTTCCACACCCTTTTGTTTTTAGAAGTCAGGATTGGCAATAGGTTTATTAGTATAGGCCCTTTTATTTGACAGAGACTTGACTAGGACTGCGTTAATATTATTTGATGGTCCTAGCTTGTTCCCATCCTTAGCTTCCGATAGGCGTTCAAACGACCCATTTGAAGTTCAATAAACACCCTTGAACTGTGATCACTTGTCTCTATCTTCACTGTTTGATACCATGTCTTCCTTACAGTATCCTACAACAACGTCGATTGTCATCCTTTCGTTCCTCGAGAAGAAAGTCTGGCAGGTCCTCCAAGGGATATACCACCACTTATCGGCAACCTTCTTGCTCTACGACTCAAGAGGCCAACAGAGGTTGCTCACAGGTGTACAGCAGTGGAGGACAGTGTTGGTGCCGCCCGCAGGGCAAGGCCCCAGCCCCGAAACAGGCATGAACCAGCTGTGGACTCAGGCCCCCACTTGTGCACCCCAGTGGGAGGACAACTGACGAGATTCGTCAGCACTTGGAAGACCCTCACCACCGACAGATGGGTGCTGGACATTCTCGAACAGGGGCACAACGCAGGTGTCCTCTTACTCCCTGGTGGCTCGACAAGAACAACACGTGTCACAGCTGCTGAAAGAAGACAATGCCATGTTGAAGAAGGGGCGATAGAACCCGTCCCCCAGTGTCTCCGTGGCTCCAGATACTTTCTGGTTAGAAAGAAGTCGGGAGGGTGGAGGCCGCTCCTGGACGGTTCAACAAGTACTTAAAGTCTGATATGTTTAGGATGGTCACATTGCAGCACGTGCTCTGCCAGCTGGAGGAAGGAGATTTCCTGGTGTCGCTGGATCTGGTGGACGCCTACTTCCACGTCCCCATCAACCGGAAGCACAACAAGTTCTTGCAGCTCGGAGTCCAGGGACAACACTATCAGTTCAAGCTGCTCCCCTTCAGCCTGAAATCAGACCCAAGGGTCTTTACAAAATGCTTGACTCGGGTGGCGGCGCCTCTTCGTCTCGAGGGCATCCCCGTCTATCCTTATCTGGATGGTTGGCTCGTCCAATCCCGCTCCCACGTACTGGCTTGGCATCTCCCTCGGAAGAAAGGGTGATAGCCATCCTGGGGAAGGTACAGCGCCTGGCATGGGCAAGGTTGGTTGTGGTGCGAGCAGTTCAATCGCTGCTGGGCATGATGTTCTCCTGCATCAACCTCGTTCACCTTTGCAGACTAGTTTCTAGATGCGAGTTGGCTGCAAGTGCAAGATCCTGGATGGACAAGATCATCCTCAATGAGGAGTTCTGACAGGCAATTCAATGGTGGCGCGTGAGCCCTCATCTCACGTAAGAGGCTCCGTTCCAAGTTCCTCTCTGCCAGGAGACAGTCACCACAGATGCTTCCCTGCAAGGTTGGGGAGCCCACATTGGCCTCTGGCTGCCGGATGAAAAGAACCTTCATTTCAACATCCTGGAGCTTTAGGCCATCTTTTGGGCCCTCAAATCCTTCCTGCCGTCGCTGAGGGGCAAGGTGGGGAGGATCTTCATGGACAACACTACCACCCTGTTCTACATCCGGATGCAGGGTGGCACGAGCTCCCCGGGTCTCTCCAAGGAGGCCCAGCATTTGTGGCACTGGGCCATTCGTCAGGACATGTTTCTCGTCCCGTTTCATTTGGCGGGCACCAATAACACCATTGCAGACTTGCTCAGCAGGGAGCTACGTTCTTGCCACGGATGGAAGCTTCGCCAGGACCCGGTGGATCTTCTGTTCCATGAGTGGGGTCAACCCGAGCTCAATCTCTTTGCGACAGCAACAAACTTCAAGTGTCAAAAGTTCGGCAGCAGCCGAGGTGCTTTGGAGTTGTTTTGTCGTTCCCATGGGAAGGAGTTTTCCCATTCACTTTGCCTCCGTTTCCACTCTTGCTATGAGTGATCAACACACTAAGAGAGTGTAACTGCAGGATGATATTCGTTGCTCTGGCATGGCTGCGACGAATCTGGTATCTGGGCCTGCTACGTCTGTCGGTGGCTCCATCCATCAGACTGCCACTACTTCCCGATCTTCTCGCCAGAGAAGGAGGAGCAATTCTGCACCACGACCCAGCATTGCTTAACCTCAGGGCCTGGCTCATGCAGCCCTAGAATCTGGCATTATTCTTTACCAGCGGAATGTAAGGACATCCTGGCCAAGGCCAGAGCCTCTTCAACTTTGACGTGCTAAGGCCATAAGTGGAAGAGTTTCTCTGTGTGATGCTGGGCTCAGACGATTACCCCTATGCGTATTGCAATCCTGTAGCTCTATCAAAGTGCACCTGGTTGCCATATCCCGTAACACCAGGGTGCCAGGTAGGTCTTTTCTGTGGCCGCACAGACTGGTCAAGGAGTTCCTCAAAGGACTGTTCAGGACTTTTCCGCCAGTGAAGGCTCCTGCCTCGGTTTGGGAGCTCAATGTGGGTTTGACTAAGCTCATGGGGGCCCCCTTTGAGCTGATGCATCAGGTCCCGCTCAAGTTTCTACTGTGGAAGATGGCTTACCTTGTAGCGATCATCTTGGCCAGGCGGGTCATGGAGATTTAGGCCCTGCTGTACAAGCAGCCGTACTTGTCCTTCCACGCTTCAAAGGTGGTACTGCGTACACACACCCCACTTTTATGCCGAAGGTGCTGTCGGAGTTCCACCTCAACAAGCCTTTGGTGTTGCCCGTCTTCTTCCCGAATCCATCGTCGCTGGCGGAGAGGGCTTTGCATTTGCTGGATGTTTCTTGTGCCTTAAAAAGTTTTACCTGGCACGCATGAGGAGCTTTCCGAAAACTTCTCAACTGTTTGTACATTTTTGACCTGTGAATCACTGAAAGGCCTTGTCGAAGGCTTCCATCTCCAAGTGGAACATCTGATATCACACAAGGCCTTCAGTGTAGCAAGAACACTTGTCCTTTCATGGAGCTGGAAGCTCCTCCATTCCATGTCACGGTGTGCGAGGGACCCCTTTGACTTAAAAGATAAATAGTGCCTTCATAAATACATTATTTCCATTACGGGACAAATTACCATAACAGGAATAATGTCTTTCTGAAGGCAAAAGGACTTCAAAAAGAAACTATTTATTTTTGAAGTCATAGGGCTCCCCACCACCACGTGACATGGAGGCCGCCAACCTGGAAGCCTCCATGTCATTGGGTGTGGGGGCCTATGACTTCAAAAAGTAATCGTTTATTTTTAAAGTGGTTCTGCCTTCATCAAGAAATTTCCATTACAGGACCGTAGAGGAAATAATTTCTTTATGAAGTCAGAATGACTTTAAAAAAAACAGGTCATATGGCAGCAAGATTCCCCAACCCTCCCTCCCCCACACAGGTTCTGCAGAGGCCTCTGACACCAATATCAAGAAGACCAAAGCAAAAATGTCCAGTGTCTGAAATCCTATCCTAACCCTTGTATTCTAAAACTAACTCGAAGGTGATAAGGTTATTGTCTCAAACTTGAACATGCACTTTTCAAGCCAACCAAAAAGATATAATCCAACACAAGTTCCAAATGGATAATGTGTACAGTTCCTGGGAATGGCTCCCGTCCCATGTTTCTCTCCACCAAAACAAAAGTTCCAAATGGATAGCGCTCCCAGTTACTGGGAATGGCTCCCTTCCCCAGGTTTCCCACCAGCAAAACAACATGTTCCAAAGAATGAGCATGTTCTTTAAGGCCCAAGAGGATGCCTCTCTCCTCTTTGTGTTACAATCCACTGCAGGGAAAATAACTCCCTTCCCCAAGTGATTTCTACAAACACTGTAATTCAAAACCCCAAAGGCATGGCACTTCCTTGGGATTCTCTTTTCAAAGTAACGCAATTCAGGTGTGGGTGCCAGTCTCGCAAGACACCTGGTATACTCTACTGACAGGCTCTCTCTTGTAATTCCTTTATCAAATTTAGGTGCGAGTCCCAGACTCGCCAAACACCTGGTATACTCTCCTGCCAGGTTCTCGCTTTATCGATGTATTTTTCGTATTAACACAGTTCCAATATTCAGTATTGTTTTCACAAAAACACTGGGTCTGAAACCCACTTCAATTTACTTCCTTTGTCAAATGCCCAAACACCTGGTATACCCCCCTGCCAGGTTCTCTGATTATTCTGGTATTTCTTGTATTCACATAGTTCCAATATTCTGCATTACTTTTGTATCGGGTCTCGAATCCTCTATCATTCACTTTTTTTGTTAAATGTCCCAGTGACCCAACTTCCATGCTCAGGGTCCCCCGACTCATGTACCTGGCCCTTATTGGTACTTGGTGGAGCTGTCGAAGCGCCCTGGTGACCCAGCTTCCCATCCCTGGGCTCACTGGCTTTCTCTTCAGACCTCTTACGGCAAACGCACAGAAGCACCCTGCCATCCCACCTCCACTTGGCAGGCTTACTACCTTTTTCTGGTGGCTTCCACGTCCTTTGCGGCTCCTGCCTCACTCCTGAGCCCTGTTCCATATTTGGGCAGCATAGACAGTGCTTTTCGGTTCCGTCAGCCGCAAGAAAGGATCCTCTTCTCTTCCTGCTGCAATCCCAGCATGGCGAACCAGCTCCTGCAGCCCTTCACTCACTGTCTCCCCACTCGCCTGTGGGCTTCTTAGCTTGGCTTCCCTTGCAGTAACTAGTTGGTTTTAACTCTGTTACTTTCAGCTGTTCCGTTTCATCTTTAAATTCCTGCTTCCTGGAAGGGAGTTGCTTGAAGCCAATTGGCTTCCTCCGACCACTAGACTGCTCCTTCTGATTCTGCAGAGTATTACTCAGCCCTGCTTCCTCGTCTCAGTCTTTATTATTCTGTTGGTTACAGAATATTGAGGGATATTATCAGCAGGCTTTAATGGTTGTTGAAGGGGAGTGCTCACAATATGCCATTGAGGACTGGAAGGGGTATCCCTAAAAGGGAAAGGGGGATACCATGTCTCATCTGATGATGCCAGGCTTTCCCTCTGAGGGCCGCCTCCCCTCATGTGATCCTCCCTCAATTAGCCACGCCAGGGTCAGGATCAGGTAGTAGCTGCCATCCCCTGCCCACATGAGGAGCGGCTAACTTTGGGAAAGGAGTGATCACATCATCAGATTCATCAAAGAGCCCAACAATGCCCCGCCCACCAGCGCCTCATCTAAGTCGTCTTTTCCGTTCGGATGGGATCAGACCTGCCTTGCATTAGCGCATGTATTTTTTGCTGCGCAGCAAACTTTTTTCCCCTGCATTTTTCCTTCGACTCCAGTGCCTTGCTCGCCGGCATATGTCGGCTCAGAGCGGGTTTTCCAGGTCCACCCTGCGACAGATTCTTTCTGGCTTCAAACTCCCATTTGCTCTGCTTAGAGTGTCTAGGGGCTGAACACCAGTGGGATTCTTGCACTTACCCCAAGATCACACAAGAACCGTCTGTCGAGGTGGAGGGAGATCTTCTTGCGGTCCCCGTTAGAACACATCAAGGCCTTCACTTGACAGAAGTCAAAGAAACAGGCAAGTCACATTTCTTCTTCACCACCATAGAGCACTCCTTCCCAGGGAGTTCTTCAGCTGCGAAGGGCCCTCGAGACTCTCATACCGGCGTTAGCCCTGAGGTCCCTAGGTCTACCGGTGCACGCATCGAGGGGTCTTCAGACTCTACCAGGCCAGGGGCCGAGGGGCCAAAGAAAGGTACTACTACCAGACACTAGTCATAGCTCTATTACCAGACTTACGCCTAGGGGGCACCTGTATGTAACAAAAAGACTACCAGGCCAGAGTCTGAGGGCAATAAGCCTCCCGGTGCTACTTCTGAGGTCGTTGATAATACCGGGATAACTCACAAGGAGCACATAGGTCTGGGCTTTGCACTGAGCAAGCAGCCTCAGGGTATCCCAATTAGACCTTGCACAATAATGATGGCAAAACAAGTTGACACCTCAGGGCGTATGTCAGGGGATGAATCACAGTATTCATTGGATTCTACCTCCTCAGAACAGGTATCGCATCTAGGCAGACGCTCATTACAGATGACACAGTCAAGCTATGGAGATTTTCCGGAGCAAGAGGGGAAAGGTACCAGTGTCAATCGCTGTGGTGCACTTTGTATGCTTTATCCTCTGGAAATATGCCTGAACCTCGTAGCTCCCATGCCAGATACGTCTAAGAAAGGCCTTTAGCCACTTACACACCAATGTCTGCAGCAGCTGCTGCGTCACAGAGTACCCATTACACAATTTTCACCTCAAGCTCCAATGCGAAGAATGATTTTTCAACCATTTTATGCTGCTTATGAGATCACAGCAAATGCCAGGCATTCTGAAATGTTTTATTCCGGATGTCGTGCCTCCGGTTCAACCACCAAGACCTTCACCCACCAAGACCTTCACCAGAGCCGCAGTTAATGGCTCCAATGCCTTCATCTCCTCTGCTGCCTCCTCCTCCAAAACCACCACCACCACCACCTCCTATACAGGTGAATGTTCCACCAACGCAAGCGGCTCCTAGTCTGATAGAGGCTCCGCCAGCTCCTACCCAATCGCTTGAGCCCACTCTTCTGAATGTGTTTTCGGGTACCCATGAGAGAAAGTCTCTACACAGAGACACTGACGATGATTAAGAGGAGGATACATCATTCTCGGCAAAAGCTTTTCCTGACCGCATGGAAGGACTGGCTGAATTCCTGGGAATACCTGCACCACTTCAGGAACAGCCGGAAGCAGGAGTTTTGCCGGGGATTCTATCTCTAAAAAAGACATACCATTGCAAAAAGATGTGTTGGTAGATGCTAAAAAGCTGTGGCTTAAGCCGCACTCTACTCTGTCTAAAAATAAATGCCTTGATGCCAGATTCAGGCCCCTGGAGGGTTAATCGCCAGAGTGTGGTATTCACATTTCTTACACCTAGCTCAGAAAAATCCCATTCAGTTGAAAACAAGGCAACTTCACCTGTTAACCTAACAGAAAGGAGAAGTGATTCACCCTGCTCCAGACTGGCTAGCCCTCAGGGCTTGGCAGGTTAGCCCTCAAGACCTGGTTCCTATTACAGCAAAAGTTTCAGTTAATTCAAAAAGCTTGAAAAGATTCTACCAGGTCCAAATATAAAAGTAAATGGTCAAGTTTCTGCTTCTGGGATAAGGACAACTTTTTCAACCCATTGCAGTGCTCTCTGGATGATGTATTATCTTTTTCAACACATCTTGCCCAGTCAGGAGTACAAGTGGCTACATGTCGAATCTATTTAGCGTCCATTGGTGCATATAGAAATTCTGACAAACTATTGCTATTATCAGCTAACCCGGTGCTCAAGAGATATTTACAAGGACTTACGAGAATGTATCCACCTATCGCTCGTCCTCATCCAGTGTGGGACTTGAATATATTTATTGCTGCACTGGCGCATAAACCTTTTGAACCAATGGCATCCACTGACATTAAATTATTAATGTCACAAAAAAACACAATATTGGTTGCGTTGACATGTGCTAGCAGAGAGAGTGAAATACAGGCTTTAGCAGCCATACACATTGTTCCATAAGGAGAAGGTGATTTTGAGATCCCGCCCAGGGTTCTTGCCTAAAGTTGTCTCAGCTTTCCACATCAACCAGGAGATAGTTCTTCCTACCTTTTTTCCAAATCCCACATCTGTTTTGCATTGACTGGACGTGCTGTAAGGGTGCAGAAGTAAGAGATCAACACAATGGTGGCATGTTTATTACTATAAACTAACATTAAAGAAATTAGCTTTGAGGAAACCCCAGCTATCCCTAATAATAAGGGGGCTTCACAGAATAATCTAAGGAGTCTGTCAGGATGTCCAAAGAAAAAAGTCCACCGTTGTGTCAAACCTATTTCCAGCCCTTAAACTAGGAACTCAAACAAAGGTTAATGGTGATCTTCTACTGGGCGTGAGATTCAAAGTCCTTTTCCAGCTCGTAAAACAAAGTTAAAAAGGTGCAAAAACAAACTTCCAAAGGATGTGCAACCTTGTGCCAAAAGGTCGTCAGATCCTCACAATGCCAAGGGAATGTCTCCCTTCTCTTGGCTTTCCAAAATGTTCCCAAACAGCAGGGGGAATGCTTCCCTTTTCCTGTTTTTCTTTTCAGCTTCTTCAAAGTGCCAAGAGAATGCCTCTCTTCTCTTGGCTTGGTATAGTGTTCACAAACAGCAGGCGGGGGGAGGGTGCTTCCCTTCCCCTGGTTTCTCTTCAGCTTCTTCAAAGTGCCAAGAGAATGCCCCTCTTCTCTTGGCGTGGTATAGTGTTCACAAATTCCAGGGGAGATGCTCCAGGGAGGGCAACAACATTCCCAGTCCATCCTCGAATGTTATACTTCAGATTGTCCATATTTACTAGACCGCGCTGTTTGGACAGTATTCTGCCTTACAATGCGCCCCTTCTTCGTCTCAGTTTTCCAGTTACAGTGTTTACATGGGTAGCCACTATTCTCCGTAATCTCAGTGTATGGTAAGGAATTAGTATTTTCTACCTTACAATAATACATAGAGGGAGTTGCTGGGTTGCCCTGAATAGGGTAAGAGCATAAGGGAGTGGTTAAAGAGGTATATACATACCGCATTCTCCCTGTAATGCCATCCCACATCCCATAAAGGATTTCCCCACTCATGTGATCCACCCACGGTGCACCACCCGCAGGGGTACTATTGGACTGTGGCTGCACCGCCCAAACCCCATGGGAGGGGTCCCCCCCTATGGAAGAAGAGACGAGATCCAAGGACTCATCACATACCTTCACCTTAAGACGGCAGCTTCCACATGTGGGTTGGAATGGTTGCCTTTTTCCAGGGTTTTATTGGGGTATACTTTCTCCTAGGACTAAAGGGGTTTCTCCAATGGTTACTCTTCTCCTTCCCAGCTATCAAAAGGGGAATATGTGAAAGGGTTTTTAATCGGATCCATAACTAGATTTTTAAAATCAGGGAAATTGGTTCCTATGAGGGCTTCCTCCAGGGGGGCGGGGTGGGGCTGGGCATGATGGATGAGCTTTTTTTTGTCTCTGTACCTTGGATATTTATTAGTATCGGAGTCCAGTGATATATTTCTTGGTCTCCATGTACGCACGTGATCTTAACTGGATTGGTTTCTTTCAAGGTATCTGGATATCTTGTCTCGGGAGGATAGCTCAGGGGCAATGTGCTCGCCTTGGAAGCAAGACGACACGGAGCACCAAAGGTTCGATCCCCAGGTCCACGCTTACAAACCTCTGGGTAGTAAGCACGTTATAAATAACCTATCATACTGCCATAAGAGCAGACTTGATATGATATATGTACTACCTGAGTCTACTAAGGCAGAAACCAAGGTACCATTTATTGTAGCTCTCTCATGAGTTTGAAATGGGGGAGAAATACAGAGACAGCTATTTATATTTTCAATAGGTAAAGTCTCCTGTTTCTCTAGATCTTCAGTTTTCCACGCTGATCCATCCGATCTCCATGGGTTGTTCTCTACGAATCCCTGCCAATGTCTGGCTAGATGGCCCCTTTCGGCACAAGAGAAACAGAAAACTACCAGTGGTTTTAACACTTTCCCTTCTTCTATCTTCTCTATTCCTTGTTGATAGATATTTCCTTTCCTCCTTTTTTAATGCATCTTTATCTCCGCTTTTAAGAGTTTTAGATGTATTTTCTGGAATCTGATCTTTGGTATGGTATTTTGTTTCATGAGGATTAGGAGGACTGGGATTTAATTTTAATTCCCTCCGTACCTCAACCGTTCGATGTAAGGGCCTTAGTTGTTCGTTAGCCTCTGCATGTGCTTGGGTAGTTTCTATGGGCATTGTCATTATAAATCTGGTCAGTTGTAAGATGGCCCTTTGTACAGATGGTGTTAAACTATTAATTAGCTGTTCTTGGGCCAATGCCTCTAAGACTTCTGGTAGGTTTTTTTTCGCCAACCATAAAGTTCGGATATTTTGTATATATGCCACGAATTCCATGGGTGTTTTACCTGCGTTTAATTTTATTTAGCGCAACTTACTTTGATAAAAACTCTGTTTGTCCTAACCGGTGTGATAAACCCTGTTTGAATTCGTCAAAAGATAAAGTACCTAATGGGTTCAGGGTTTGATACGACGCCTGAAGTTCTCCTTTCAAGAGAGGAACCAAGTAGTCGCTCAAAGTTTAGGAAGAAATTCCCTAGATCTTCTCCCTCCCGATAGGGCTGTAAAATCTCATGGGCTAATACCGGCTTTTGTTGGGCATTTATCACTCTTTCCAGCCACTCCTGGAATCGATCATCAGCTTGTATTTGGTGATCAACCAAATGCTCCAACAGGACTTCCAATGGGTTCATACTTATGATATGATTGGTTATTTAGAATGCGCTTAATACCCAAAGGTTTCTAAGCGCAGAACCGGGAATCGAACATGTTTTGCTCCCTGTCGTCTTGCTTCCAAGGCAAGCACGTTGCCGCTGAGCTATCCTCCCGAGACCTAGGAGGTTGTCTGGGAGGCTGAGGTATGCATCTACTATTTCTATCTCTGTTGGTAGTTGTTCCTCTATGGAAGGAGGCAGAAGTGTAAGAGTTTCTTCCGATGTCGGGAAGGGGACCAAAATGGGTTCAGATTTCCCAAATAAAAAAATATCTCTGTCAAACTGGTCAGGGAACTCGTCTATGCACATTGTCTCTGGGCCTATCTGGGGGTATCACATTCCTTAAATGCTTCTCGAAGGATGTAGACATTTATTTTTAAGACTAGGTTTTATGCCTAATAAACCTATGGGAGTCAGGCTTCTCTGGGATTTTACTGCTAGGGTTAAGGTGGTATAGGGACCAATAAAATACTCCTTAAGTTGTGCTCTTCCTTTTGGGTCCCAGACCCTGAAGTATAAATAAAGCTCACTTTATTCTTGGACACTAATATGGGTGTGGATCCCAGACTCACTGTGCTGTTTACAACCAGCTTGGTTTACTGCCAAGCATGGATTTCTTCAGTATTTCATTCTCTTTCTTTCATGGTCCCCAAGCCTCTTATTCTCTGTTTCCAATAGGGGTGCGAGTCCCAGACTCTCAGTACAGTTACTTGGCAGCTTGGTTTACTCTCCTGCCAAGCTAGACTTTCTCCCTTCGCGGGTTCACTCGCTGCTGGGTTGCCAGACTCACATATTATCTGTGTCTCACCCAGAGTGCCATCGAGTCTTATTCTCAGGCTTTTAGGCTCCCCAGTCAAATATGGATGCGGGTCCCAGACTCGCTGTGCTGTTCTTAGGTAGCGTGGTTTACTCTCCTGCCAAGCTTGAAGTTCTCCCTACACTGGTTCTCTTGTGGCTATGGTCCCAGACCCTTGTATTATCTGTCTTATTCTCTGGCTTTCAGGCTTCCCGAACCTCTCAATCTGTTCTCTCTTAGCCTCTCCCGGCTTCCCGGGACATTCTGCCCCTTTCAGTCTGCTTGTGTACCTTTTTGTTCAGTTTGGGTCTTCCTCGAAACAGGACTTCATCACGAGGCTCTGGTATGTTCAAGCTCTTCCAAGCGTCGGTCACAGCTCTGCAGACTACCACGTCTCACCCAAAGTTTCCTCTCTGTTTGCTGTTGCTTCTGGGATTGTGGGACACCTAATGGTCTATTCAGGAAGTACGAGTTGTAGTTCCCACGTCTTGGGCTACAGCCGGTCTCTCTTCCCTCTACGTGCGTGGCGTCTTCCCTTTATGCTTCACGGTAGCTGGATCAGCTTCTCCAACAGCACTTCTCTGGAGGATGGTTTTCTTCTACCTGGTTTCCCTCGACTATTTTATATATCGTTGGTGCAATGAAATACAGCAGAAGACTAGACTGCTCACCATAGTTCATTGGAGTAATCTTCCTACTCCTAGCCATCTTCTTCTTCCCAGTACCGATGCTCATGGTGTATGCAAGGCAAGTTTGATTTTCCTGAACCGTAACCAGGTCTATTGTGTTAGTTGGACTGGCTTTACAATAAAACATGTGGGTACTGTTTGGCAATGTATAAGAAGGATCTGGCTTTAGCAAACAGAGGGTGATGCACAGGCTGTATACAGAGTTCTCTGGGGATAGTTCTCTCTAATCCCATCAGGGCTTCCTCTTCCATGTGATCCACCCCCGGTGTACCACCACCAGGGGATTATTGTACTGTGGATGAACCACCCTGGCCCCAAGGGAAAAGTCTCCCCTTTGGGGAGAAGGTTCGACATCCAAAGATTTGTCACACTCCCTTCGATTGGCTTGGTATAGTGTTCACAAATACCAGGGGGGATGCTTCCCTTCCCCTGGTTTCTTTCCAGCTTCTCTCACAGTCAACCTGGTTCACTAACCTGCCAGGTACTGTGACTATGAAGATTTTCAACTATTTAATCTTCATATGGGTGCGCGGCCTAGACTCGCCTTTCTGGCTTATATTCTGTCTTCTACTATACTTGGTATACTCTCCTGCCAAGTATCATAGGGCGGTTTTGAATGTGTCAAAGTTCTATCACCTGGTCATGGTCCCAGACCCTGGCTTCTGGGTTTTGCTCACCCCTGCGCCTCCCTGAGAACCAGCATTTCTTTTTTCCTGGTCTGCAATAGTTTGAGTCTTCCCGGGCATCTCTGGTCTGCCGTGGGGCTTCCCGACCTTTGTGGTCGTTCTGAGGTCTGCGACAGCTCTGCAATCAATCTTCTACTGGGTAATGCAATGTTTCCTTCTCAGTTTCTTCAGTCTCCTGCGCCGCCAGGAGCTTCATCTTCCAGGTTTGTTGAGCGGTCCTTCCGCTTTGCTTCTGCTTTTCCCGCCTCAGCATCTCGGTCAGCCTTCTTTATTCATTGGGGCCCCGCTCACTCTTGCGGAACCTCCAAGGAGGGCTCAACGCCATTCCCAGTCCTTCCTCTATGTTTATACTCGGTTGTACTTCAGATTGACTAGACCATGCTGTTTGGACTTGCGTGGTATTCTGCATTACTCTGCACCTTTTCTTTGTCTCAGTTTTCCAGTTATAGTATTCACATGGTTAGTCGCTATTCTCCCTTGTGTCAGTGTATGTTTAGGAATTGGTATTTTCTACCTTACAATAATACATAGAGGTTGTGTTGCGTTGAATAGGGTAAGAGGGCGGTTAAAGGGGTATGTATATATTGCATTCTCCCTGTAATGTCATCCCTTGTCACGTAAGGGATTTCCCCACCCATGTGATCCTCCTACGGTGCACCACCCCCAGGGGACTATTGGACCTTGACCGCCCTACGGGAGAAGGGACAAGATCCAAGGACTCACACAGAGCATTACAATTCTACTTGAACAGGACAAAACACTTCACAAAGTCAGAAGCCTTGTTTGTCATTTTGGGAAGTTCCTCTCCAGGGTCGCAAGCATCCAAAACCTTCATAGCCAGATGGATGGTAGCAGCTATTTCATAATCTTACAAATTACAACCACCACTGTCAGGAATGCATGCACATGCTGTCAGAGCTAAAGCCACAGTGGTCGCTTTCCAAAGACAAGTGCTGTGGGACGTCATAAGTAAGGCTGCCACATGGGCATCACCTTCGGTCTTCTGTAAACATTACTGCCTCAACAATAGTGCGTGGTCAGATGCAGCAATCAGACAGGCAGTACTAAAACACCTGTTCTTCAAAGGTCCATTAAAAGAATTGGGCCTCCTGCCTGAGAAATGGTGTGTTGGAATCGCCCATACTTTATGGAGAAAAGGGGGTGTGATGTAGGAGTAATACAACGCTTCTTACAGTAGTGACTGTAGTTCTCCTAGTCCATATTCCTCTTTCCTCCGTACGGCCCACCAGCCATCCCCCTAAATCAAATATCTAGCAGACTAGTCCTTCTTGGGGCTGATGCTACAAAGTGGACTGGGTTGAGGCACTCCAAATTTAAAGGGGGAAGTTGCATTTTTTTGTGAGGCAAAATGGTACCGGGCCGCCCATAAAGTATGGAGGAAAAGGAACCATGGATTTAGGAGTAATTCAGTCACTACTGTGAGTAACTTTTCATTTTCCGATTGGAGCCAAGGTTTCAAAGTTGCCAAGGCAGAGGATAGATACAGCCTTGCCTCTGCAAAAACCACCTTCCATACAGTCCTGCGTGCAATCATGCTTGCACATTCCACAGCATGCAATGATAATTATGCATCTCGTTATATCTACAATCATCCTTATTCATCGTGCACAGTCCTAGTCTGATTCACTTTGACCTTTTCATGAACTTTCCAAAGGCAATCCCTTGTTGTGATACAACATTGGGCCCAGATACTGCTTTATGCATGCCCACCTCCCCTTTTGTTATTGAGGGCTTGAATGCAACAGCCCATTATAATCATCAGATCTCTCTAGGCCACAACAATGGTCAGGGTTAACAGGATATTTGCATGTCTAATGCATTTCTTCTCATCACACAGTGGACAGTTTGGCTGTTATCTGCTCTCAGAAATCCCTGATTACTTGACAATCCCAGATTAGGTGAAAACAAGCATTGACAGTGCCAACCGTTTGGGCTTTTGTGTAGGCGTGGGAAAGGCACTTGCCAGGCACAGCCAAGGTGCTATTAATTGGCCATTGATGGTAGCAGGTGCAAATGGCGCGAGTGCCTGGTCATCTAATAGCAGTGCCTGCCAAATGTCTTAATACATGACTCAAGCCGAAACAGTTGGCTTTGATATGATTTGGCATTTATAACACACCTGTACACCATTGTTTCTAGGCGCGACAAGACAAGGAGGGGGAAACAAAGGGAGGACAAAATAACAATCTTACTAGGCCTTGTGTCATACAGACCACGCAAGTGCGGGGAAAAGGGAATGGGAGAAGTGCCGGAGGAGGGGAATAGGGAAGTGCAGTTAACTCACAAGTCCAGCCAGCTGGTGGCTAACAAGTGCAGAGAGAAGCGACTGTAGGGTTGCAGATACATACCCTTAAGTGCTGGGGAGCCGTGAGGAAGTGCAAGGGCATCTGGTCATGCAGGAGCCTGGGCCCGAGTTCAGAGGGTGACCAGGTGACCAGTGCCCAGAGCAATCAGGTGCATCAGCAGGGGAGAGGAAGAGAGAAAGTGGAAGTGAAAACAAAGGTCTTTCTGCTCAAGTTTGAGAGAGGCATGGAGGCGGTTCCAGAGGGAAGCCCCAGCCGAGGAGATATATCTGCCCCCAACTCTCTGCTTGGAGAAGCGTCTGACCCTCAGAGAGTTGGAGGTGGATGAGCAGGAAGCTCGAGAAGGAAGATGTTTTGGAAGAGAAAGGTGGAGGTAGAGCAGTCCTAGGCCCCAGAAACTGTGTGGACGATGCAGAGAGTCTTGAAGTTGGTCCTTGCAGCCACGGGGAGCCAGTGAAGAGATTTCAGAGCTGGAGAGATACGATCCCTGGGCTTGAGGCCAAGGACAAGTCTCGCAGTCCTGTTCTGGCTAAGTTGTAAAGGCCAACGAGTAGAGGCAGGAAGATTTAGAAAGAGGCTGTTGCAATAGTCCAGCCTAGAGAGGACCAGAGCTCTGGAGACAGTGAGCTTCTGGGGGAAAGTGAGAAAAGGAAGAATACCTCTGAGGAGGTGCAGCTGATAGTTTGACTTCTTAGAGACGTCAGAGATGTGAGGAGAGAAGGAGAGGGCGGAGTCGAATATGACACCAAGGTTCTTAGCCTCACAGGAAGAGGGCCCAGAGTGGGCCAGAGAGTGAGAGGAAAGGAGGAAGCGGGTGTCCCAATGAGGAGGATCTCAGACTTACTGGCATTAAGGCACAGATCATTAGTGGCACACCATTCCTGAATTGCGGCCATACAGTCTGGTCTGTGCCTTCCTCCGCTCTGTCAACATCGGACTTACCCCATCTCTTCAACAGTTCAGGAAAGAGATCAAAACCTTCCTTTTCAAGGAATGGCTCCTCCTTAACACCTAGGTCCATCCAGCCTGCACTCGCCACCCTATTTGAGACTGTGATCTGCTCCCCACTGCCCCCCCCTCCTGGCTGCTTGAAGATCCTTTGCTGGCAATTGTCCAACCTCACCCCCCTGTTAGCTCCTCGCTCCTTTTTTCACTGCTTCCCTCAATGTGCTCTTCCCCCTATGATTGTAAAGCGATCCGTTGCTTCACCAAAACTAGGTCTGCCCACAATGAATAACCTAATAATAATGCTTGTTTTTAACAAGACTTCAGTGAAGGACACGCATAGTGCTTATAAATCGAGTGGCTAAAGGCAGACCTGGTTTAGATATTTTTATTATAGAAGTAACGGGTTTACAACTCCAATTAAGTCATTACCTCTCAGCTGCCTCAACAAAAACACTGGCAGGCACTTCAAGTGCAAAGTTTGATGGTAAGGCTTGAATAAAGTAAGCTCAAAGAGTTACCATGAGGTGTTTTGGGTGTGGCAGAAACGGGGTGTAAATCACCATAGGGATTAGCATGGTCATGGGCAGTCAATGGATGGCCACATAACCAAACAACACTTACAGGCTGTGTGTCCCTCCTCATATGCCTTTTCTACCGATCTGTACTCAAACTAAAAAGGTGACCACCATCGTTAGTGGCAACTGAGGCAGTTGCTGTCAGTACTCCTTCCCGTTTTAAATATACTCTGTAAAGATCTTCTAATGGACCCGGTAAAGCCTGGAACCTTGTTCTTATTGTATAGGGGACATCAAGCCCTCTAAACATTCTCCGTATACCAACTTACCATATCGCCTCCCTCCCACCTTTCCTGTAACTCCTGTAAAGGTTTTAGGATGTTGTATCCAGCACAAATACAACACTGGTTTCTCCACAGATGGCCCAAGAAAGCTATTAAACCCTGTGGTGTATTCATCTGTCCGTCACACAAAATGTCCTTCACCAGTGATACCGCTAAGCTTCCCACAGACAAGTCTCTCTCAATTTAGTAAACTCTGCAGTGGAGTTTTCAACGTGATCCTCCCCCACTCCATCTTGTCCTGGCCGTTCTCCTGACCATGTCACCACTACCATCCTTGCTGCATGAGAAATCTGATTTGAGGTGCAACCACTATCACAATCTGCCTTAGGTTGATGTTCCCCATGTAGTCTTTATCCCATTGTGTAGCAAAATCTGTAAATCCCAATAAACACACTGAACACCTGTATTGGTGGACTGGGAACCAAAAGAGGCCCTGGAAATAATGTTCAAAGTGGCCACATATTACACATTTCAGAAAGCCCACCTCTTTCTCTAAAATAGGTTACCATACAAGAGGCCCAGTGTGTAGGGGCCTACCAGAGAAACTCCAGCGTTTCCTATAGGACAGTGCACCCCAGTCCACCGCTGAACACCTGGGTGTGCTAGTCACCGCTGCCATGTCGGCTGGTAAAGTGTGTCAATTGCTGTGCTCTGTCTTTCCCCGGTCAATAAGCAAGGTCGGAGAAAAGTGCAGCTGAGACAGGTAAGTAGGTAGGGTGGACAAGGGTCCATTACGTAGAGGAGTGGGAAAAACAGAAAGGAATGGGTAGATGGGGACTATGGTACTGGGTAGAAAGTGTGTTTCAATGTATTGCCGTTCTCCCCCAGATTCCTCATCAGATAGATATCTCTTCTAGCATCAGCTGCTCGGATAACTTTTCGACAGGGGGCATAGTGCACCTTGACTCGGCTGTCGATCCCTCTTGCCTCGATCATCAGCTCCAGATGTGACCTTGATCGTTGTACATGTACTGCGTCATTACGTTGGTTCAAGCCATGTCTGCGCCAGAGTCTCCGGATTCAAACACTGCAGAGGCTGCAGTTCCAAAATGTCCATGACAAAACCACACAACAGAGTCTGCGTGTGGTGCCTCGTTGACGGTCATGACACCAAGGGCTGTATATAACAAGATGAATCCGAAATCCCTCAGGGAACAGACAGCGAAGCTCGAGGTAGGCAAACCTCCCTCTAAATCCCTGATGTGGTCGACCTTTGGTTGTCGGAAGCTGAGACGGAGAGGGCGACTCCAGAACAGGAAGAGAGGCATCGGGAAAAGACCAAAAAGAAGTCCCATTCACCTAGCCATTCGTCCTCTTCCCGCCCCCCCACCCCCCACAAGAAGAAACACACCCAAGTCCGGGACTGAGTTTTTCAGCTCCATGGCTGATATTTTCGGCACTTATGACGACGACGACCCGGGAGGGTCCCATCCTACATATTGAGGGACTGGAGCGTCTGACTTTCTCATCGACCATGCAGATCTGGTGGGGGTAAAATGGGGTAAAAGAAAACATTTAATTCTGCATTTTCTCATCACAGTAAGGGATGCAATATTTTCACATAGATCCCATCATACCCCATCCTTTACAAAGTGCTCACTGAATTTCTCTCATCAAAGATCAATTTGGCAGCCTTTTTTCCCTTCTCATCTCACTGTCTGGAGCCAAAGAGATCACTGATTTTTTACATTACATGGACAAGACACAGTAGAAAAGAAGACAGGCTTTTTGTGACCTTTGCTGGGATTCATCAGGGTACATAACTGTGACCAGACAGATTCTGCCCAGACTGATTTGCCTGTGCATCTCGGAATGCTATCCATTGGAAAACAAGGAGATGCTGGGGGGGGAGGGGGGCGTGGCTTGGAGCCATGAGGGAAGGAGAGGCTCTGTGAGAGCTTCCAGCCGGTGCCACGCGCCAAATCGCAATGCTTGAGTGAGACAGTCGTCTGAAGTCTCTCATCCGGCGCAGCCCATAGCTGAGATCATGCTGCACATATGGGCCAACTTCTAGCCAGCACCATCGTCGGGTTCGAGGTGAAACCGGGTCCTGATGCACGAGGCGGAGCAGCAAGGAAGGGGGTGACAAAATGGCGGACTCAGCACTGTCAGCCGTAGCAGGCTGCCTGCCCCACACATAACACGAGCAGCCCAACACCCTCAAGGACCAGAGCCCGGAATCCAGACAACTGCCATGGCCACTGATCGTGCAGGGTGTGCCGCAAAGTGGAACAATTCTCCAGATCAGACTCCCAACCTTCACCACTCAACAGCAGAGGCCAAAATGTCTAAATTTCAGATGGCAGAGTTGGCCCAGTCGGAGGCCCCGTTGGTAGTAGGCTGGCCCAGATGACCAAGTTTTTATTTTTACAGGGGGCAGAGGGGATCAGACGGTGGAGGAATTTGAGAAATCAACCCAGGGAACAGCTGAGGCACCAAGCACCCCAGCGGCACTGCAGTCACCGGGTGGGAGCAGCACCCACAATTCGCAAGCCTGACTCAACGGGATGACAGCGCCTACTAAGGTCATCATCATGATTACTTGGAACATTCAAGGCTTAAACTCTCCCAGGAAATGCAAGCTCGTGGAACACCGGCTGGCCCAACTTGAAGTGGACATTGCACGTCTTCAAGAGACCCACCTACTAACCCCAGCCGAAAAACAGATCAGGTTCCGTCGGTACCCAAGGAAATACTTCGCATCATCGGGGCCGAAGAAGGTAGGGGTTGCAATCCTGCTCAGCCAATCGATAGTCCTATCAAACATCACAGTCAAACGAGACCCAGGTGGCAAGTTCTTAATGCTTAAAGGCCTTCTGGTGGAGCTCCCAATCACCATAGCAGTGATATACTGCCCAAATGATGCCCAGGGCAGCTTTCTGCGGAAGATACTCCCAATCACGTTCACCGAAGGCAAACTGCTGATTGGGGAGCCTTCAACCTCACCCCAGACCCTAACATCGACAAGACTCTGCCACCCACCGGATCAGACTTTGCCAAGGCTTTGGGGCTCGCGGAATTCCTCACAGGGACAGAAACGATCGACGCATGAAGACTAGCAAACGACAGAGCCCGGGACTACACCTTCTCACACGTCCATTGAGGCTTCTCGAGGATAGACCTCCTGCTGGTCTCAAGCGCCCTGTTCCCCTGCATTTCGGACATCCGCACTGGCCCGAGGGTAATCTCTGACCACGCCCCGGTGATAATGCAGCTACAAACAGTCGGCCTACCGATACCACCACAGAGGGCCTGGAAGCTGCAGGACCACATCCTTCTATATGTAGCAGCTAACAAAGAACTATCGGAAGCCCTGGCCAAATACTTTGCAGAAAATACAGGCAAGGGAACCCCTGAGGCAACGGTGAGGGACGCCATGAAACCGGTGATCCGAGGCATAGCCATGGCTTGCACAGCAGCACAAAGACGAAGGCACCAACTCAAACTGGCAGAGCTGGAAATGGAGGTAACAGACAAAGAAGCTAGCTACAAAGGGCGCCAATCGGTGAAGACGTGGAGAGATCTCCACAAAGCTAAAGCAGCCCTGGAGATGCACCTGGCAGACCGAATGGCCCGGACCCTGACATACACAAAGCAGTATTATTACCTGAGTAGCAATAAAGCCAATCGTCTGCTGGTGCACAAACTCAAAGTACACACGAGAAACAATATCCTAGTCCTGCGGGACCGACAAGGAAAGCCTTGTTGCACAGACAAGCTAGCCATTATGACGGAACATCACAGGAGTGCGATGTCGGGGAACCCCACGGACGATGAAGCACACATCCACTACCTGCAGTCGACCCCAGCACCGCCTCAACACCCACAACTTGACTCCCTGGAAGGTCCCATCTCCGCCAAGGAGGTAACTGAAGTCATTTGTGCAATGAAGAACACATCCCCAGGCCTGGATGGCCTGACTGCCCCCTTTTAAAAGACGTACACCCACATCCTGGCACCCCAGTTGGCCTCCCTCTTCAACACCTTCCTAGAAACAGGCCGCATCACCCCCTCCATGAAGGACTCGATCACGATCCCGATACCGAAGCCTGGGGGGAACCCAGAACTCTGAACATCGTATCGACCCATAGCATTGATGAACATGGGACTCCAACATCTTCTCAAAGCTTCTGGCACGCAGACTGGTTGGAATCCTCCCGGAATCTCATCCACCCGGACCAAACGGGATTCATTCCAGGCCGCAACACCCTAGACAACACCAGACGCACTCTAAATATCATAGAATCAGCCAACAGATCCGGAGAGGAACTAGCAATACTATCACTGGATGCGCATAAGGCCTTCGATATGCTCGATTGGGGTTACATGAGCAGGACACTGCAGCATTATGGCGTGGGCCCGAGATTCCTAAAATGGACGATGGCAAACTACCAGCACCCCACCACATCTCTCAGAATAAACTGTCTTTGCACTGTCCATGGAACCCTTTGCCGCCGGAACCTGCTGATCCAGGGCTTCAAGCTCAAAAGCGAAACTTATAAGGTGGCCCTATATGCGGACGATGTGCTGTTAACGGTATCCCACCCGAAAACATCTCTTGCTGCTCTATGGGAGGAGCTAAACAGCTTCAAATCCACCTCCGGGTTCTCGATCAACCCAGCAAAATCCACGGCGATGGGCATCAACATCCCCAGATTAGCGGAGGACACTCTGGCGGCAAGCCTCCCCATCCCATGGGCCAGATCTCACCTCAGCTACCTGGGAATCCACCTCCCGAAGCTCGTGGAGCACGCCTACAAGCTAAACTTCCCGCCACTGCTCAAAGACTTGTAATCGGACATGTCCCCCTGGCAAAGCCAGGAAATATCATGGTTGGGGAGAATTGCAGCTCTAAAAATGAACCTGGTCCCCAGACTACTCTTCTACTGCGCAGCTCTCCCGGTCACGATGCCCAAGAAGGACTGCCGGAAACTACACGCAAGCATCCTAAAATTGGTATGGGGGATGGAGGGGCATGGTAAGAAACCTTGCATCACCCAAAGGGTACTGCTTAGAAGCCCCGGATCCGGCAGCCTGGGGGTCCCCGAAATTGAAAGGTACTGCCTAGCAACCCAGCTTTCGGCGGCCTTTATCTGGCAGCCTGGTGCCAACAAACCCTGATGGGTGAAGCTGGAGGAGGACTGGAGTAGGTACCCTTTGGAATCCCTCCCACACATCTCCTGGCCCAGGAACCTCACAAATGCGGGCCCCCTCATGTCGACCAAAAACACGGTGTACAGTTGGAAGAGTGCAGCCAGGAAATGGAACTGCAGAAGCACAGTGGGCCCCGATCTGGGAGAACCCTGAATTCACCCCAGGGCACCCCAGGGCTGGGACAACACGCTTTCTCCAAATGGAAGGCAGGCGGCATGAAATGTTTAGCAGACTGCTATACGGTTGGCTCCCTGCTAATCTTCGAGGACTGCAAAGAAAAACTCCAGATCCCGGAAAGCGAGAGGTTCCACTACGCCCAGCTCCGACATTGGCTGTCACACGACTCAACGAGGACGAACGGTCACAGGGAGCTCACAGCGCTAGAACACACACTAACGACGACCCTGCCTACAGGGAAAATCTCAACCCTATACAAGCTGCTGGACAGAGTACCCCCTGAGTCTAAAGAACCCTACAAGAAAAGCTGGGAGCGCGATATAGGCAGAGAACTGGATGAGGCTAGCTGGAACCGTACCTGGACGAGAAGCCACAGAGCCTCCAAATGCGTTACAAATAGAGAGGGGGCAATAAAGGTCTGTTACAGGTGGTACTTAACACCGGAGACTTTACATAAAAACAACCCCGCCATACCACCAGGCTGCTGGAGAGGCTGTGCGGATACTGGAATGCTGTTCCACCTCCTGTGGACCTGCCCAAAGTCAGTCAGATTTTGGAAGGAAGTCTTGGAGCAGATCAGACTCATCACTGGCCTAACAATCCCATGGGACCCGGGAATTGTTTTACTGGGTGACACTGGCAAGGGACAATTCCTGATGACAGGGAGGCTAGCGGACCTCTGCACGCAGCTGCTTACAGCAGCCAAAATCTGAAGAGCTAGGCTGTGGAAGCTCCTGGAAGGCCCAGCGATCTCAATGTGGTGGGCAAAGTGTTGGGACATTGCTGCAGCGGAGAAGACCACAGCCCTTCGTTTTGGCAATAGGAGCAAGTACTATGGCATTTGGTGCCCATTCCTAGACTACGTGCAAAAATTCCTCAGGATAGCCAGAAAGCCACCAGCCTTACGCTGACTGGAAAAATTTGACTGGACCCTGCCAGACCTAAACAGCAGCAATCCGACCCACAGCCAGCACTAGAACTTGCTCCCCATATCAGTAACCCAAGTCTGCACCGGCCCGACCTGGGCACCCCCCGGAAACACCCTCCACTGAATTTAAGTTTACTACTTTCTACCTATTTGATGACATGTATACCGTATGAAGCAAATATGGTTGATAAATGCTAATAAAAAGTCTTGTTGAAAAAACAAACAAGGAGATGCCGACGGGTCCTCGGGCTCATTCCACTGAAGGCCTGACTGCAATTTCTGCCTTACATTGGAGTGTCCTTGTTTTTTGTTATTGTATAGAGCTTCATGCACAGTAGCCCCCTTTTCCTAAGGCGAGTGTGTTGCCCATCAGCTATCCTCCTGGTATCTGTCTGGCTGTGATGTGGGCCTCATTACATACATTTGAAAAGCATTGCTGCTTGGATGCTTTTGCTGGTGAACGCATGGGGGTAATTATGAGTTGGGTGGGGAAGGTAAATGGGGCGGTATTACCATAAACCGCCGCATTACTGCACCGCCCAAATATGAGTGAGGTGAAAGTTGAAGGATTCACCTCCAGCTATGAGCTGGAGGTAAATTCGACAACTTCCTGCCTATTTTCAGCAGAATTAAAAGCTGTGGTAAATCTGCCTGAAATGGCCAATTAAGTCCATAGAAAAAAAGAACCTTTTGGACTTGCATTGCCACTCTGCAACTTGCAATTTGGCTGGACCAAGTGGCAGTAACAGTAATTCCATTGGGCAGTATTCCGGTGGATTTACCACTGGCATACTCCCAACTCGTAATGATCCCCATGGTCTTTGCTTGCTATGACCACCAGAGATTTCAGCTGTTGTTGCTGGCTCCTCTCTATCCTCCCGGTTCTGAACTGCTTTGAGATGCCTTCAGAGACTAGGAATCTGTGGGGGGAGGTACCCATTACAAGACCAAATAACCTACCTTTGGTAATGTTATTTCTGATGGATAATTCCTTACTCCAGCATATTCCGCAGCCACTCTCCTTCCTACCCCTTAGAAGGATTGCTCGTATAACCTGCAGTTCCACTGCCCCTGGGTATAGGGGAAAACGAACAGAACTGAGGTAATGGGGGGCATGTGGTTACATGCATGTACCTGTGATCTCGTATGTAGCATCAAAGCCTCGAAGGAGGGAGCCCTCCTTTGCACAATAGTTGCTGATGGGAACATAACACCAGGAAGCACCAGGGAAAGATATTTCGAAGATGAGGAATTTGTGGGAGGATGGACTTATCAGAAAGAAGACAACACAATGTAGCTAATGTGTTCTTCAGTCCCTTTTGGCAAATCGTCCATCCTTTTTTATAGGGATAAAGGATTTGACTGAAATGCATTCCCCTGCCCTTTCTCCCACCAAAAACAACGTTGAATTTAGAATAAACCACCCATAACTTGGAGGCCCTTATATTTTATTTGTACTGTACAAAGAGGAACCCATTCTTTTTAATATCTTTTCTTCAAACAGGAGGTGTCACTCACCTCTAGGATTGTAAGGCTCATTGGATCAGGCCATGTACACTGGAAGGAATCTATATTAGGTTAATTGCTCCTCTAGAGGGTATCCACACCGCATCAGTGGCTTTCCTGCATGTTCCACCCCTTTTTTCTTGAGGTAATCTTCAAGACAGACCCTGTTCAAGAATGTGCTTGTTTAAATCTGACCGCTAATTTACTTGTTTCTCCAGCATGGCGTCTGGCATGGATTCACATGCTCATGAATATTGCCTGTCGTCGGACTCGGAATCCTCGGTAAAAGAAAAAACTGTTTCACTTTCACTTGAAATCTGTATTTCTCCTCTAAACCAATCACTGTCCTCTGGGTCATACTGCCCCATCCAATGGCAGTCCTCTCCCTAAGCCCCGCCTCTGGCAGCCTACTTCAGATTTTTAGCACACACTTCACTGTTGGGAGTCCCCTAGTTGCTCTCTGAGCTATTTGTCCTTTTTTTTTTTTTTTTCGGTGAGAAAAGTTACATTTTTGTTCCAAATAGACTGCTGCTTTCCTCATATGCTGGCAACAGGGATCCGTTGTTGGTGAAGTTCCGCGCCCCTCAAGGGTGAAGCTTCTAGAAGGCCATCTTGGGCCTACTTCGTGCCCTCTGACCCTGATGGATGAGGAAGAGGATGGAAGGTCCCTCTTCAGGCCCTGCACCAATTGCGGGCTACGGAATGTGTTTGTGGAAGACAAGCCTCTACTGCCTACACCCGGACCATAAGGATGTAGAGTAGAGTGCAAGATATGCCTAGGTTTCTCTTAGAAGACGGTGAAAGACAGGCATGGTAGGCTGGTGGCATGGCTTAACTCGAACAAGGCCTCTGACCCATGCTCAAAGCAGGGTCATGCCTCGTCCACGACCGGCCGGTCTGTCTGAGGAGCAGTCTTCTAAATCCTTTGAAGTCGCCCCATCCATGGGGGTCCAAGATAAGACTAAGATCTGCAAGTCCGAGTCCACCAGGTTCGCCGCTGACGTAGGTCCCAAGTTGGATAGGGCATGATCAGCATCACCTTCCACCTCCATAGCCAGCCTACCGTTGAGCTCCTCTTCAAAAAGGAAGTTGTCCACCCCGGAAAAGCTACAGGAGAAATCTCATAAGCTGTCGACAGAGGAGAAAGCCGCGCAGCCCAAGCAGGCTCAACCGGCACAGACAAAGTCCTTGTCAACAACTTTGTCGACTGCTACTACTACCATGGCAGCCACGGGCTCTGATCCTATGAGGGTGGCTCTCGCAGCTCAGCGAGTGTTGCTGCCCCCATGGCGCAACACCACCGCAGAGGCCTTGGCAAAGACTGCCAGCACTCAAGATGGGGTAAAGATACCGACCCAGGTCCCAGTTCAGGGAGGAAAAAAGAGGGGGCGAGGTGGCCCCGAAACAGTCAACCCAGGTCACCTCTCAAACTATAGAGGTGTTGTCCATGGACGACGAAGATCAAGAGTCCATGCATACGGTCCACGAGGACGACGGCAGCGCAGAGCCTAATTTTTCCTTCTTTGTCCTCTCAGCCGAGGGACATTTCATTGGACATCCTATCAACTCTCCATGCCGTGGTGTCAGAGATCCAGCAGAGAATTCCACTGGTACCTTTAGTGCCCCAGGCCCCAGGCCCCAGATCAGCCTCCGTCTAAAAAGAGGAATTGTCACCTGACACCCCAATATCAACTTCCTCCACTGCGTCAGGCCAACACCCCCACCCCCCGGTGGACCCAGAGACGGGGACGGATGCGACCACGAGCACGGATGAAGATGAAGAATTTTATCCCATCGGACAATGAATCGCCAAATTTGGATGCCTATCACAGGGTTTCCCCGCTGGATGAGGTGGGATCGTTCCACTCTGAATCCCAGGGCCTCTGAGCTATTTCATCCGGTGCCCGAGGAAACCAAGAAGGAGGGCTTCTTGTGCCAAAGGCGTGAGGCCAAAAGGAAGACGATCATGGCTGTGCATTTTCTGGACGATATTTGGGAGTAGGGCCTGGCCCTCATGAAAAGCCCTTGCATGGCTCCAGCTAAGCGGGATATGCTGGAGAATAAGTATAGGGTGTCAGGCTCCGCACCCAAGTGCCTGAGGTCGCAACTATCACTGAACTCGGTAGTGTCATCGGCAGCGAGAAAACGGTCGGCTAACCCGTCATCGTCAGTCGCTCCAGACAGCCAGTGGAAAAAAGATGTACGCCATGGGGAAGAAGGCGATTTACACAGCGTCATCTTCAATCCTAGCCAGGTACAACAGGGAATTGCGGTACAAGCTAGGACCGATCCTGGAGTTCCTCCCCGACGATAAGAAGATGCAAGCCCTCGCTCTCTTTCAGGAGGAGGAAGTGGCATCGGACCATGCCACCATGGTGGCAGTGGACGTCGCTGACACAGGTTTCCGGCAGATGGGGGAACAGTGTCTGCCTTTGTCGGCAGGGATGGATGAAGGCCACCAACTTCCGTCAGAAGGTCCATAGCGAAGGTACTGTACATGCCCTTTGACTGGGAAAATCTGTTTGGGAAGGCAGTCGACGAGTCCATCTCCAGGCCATCAAGATGGATATGGAGACGGCCCGTTTCCTCTGCACTCTCCACCAGGACCGCTCATCTTCTTTTCGCTGCTCCAGGGGAAAAAAAATCGAGCAGGTCATCAAAAGGTTTCTACACGTCTTATGGACAGCCTTCCCGGTCCTCAACACAAGGATCCTACAGAGGCCCCTCCCAGGCCTATGGTAGCAGAGGACAGCGTTGCCGTTGCCTGCAGGGCAGGACGCCGGCACCCAAGCAAGCCTGAAGTGGCCAAGACGTGGGGCTCCCACTCGAGCGCCCTGGTCGGAGGCCAGCTGACGAGGTTCGTCAGCGAGTGGAGGAAGATCAACACCGACAGATGGGTGCTGGACGCTCTAGCCCAGGGGCACACCTTAGAACTCCAACATAGGTGTCCTCATATTCCCCGTCAGAAGCAGCACATCCGTCAACTTCTGGAAGAGGTATGAGCCATGCTACGAAAAGGGGAGATAGAGTTAGTTGCCCAACTGCTACAGGTCTCCAGAGTCTATTCCAGTTACTTTCTACCCAGAAAGAAGACAGGGGGCTGGAGACCCATCCTGGAAATACGACATCTGAACAAATACTTAAAGTCCCAAAAATTCAGGAAGGTCACATTACAGCATGTGCCTAGCCAACTGGAAAAAAGGGGATTTCTTGATGTTGTAGGACCTGGGGGACGCCTATTTCCACATCCCCATTTACAAGAAACATTGGAAATGTCGATGTTTTTAGGTGCAGGGCCAGCACTACCAGTTCAAGACCCTACCATTCAGCTTGAAGTCGGCCCCAAGAGTGTTCACAAAATGCCTGGCAACAGTGCTGGCCCATCTAAGTCTGCAGGGCATACACATATACCCATACCTGGAAGATTGTTTGATACGTACCCCCATGTGGGAGCTGGCCAACGAACAAATGAAGGCGACCGGCCGACTATTGTCGGATATGGGATCCCTATCAACTAGCCAAAGTCCTGCTTACCGCTATCGCAGAACACGCTGTTCCTCAGCGCTAGACTCACAGTGTCTTGCCTGGCATCACCCTCTGAGGAGAGGCTAGCAACCATTTAAGGAAAGGTGCAACGACTGTCGTCGGTGAAGACGGCCACAGTGCGGGCCATCAAGTTGTTACTGGGCATGATGGAGTCCTGCATCTACCTCGTCCATCTGTGCAGGTTGCAGATGCGACCCCTACAGGAATTCCTGGATGTCTGTTAGATACAGGTGTCGGAGGTTTAAACGGACAGGATCCCTCTCGACAAGGAGTCCTGACCGGTGATAGAGTCGTAGGGGGTGCACTCTGACATCGGCCAAGGCAAGGGATTTCAAAAACCCACATAACAGTAGACTATCAACACGGATGCCTCCCTGAAAGGGTGGGGAGTGCACACAGAGGGCCTCGCTGGACGTTGCCTGTGCCTTGAAATTCTATGTGATGTGCACAAAGAGTTTTCCTAAGACTTCTCAATTGTTTGGGAACTTTGGTCCGGTCAACCATGGGAAGGCCTTGTCCAAGCTTCCATCTCTAGATGGCTTTCCGGCTGAAACATGCACTGCCATCGTTTAGTGAACCGACTGCTGCCGGGCCGTCTGAGAGCCCACTCCAGCAGAGCGATAGCTGCGACAACGGCGTTCCTGTCTGGTGTGCCCCTGCTAGACAGCTGCAGGGCTGCTACGTGGAGGTCCAAGCACACATTCACGAAGTTCTACTGCGTTGACAGGGATTCCAGGGAGGAGTCCAGAGTCGGCTAAGCAGTGCTATGCAACCTGTTCGCTTGAGGGGAGTCTGTTCCAGAGGTAAGAGTTAATTGCTTCTGTTGAGCCTTGCCACCTCCTGTGGTTTTGTAATGTGGTACTGCTGTGTATCTGTTATTCATGAGCATGTGAATCCATGCTAGACCCAATGCTGGAGAAGGTTTAAGTTACTTACCTGTAACTATTGTTCTCAAGCATGGGTCTGAGATTCACATGTGATCCCTCCGTCCTCCGGGCCACTCTGCTACTCTTCTTGGTCATCCTGCCACTTTACGTGCTTACCAAATCTGAAGATGGCTGGGCGAGGCGGGGCTTAGGGAGAGGCCGGCCATTGGATGGGGACAGTATGACCCAGGGGACAGTGATTGGTATAGATGAGAAACACAGTTTTAAAGTGAAAGTGAAACCGTTTTTTCTTTTACTGAGGATTCCAAGCCTGGTGACGGAGAATATTCATGAGCATGTGAATCCATGCCAGACCCTATGCTGGAGAACAATAGCTACAGTAAGTAACTTAAACCTTCTTCTTGCCGTTAGCTTCATTTGTAGTTTTTCCATTGGTCTGAAAGAAAGAAGAATGAATGTGACTTTTTCCATGCACCCTTCCTTAGGACATTCCGCTAGCCAATCCTGCTCCCTGCCATTGAATAGAACTACCTTCGGTATGAACAGATTCAAAGGAACTGAGGTATTTCAAAGCCAGAATTAAATCCACCAATGTCAAAGACCCACCATATAGTCACCTTGTGGCGCTTTGAGGGACTACATCCCAGAATCAACGCACAGGAAGAAGTGTGCGGCTAAGCACATTTTTCATTATAGAATACCTGCAATTAAATGTGATCAGTTTGGAGGCAGGGGATGAAATGAAAACGGATCTATTCTAACTGGGAGTCTGAGTTATCGCAGAACGAGGACATTATTGTCTGGAATTCTGAAATGGCCCAGGACCATCTGAACCACTGAAGTCCTCGCAATGAGGGAATGTGCAGTCTAATTTGATGGTAAGGTAGGTTCATTTGAGTAAAGTAGAGCACCATTGTGTAAAAGAATCTGTGGTCCTAAATATCTGTATAGAGTGAAGTTTGTTTGTTCTTCCAAATATGCAAATTCTCTTTTAAAGACTGGACTCCTCTGATCTTTCAGTATCAGGGGTGTCCTGGCATTCCTTTGCCCTATGACCTCAGTTATTCCAGTGCACCCAGACCAACTGAATAGAAAAGTTCTGAGCAAGAACCCAGTGTTCAAATGTCAGGCGCTGGCAAACAAGAAAGCAGTGCATGAGAGCACAGAGGGGATCTGGTGTCAAGACTTCATGGCAAATGCCTTCTGGGTGTCCATCTGCGACTCTCCGGAGGTATTGGCCATCCGCCAGTAGCTGCTTATTCCATTGTGCCCCATCAGGTGGAGGTCTCTCTGCACATGTAGAGGCACAGTGCCAGCAACCTGTGGACTGGAAAAGAGAGACACAGTCAGGAAAGGAGCCTAACCTCCAAGGCCCACCATATACCTGCCCAAAATCTGAAAGAGATGATGGGTGGATAGATGAGGGAAAACACTCCTTTTGGTAACAAAGATGCCCAGTCCCTGTCTCGGGCTTAGAGGCTGGAGTCTGGCATGAAGCACCATATAATAAGGGTCCAAGAGAAGAATCATGGCCATGCCACTTTAGATAATCACAAGGAGGGACGACTGCCAGCTTGCAGATTTGGAAGCTGAATGAGGAAGTGATGCATCAAGCTATCATGCAACAAGACCTTTGAAAACCACAAAGTGTATGCAATCGGCATGTTTTACGTTAATTCCGAAATTAATACTAGCTCCGTCTAACCTGTGAAGAATGCAGGGAATACTGTCCTCGTGCTGTGTATTCCCTCTGAGAAATTAGAATCAATAGAAAAGAAAGGGTATGAGGAGGGCCATGGAGCACAAAGCAGAAGAGATGGTCGCTGATGCACCATTTTGTGCCCTAGGACACCTACCGTCAAATTTAACATGCTAAAGCCCACAAAGTAGGGGGGAGGGGGGAGGGTCCTGGTCCAGTGCCATCGATGCAGGAGGGCTCCTTCAGGACATGCAGATTCCCAGAGAGTTGGTTCCAACCTTAAATTAGCCTGTGCCCGTTTCAGTTTGTGAATTTATCGCATTACCCACCTACTCTTTTGCCAGGTGAATTTGGCAATTCCTTTTGCAGGGGCTTGAAGGCTGCCAGGTGCCAGTCTTCTCTGGATGTTCTGCAGAGCTGTCTTTTTGGTTTTCCACCCATTGTTGTCACTCATTGGATTTTGCCTCCAGGTTGGTGCCTCCATTCTGCGGCCAAACGGAAAAATAAAGATGAAACAGGCTCCCCCAAGAACACAATGACCACATGCCCTTAAGCTACTTCTACTGGACCACATTTAGAATAGTGTACTGCATTTTTAAACACAGCAAAAAACAAGGGACATTTTTTTTTAAAACTAGAAAAATCTGAGAAGTGAGACAATTAAAGCCCCATAGGATTTAACATGGAAAAAAACGTGATAGGTTTATAATTCAAAACATGTTGGAAGGCAGTAGAAGGGTGATATTCCTCCTTTAAGATAAAATAAATCCTACAGGCCACGGTGCCTAATACTGGGTAAACTAAAGGATATTCTTCAACAATGGTATATCATGTATAGACTTCAGAAGGCAATCCAACTCCTTTAGATCAGATGTCTGTCAAGCTGGGGCTGCAGCACAAATAAACAGCTGCATCTTCTACAAACCACCGAATGTCCAAATGCAGAATAAGTAAGGTTACTAGATGAATTCATCCCACGGGAGACACCATGTTTCAGTCCTGGTATATGTTTTTACTTTAGTCCATTATAATCAATAGGGGTTTACCAAACAGCATTGTATTCAACCTAATACCAAGTGATTTTTCAAGTGCTCATCCAAGTAACCATTGTATTGAACAGATCATGGTACAAACATGATAAAACACACTTCCTTAAAAGAATAGAGCAACATTTAAAGAAAATTATTGCCATGTTTCGTATATTTATCTTCATTTAAATCAATGCATAATCCTTTTTTAAAGTATACAAGCCAGAAATAGAAAACAAGGCCTGGATCTATGAAAGGGTTTCAATTTGGCTGGCTTCATGAGTGCAAAGCAATTGGCACAAACACTGACAAAGCTAATAGGTATGGCTCCAGGTGCTTTACAAAAATAAATCTTACCCATTACGATTACACAGCCGGAGCTGAGGGTTTTGCCAATGGTGGTTTTTAATAAGTGGCACAACATTACCGGCCAACCACGATTTCAAGACTCCCTTCCGGTAAAGTGTTTTGGTGATAGATCATCCACTACTAAGAATTTGATTACAGCATTAATCACATCTGAACCAGGAGTCCCTTTATTTTAAGTTTTCCTGTAATTCTTGAATGACATTAAGGTTGGGGTGTAGACACCATAGGTGGTGGTGGTGGTACTTATTTCCTGAGTGAGGGGGCTAGAAGAGAATGCACGCCCCTCGCTTTCCTGTGCAGAGGATGCAACACAAAGGGGCCTGCTGGATTTTCTTCAATCAAATGCTGTCCAACAGCCACAGACAAATCACAAGAGTTGAATTCATTTCCTGTAGCCCTTGAACAACTATCCATCTGCTGCCCTGCCAAATAGCAGATACCCAATTATCAATGTGAAGGACACACTAGGATGTCTTTGTAGTTTGCAAATTGATCGGTCCACAATTTCCTGTCAGGCGTTTGGATCCCGAGCGTGGGCCCCGAGCCTGCTGGGCATAGAGACCCAAGCGACCCCTTACTGATGACGCCCAATAATGCCGAAACATGTCTGGGGATGCTTGTGGTCTTGCACATAAGGGATACGACCTAGCAGTTCAGCTGGAGTGTCCCTTTAGGGATGGGATCAAGCCTGATTTGCATATGGCCTTTCCCCTTCTGTAATGGCTTGGCACGCTGAAAAACGATGATCTGGAGGGTTGCCCAGAACAATGCCAGAGGTTAGAATTAATTCCAAACCTTCCAGCCATCACCTCTTTGGTTTTCCAGGCATTTGTATTCGGACAAAGCAGGGGAGACTCTCTATGCCATCAACCCTACACTGCTCATTTTCTGCACGGGTGGGAGTGGTGTGAATATCGCTAAAGTGTGATGACGGCCTAGAGTACTGACTGTCGGGTAATGGGTAGAACAAAAAATACCAACGGTTTAAAATTGTCACTGCAGATTGCATGAAGAAACTGCGATTCGGAAAGCAATTGCGTTTGTACCATACTTTGGTGGTTTTCCCCAATAAACAGAGCAATACATACAGGGACTTGAAGGGTAATAGAAATACTGTAATTTGGTTCAAGATCGAATGTGCCAGTAGCAACTCCCTTGGCTTTCACCAGTCGCACCCAGAACTTTAGTGTCTGCTTTGAGGCTATCATTGCTCGAGTCCCTTGGATAAATGTGTGCAGGAACACAAGAGTCGAATTGCGTGTTCGTTGTGTTTTTGGAAGCCTTTTTATGAGCAGAAACACTCTAATACCATGACAAACGTCTGAATAGTAACACACATAGTGAGAACTGGATGTGCGAACAGATACCCATAAAGAAACACATTTGTGTGCTTTTTAAGACTTAGGGGACATCAATTGTACCCTGGAAAGTGTATATAAACTAAAAAAGAAAAGTATAATGGCTGCTGTTCTATAAGTGGAGCGAGACTGCATAGCACCACATATTGAGCCTGCGGTACTGAACTGCTGCAGAACATGATGGGTGGTCCTAGGCTGAATTACACCACTTATCAGCCGCCTAATGAAGTGGTCCCCCAACTGCACAATGCTGCATTTTAAGGCGTGTGATAGTGCACTAATGTAAACCAACTGCTGGTGCCCGCTTACACAGTATTGCACAAAGCTACTGTATATTGATCAAAACGGTGGAATAACCACTCAAATGGGACAGGCTGCCTCGCCAAATGTGTGTCAGGGCTTAGCCTTGCATTCCAGAGGGGAATAATCCCTTTACAAAACAACGATACATATAAATGCAGCACATATTATCCATCAAAGCACTAGTCAGGGTAAGCTAAAAAGCTGTTGCAAGCAGCATTCTGCCACTCTTTACACAACGTACACAGTAACCCTACCCTTCTAGAAAATGGGTTCTCCTAGGCAGGGCTCAAGTCGAGGGTACACGCGGGTGGATGGAATCCATCCACTTTTTTCCGAAGGTGGACTCAGCTAAAAGGAGAAACATTGAATGTCCTCTTTGAAAATTATGAACAAAAGCCAACCCCTGGGATCAAACTGCAGTCTCAGGTTTGCATGCCGAACACTTCACCTCTGCACTATATAACCCGATGAAAAATAACAAAACTAATGGTGAAATGTCCCATTTCAGTACTCAAGGGAAAACCTGTGTATTGGTTCTTGGAATTTAAATCATGCACAACTTTTAACGTTTTCATAAACACTATTAGAAGAAAATATCCCTCTTGGTTTTATGTGTGTGCTGATTTTATGAAAGGCAAATGCCATTCATCCTATGCAATTTGGGTGGTTATGCAAAGCCAATTTAATGAAATATGCATATTTCACCTCAATATTCTAATGTTTGGTGACATCACATCACATTCCACTAGACCTGCAGGTTGAGTAAGTAACTTAGTTTACCTACTCGATTCAGAGAAATGCACTTGGCCCATGGCAATTGATGACAAAATGTAAATGCGCTTTCTGTAAAATGGTGCATGTCACCAAAAACCCACTCATTGTTTGGCACAAATCTGCAACACAGAGGCTAGCCATGCACAGTGGAACTTATTTGACATTTACTGCAAACAAAGTAAATGTTAAATAAAAGTTTCAGACATCCCCTGCAAATGGTACTCACCCTTCATAAAATCTACTTGACTATGCAAGTGGGTGAGTAAACTTTGTGGCCCTGGATGAGTGCCAGTTAAATGTAAAAGGTTAGTTGCATCAATGGACACAAATATGATAAGGCTCTGTAAACAGTTTGGCCAGCTCCCTCCTGCAGGTGGCATTAGGAAAGTTTTCTCTTTTAGGCAACTTTCCCTGCATATTCTATGGACCACTAAAGTTTTTGCTTTTGTTTTACACGTTGTTCTTACTTTTTACAGAGAAGTGAAGCCTTCAGCTTCAATTCCTTGGCCTTTTGCTCATTTTTTATGAGGAAACTGACTAGTCCCTCAGACTGTCAGTACATGGAAACTGCTTTTCCCTTTTCTTCTTTGACATGTTAGCTGTTTAAGTAAGTTTTTCATATTGTACACAGCATCTTAAAATGCAGTGCAATGGAGGTACTATTGTATCACCCTAGACCTACACCAAAGGGATTTTCAGTTACTTTTAAATGTGCCTTAAGACAAGATGGTAGGAGACGTTCCTTTTTTTGGCTATATTTTTATTCGGCTCATTCGCGTTTACCGTGTTTGGCTACTAACAGTAGCTAGTGTCCCAAGATAGCCGTGGCACAAGGTTTTTCAGTTCTTTGACCATTTCGTTTTTCGGCCTCCTTCCTGCCTTTGAAGGTCAGGAATTCCGTTTTATGGTCATGCATTTGCCCGGGAAAGCTGCTGTTTTCACGGGCTAGTGCATGCCATGTGTGCATGGGTTCAGGAAGTGGGCTTGTACTGTCTGGTCCCAATCTACATACTTGTGCCTTTGTCTAATGTGCATGCATGAGTCAGCCCCATAGTGGCGCCTGATCGGACTGTTGGTGTGCATGAGTTGTACAGAGCCTTGCTATTGGAGGGTTGTGTTTGATCACTCACCTGCCATTCCAGCAGATCAGAAAAGGAGCCAAGTATCCTGTGTAGCTGCGCAGACGGCAGAAGACCCGAGGACGAATCCTGAAGAGGCCTGGCGACCATTATTTCTGCTGTCCCAATGAAGCCCTGCTGGACTACCTGATCCCAGAATATCCTTGCTGGTGTTTCGACAATTTGGACTGGTGGGACCAACCAGTCTCCATCCCTTCTGACAAGCCTGGAGCCTTTGGAAGTGTCCCTGGACCACCGGATGGACTGACCAGCTCCGTTTTGAGCTACCATGCCAAAAGCGTTCCGAGTTTCTGCCTGGAACTTCAGTGGTCTCCAGCTAATCCTACAAATTGCCTTCCTGCCGAGTATCAGCCTCCCAGCATCGATGTGTACTGCTCTGGAAGGCTTCCTTTGGTCACGACTGCTGAGACGCCTGTTGTCGCCTGTGTGCGGTGACGGTCGCTGGAACAGGCCTTCCTACGTCCAGTAGAGTGTCCTGAAGAGTCCTTCATCAGTGCTTGCTGAATTTCTTTGCTTGAAAGGGTTGCTCCCAACTCCTGTCCTGGCCGGAATCCTCTGTGCACCTGCTCCTGGGCATCTTCTACTAGATCCAACAGAGGGAAAACCTACCTTCAGCGACCCCCATTCGACCTGATAAGTCCTTTGGGAAAATCGGAATAAAGGCAGTGAGTAGTCGCAATACTTACCGGTGCCACCATCTCCTCCATTATAAAGTCTGGGAAGTACTTTGATTTATATTCCATTGCTTGTTAAACGTTTGTTGAAAAAGCTTCTCTAGAAGCTAGGAAACACATTTTACTTAACTGTAAATCCCCTTCACACCCACAGGAACATGTCCTAACTTTGTCTCTTCTTGTAAAGGTACTTTGTGAAGTTTTGAGCACAAGGACCCATTCAACTTGGGGTTTATATTCCTGCGGACTGGTTATACAATTGCCTAACTACTTGCCTTTCCTTTCAGGTGTAATGGTGAATTGTATTAACCGACTGTGACTGTATATATGTATAATTTTTTTTTTTTTTTTTTTTTTTTTTATTTTGTTTTAATTGTATCACAATTTTTACAAAATTAAGACGTAGGTAGTCCACAGACATCAAACAGCAAACTTCCTATGTATAATATTCAGAGTGCTTTGTGATATTACCTGCTGGATTAATTTGTATAGTGTCTTTTTGGCCCTAAAATTAATAGTATTTTTATTCTTACCTGTCCAAGTAGATTCCTTGGGTATTTCACTGGACTCATTGCAGACCCCTGACCCCAGTCATCTCTCCTGAGACTTGGCCTTGACCACTCTCCACACTTACCTTGGTTGGGCATGGCTGAACTCCCAGAGTCCCATGTTCACTATAACTAAGGTTGCCTCCTAAAATCTGTCCACCAGAAACAAGTGCTAATATATATGCAATCATAATCAGATCAAAGCGCGCTCTGGTGCCTAACTAGTGTGTGGTATTGCAGGGATCTATGTGAATTGTGCACATCCATTACTACGCGGCTGAAAACGTCACATCTATTACTGCAAATTTATGTGATACTAAATGGGGGCGGAGACCCACTGCAGCCCACCCACTTCAATAAATACCATAACCCCCCCTCTATATTGTCACGTAGATTTGTTGTAATCTATGCAACATTTTTGGCTGTGCAGTAATGGTATGCGCAGTAAATTGCTGATACCGTATTGCAGTAGATGTATAGACTGGATACAAATACTGATCACTGCTTTGTGTAAACATCTAGGTGGCATGTGTATTCATTATGTATGAGGAAAGAAAGTAAGAGACTAAGCAGAGTGGATGGCGTAGCAGGCAGAGAACTGAGCAAACTAGGAGAAATATTGTTTTTGGTGGTCATCTCACGTTCAGGTTAGCTGGTATAAAGCAACAGTGACATAAAATAGAATGTCATGGAGTATGGGATCAGCTCATCGGTTGAACTCAAGTTGCACAGATGGATGCAACTAGCAGATCACAGAACTAGGTTTGCCATCAAAAGCATTTGACCATGTGATCATGCACATTCCCAAGAGTGTTCATTTGTCAATATGATGCATATTTCTCAACAAACCGAAATGTAGTTGACAATGAGTTTTAGGCACACTAACCTAATCTTTACTCTAAAGCATGGATATAATGCATTGCCCAACTATCTTTTTTAACAAAATAAAGCCAATACATTTGCCAGACAGGATGTAGTTAGGTTAATACGCTTGTCACTTTTCTTTTGTTTTGTTCTTTATCTGTCTAATTGTGCGCCCTGAGACCTGCGGGCTATGGCGCTTTATAAATAAACAAACAAATACATAGAAGTATCATCCGGATTACTTCTGGTTTGCAATTATTTGAAAACAAAAAAATAAAACATTCTTGCCTAGCACTCCCACACAGGCCTTTGGCACTTAAGAGTGGAGGAGATGATTACTCCTGGACTATCTCTCCCCATTAGCCACTTTGAATTTACAGTGAAGAGAGGCTGGAGCGAGAGCCCTGAGGGCAAGAGAGGAATGCAGGGTGAGTTCTGCTTCATTTGAACAGGGTAACTTAAATAGCTAGCGTTGCAAAAACAAGTGTCAATTTAATTAGCAAGCCTACAGCATTGCATAGCAAATTGCTATGCGACACTGCTTATTGTATGCTTATTAAATCCCGATTGAGTGTATGACTTGCCACCAAAAAAGCAGAGTTTACGGGGAGAGGGAAGGACTAAAGACCATGGTCCTAAGAGAAGCATTACAGTTTGTCTTTTGATGCCTAAATACCATAAAGTGACCTCAGTTGGACCTAAGCCCTTACACTGGTTGATCCCTTGGCTGAGACGTATGGTGCTGGAAGTTGGATCAACAGGGCCCAGCCCAAAGGATGCACAATGCCTAGCCGCTCCAACCCTACCCTGAAGATCGTTCGGATTTCCGGCCAATCTAAATTCCCACAGAGAGCCTCATCTGCTGCTTGTGACCTCTGTACTACAGAGGACACTGTGATTCCGGCCGGGAAAAGGACATTGGTATCAATGGGAGTGAAAATCCATCATCTAAAAGGGGCAGAGGGGGGAAACATAAATAGCTCTAGTAAGGCTAGACTAGCAGCTTGTAATGGCAGAGATGTTGGAGTAGGGTGACGGATCGCAGTTTTGAAGGTGAAGTTATGGTTTTTGTCATTAAGCACTTGTCCGCCCTATTTCCTATTAAGACATATGACCAGATTATCCAACTTGCTTGTGAGCTCATCTTCCTCCTGGAGATTGAAGAAGTCAAGGGATTAGGACGGGCTGAAAAGAGCAAAACAGGGTTTGGCTCCACCCATCCATCAATGGTGTCATGCCACAAGGAAGAACTTTACCTGTGCCTAGATTTGCATCAGTCTAACAAAATGAAGCCTCACTCCAAAACGCCTTTGACCAGATTATTTCAGCATAGTAAGGAGTGAGCAAACAGGGACCATAGTTTGTGCAAAGAAAGGAACTTTTGTATCAGGGGACAAACAAAGGGATGAGGCCACCTAATTTCAACTTTCAGTCTACCACTTTAATGAAAGTGGTAATAGAGCTAGTTACAGCCCAAAACCAGGGAGGGCATTGCCAAAACTCAGTACATCCTAAGCTACTTTTTTTGTGCTGTGAGATTTCAAAACAAACACTTCTATGAGAAATGTCAAATTTGACAGAAAACTACCAGTGTAGATGATTGCTGAGCACCATTGGAACGTCTACCAATTATTGATGTCCCCCTTTTCCTGGTTGGGTAGGGACATCATGGCTCCCTTGAGCCCCATGTGACAAAGATCCAGGTTGTAATTTAGAGGATGAGACTGGGAGAGTCATGGGGCTAGGAACCACCACCTGTTACGTGAAGTTGGCCCCGGAGGAAGTAAATGGCAGAAACTACAGCTATCAAAGTCCATGCTTTACCTCTTCTATATGAATATACCTAAAATAACACAAAAGCCCCCTCTTAGATTTCTAGGTCACATTTACCCTCCACAGAATATAACGAATGGTAATGTCGCTAGCATGTCTGCTAATGTGGTAGTGCCATTGCTGCGGCCACTGACATTTGCATTTAGTGTTCCCTAGGTTACATCATGATACAAGAAGGACTGTGCTGGCAAAATGTCCTTCGAGGGACCTGCTCATGGGCAGGCAAATGAGTGGTCCACATGGGCACACACAGACAAAATTTCTGTTTCTCCAAACTGAGACATCAGATGGCTGATACGGAGCACAGATGCGCCCGCAGGCCTGGAGCTGTTAAACACACAGATGGCAACATGAAACCATACAGCAATCTCAGTCAGTGTGACCAAAGTGCCAGGACTAGTGAACAGCAGCAGAAATTTAGAAAAAAGTCCCTCATGCGGTATCAGTCTGCAGTTCTACACCATAGAACCGGAATAAGCCGAGATGCTAATTTTAAATTCTGCAGGCCAATCTGTAGTCGCTCTGTTACAGATCCACGGGCAGACCAACCACTGCTGCTGGGATTGTAGGAGTTACAGGTCCAGTGACAGAGATCTGGCAAATCTGTGCAGCGAGGATGGGGCGTGCAGATAGAGAGAACACAAAGAAGAGTAGGTGTAATCAGAAGTATGGGGAGCCAGAGGAGTGAGTGTAAGGCAGGTGAAAGGAGCAACAACAGGTGAGGTGGAGGAAGTGGCTGTAAGGCATGTGAAGACAAGGGGAGGTGGAGGAAAGAGGGAACAGATAACAACAAGCAGGTGTGCTAGACTGTGAAGAGAAAGAAGAGGGCCAGCATGTTGCAGGGCCTTTGGGAAGAAAGAGGTGAGTAGGAAATGGTACGGGGGAGCAAATGAGAAAGGACAGAAGAAGGAGGAGTTGCCCAAAGCCAAGGGGATCAGCCTTGTGGGAGGACTATGACCGCGGGCCTGGTGAAGACTGCGGTAGATTCGGTCATCAATATCAGGAGATCCATGCTTCTCCATCCCTAGGCCCAGACAGGCCTATTGATCAACGCCTGGCTAAACTACCCACAAACACAAGGTGGTATAACCCTCTATCAAGAAGGGTGATAACCTGACAAGTGCTTTGACCATCAGCCAGCAGAACCATGAGGAAGGGAGGGAATGACAGACAACAGTCCTTAAGAAGGCGACTTTGCTCACTATTGTTTCTTTGAATTCCTTACAACCTTATCTCCAGTATACCCAGACCTCTTTGCTTTTTTCTTTTTTAACACAACCCCTTTTGAACAGGACAAGTTGTGCTCAGAGTGGGCTGTTGATCCAGCTGCTGTGACACGCTCTAAGGCAAGAAGCTGATAGATGGTGGTTACAGTGGATTACACAACACATTAATGATCTGCTCGGTGGTGTTTTTGTGTAAGGCGGGCTCATAAATAACTTTTCTTTTCTAGGGCAGGTTTCCCAAAGGAGATTCAGAGAGACCAGAAGTCCACCTTTGTAACATGGAGGAAGTCAAAACACTCGATAACATACAAACCGGTCGGACCTCAATTTACCGGAATGAAACCGGGAGGAACCTTATGAGTAAGTAAGTTGGCGGAGGAAAAAGAAAACTGGGGTGATCTGATCTCATGCGCAGTGTTTGCTGTCCGGAAGAACCTTCAGGTTTCCCTTTTGATCTAGGCTATGGGAGCAAACACAGACGTCCTGGGCATGTTAAAGAAAAGTTGGCAGAATGAAATAGACAAACAGACATGATCTCTGCAGTTTGTGCAGAAGAGGATAGTGCTGATACACAGACTCGTGAATCAACACAATTTCCAGGCTCAGGACAAACAAAAGCGCTTATATGATCTTAGCTGGCCAAACAGGTCTGGTTACTCTGGTTTAAGTTCGAAGTTCAGGAACTGGTGCTACAGTCGCCATCTGAGAAAATGTTGCTAGCACAGCCTGGGTTGGTTATTGATGTCATCAGGGATCTCAACTCCCAAGTACAAGAGGCTGGTCCCCAGAAGCCTTCCCAGATTTAATATGTGAACTTGGTAAAAGAGTGGAAAGACCCAGAAAACCTGGTGACGGTAGCCAGCACCAAATGTGGGATGCCCCAAGAATCTCCCAGTTTGTCTTACCACACAATGATCCCAGAAGAACTAATACCATACTAGATGTTTGACCTCCAAAACGTTCTACATCATATCTGGGATCCATTTTCAGATATGCCAGGAAGAGTTAGGGGCCTCTTCCATCAGATACACATGCCATCAGGGAAGTCTGTTCATCTACGGTCATATAGACTACCTGAGGCGCAATGGTACACTTAGAAGTCCAAACAATGTTCAAGCTTCTTGACGTCATTGGGCTGCTCCCACTTTGCTGGTGGAGTAGTCAGGTGGCAATTGTTGTTTCTGCAAAGAACCTCTGCTTTGACACTTTGGTCTGGACAGATTTATCAGAGATTTATTCTCCAGATTTCAAGTATATCAGGACCATTAACTGACCAGCTTAGAGACTCACAACCTAACCACTTGTGGTGGACAGATCACAGACTGTTCTATGTCTACAGGCCACGCACAAAGGGTCGCACCCACGACTGCAATTCAAAAAGGTTGCAAACCTGCGGGAGCAACCTTTTGTGTGCTGCCCTCTCCCCTTCCTTGTTGGGGGTTCCCACCTAAACCCCCGACCACTACGCGGCACCCTCCGTCTTCCTTCTACCGCTCACGCCCCCTTGCCCACTTCCCTCCTCAGAGCTCTGGCATCCAGCTGCCGAGTTCCCCGTTCCTTCCATTTTGCATGTGACCTTTTGTGACCCGGGCCTCCGGGTTCACACTCTGCAGACTGCGTGCGTCATAGACAGAAGGCCTTTGAGGAAATCAAGGGTTCGCTGTGTCCTCCACCCATCCTCATTATGCTGCATTTTTCTCAGCAGTTCATTTTACAGCCCAATTCCACTCGAGTAGGTCTTGGGCTGTACTCTCAAAGCAATGGGGGGGACAGCGAACGGTCCATTTCGTAAATCAGGAGGACATCCCTTAACCAGGAAAAACTATGATACCATCGAACTGTAGCATCATGCCAGTAAGTGATTAATAGAAGCCTCCAGATATTAATTAATGGGAAGACAATTTCAGTTTGTCACTAACCATGACCCTCTAACTTGACTGACCAGAAACTGGGAGATCAACTTGCATATTATGAGGTGCTTCCTGGCACTACAATTCTCCATCCTCGCCATTACAGACTGATAGAAGCACCACCAGACACATGTAGCTGTAGAAGTTGCCAATTTGTAGATACCCAGCTTCTGAAGGGAGGGGGTTTGTGACAGAGCCCTGTAGCTGTAGAGATTACCATATTATACATATCCCAAGCGGGGGCTCCGCTGAAGGGATGGGGTATGTGACAAAGCCTGGTGGCCTTCAGCTATAAGATGGGTTTAAGAGACCATAGTAGCCATGGACCACCACCCACTCAAAGTAGTACGTTTCATAGAAAGTATATGGCAAATCCATCATGTTTCCTAACTTCTGTGTTTTAGTCGTTCTATCAACCTGGAAAACCATACATTTGCCTATTATGAAAGGAGAACTGCCGGGTTCAAAGAAATTTAGTTTCCACCACCACTGCATGCTTCAAGCCTGGAAATGTGGGTGTCCACAGAACACATAGCAGCAGCAGTGCAGAAGGCTGGTTTAATCAAAGACATTTATCTGCAACTTTAGTTCATGCATGCTTTCACAAATTCACTGTTGAGGTTTTCAGGCCCTCGCGCATGTCACAAAATACAATGCTTACCTGATACAAAAAAGAGAAGGACTTGGAGCTTCTGGCTGGCAGTGACAACCATTGAACAGAATACACATTCTAGATGGTTGATCCCATTTAAAATAGAAACAGCCAGAGGAGCCATGCCGAGACCAGTTAACAAATTAACTCAAGTTGGAGGGCTTCTAGGTCTATGGTGTGCGGGCCAAGCAATACACACACACATACATACACATACACATACACACACACACGTAATTACATGCCCTCCCTAATCAGTATAAAAAGCGACAGAACTGGGGCAGTGAGTGAGTCAGGAGTTTGCAGTGTGAGGAGGAAGCCAGTGGATGGCCATGAAGTGAGTAGGTGAGGTGCAGGAGGGGAGCAGTTGAAGAGGGTAAAGGAGCTGGAGAATAGTACTGAGGATAAGGGAGACCATTAAAACCAGATGCAGAGGAGGTGAAGAGAGAGAATGGGAAGACATTAGAAAGGGAAGGAGGAGTTGAGGATAACTGAGAAAGAAGAAGGAACAGAAGCATAAAGAAGGGGGGCAGTGGAATGCTAAGGGGTGGAGGAGGGAAGAAGATTGAGACTTAAGGTAGAGAAGGAGAGAAAGTTAACATCGATGAGTGGATAGTCAAACAAAGTGTCAGAGTAGCATAAAGGATCAAAACAAAACAGTTTTATTGGGCTACATTGCCAAATGCAGATCGCTTTACCCGCAAACAAATATGCATCACAAGACTCCATCTGTATAGTGAACCATGAGGAGAAAGAACTAGAAACTTGTACACCAAAGGCTGAATCATGACACATTTTATTGTGAGTTCGATTTGGGGTAAAGGTAAAAGAAATAAAGGGGATTTGACATAACAAAATGCCTATTTTGCCCTCTTGTATCGGTATCAAAGAACCTCTTTAAACCCCAATGTGATCTACCCTTTGGAATCGGTGGCTAACAGTAGACAGTGATGATCCTTAGTATCAGTAGGATAGGTCTCCAGAATTGCTCAAGCCTATATTGGAATAGTCAAGTAAGTATCCCTCTGCCTTTGTGGTCCCGTCGGATCTCGTAGTATCGCCTCATGAGTGCTAGGGTAACGGTAGGGTGAGAAACTCCAACATGGTCTAGCGATTGAGCTAAAAAACACAAATATGGTGGTTTCTATATGAAAAGCAGTCGAATTAGATCAACAGAGGATATTCTCGCCAAGCAATGAGTGCTCCGAGTCCAATGTCTGTTCTCTAAGCTAAATCACAGGTCCTTGGTGCCTCCACACCCTGGAAAGTACTAATTAGATAACTTGTGAATACCCTAGCACACTTTATTGTCTTTCAATTTGTGGATAATCCCAGCATTGATCAGCTTTTTGGGAAGGCACAGTCTTGAAATGTCTTGGGTTCTGAAAGGTTGCAAGCTTCTTTAGTTGGGATGGTGGTCACGTTATTGCCACCAGTACCTGGTTTAAAGCCCCCAACTGGTTTCTCTCCAACTTCTTTTTTCAAGACAAGGATCCTACTGACCTGTGGGTCAGAGGTTCCTAGTGCAAGGTCTAGTCTAGTCTTGCCTTTCAACCAGTATATAATGGAAAGGTTCCCTAGGGATTTACAAGTTATTTCTATGTTGGCATGCCACCAAAATAGTAGTGCATAAAGATGAGCGAATGTGATGCGTCGGAAAACATTTTACATGCTGAAATCCAGGAAATAACCTGTTTTCAATGTATTTAGTAGTACTATATACATAAAATAAAGTAGTACAATATTGGCTATCATCACTCTTGCCAGTCTGTTTATTTGTATTTTTTAGTTCTATTGTGCATTGCATTATACAATCTCTTATTTATTTAACAGAGTTGGACTACTTTCTAGATTAAAAAATATGAAATGGCTTTTCTGACAAAAAAAATTCTACAAGATCATTTTTTTAAAGTTTTTTTCTGCTGAAAAGCACTAGTTTGTTTGATTCTTGCTCCCATTTGTATATTCCTATTTTGGCAACACGATACCACAGAAATCATTTTCCAAGTTTATCCCTTGGGAAATGGCCAAATATTTAGAAGAGATTGATATTTCCATTTGGGGAATTGCCCTTTCTGTATGCTCCCTTACAACCTGGTCTGTTATGCAATGTGGCTCACTTGGATTAGGTGCCCCTTGTTTTGCAACTTTCATACCAACTGATCTATTTTGCTTGGCCAATGAAGGTTCTCTCCCCCTCTCCCCCTTCCCCCCAAACCCTCTCTTCTTCTCCTAACCCATGTGCAACACAAATCACTTGCCAGAATTCCGTCCTAACACAGTCAACATCAGGAGGTTTATGTTTCTTTATAGGTGGGCTTCATATTATTTGTCCCAACGAGTTGTCTAGTTGATGGGTTTGTTTGTGATCGGTCCTTTCCTAATTTGTCCACCTTATCCTCATGTGCCTGGCCTTTGTTCTCACTTATTGTTATGTGTGGGTGTGTGTTCGGCTAACTGGAATCGGCTCTGTGTCCCAAGATCTCAGAAGGCATTTCTGCCGTATTGGAATAATGTAGCGGTCTAATGGGGACAATTCGATCAGTTTATTTTGGGTATTTCACCTATAGAATATTTTTATTTCCTCCTGCACGTATCCCATGCAAGGTCTTGCATACCTGGCATATGCTGTTCCATGATTCCTGTTTGCAGAAGGAACCGCAAGTGGGTCCAGAATGGCTTTGTGGTCTCTAAATATCAAATCTTTTCTGGGGCTACTTTTCTTCGCAATAAGTCTAACACATGAATTGAGTTTCCCAGTATTCTTTGGGCAGGTTTCCCTCTGGATGACGGTGAGGACTGGTTCCTGAACTAGGCAGTGCCTACACTAGTAATGACACACCGAAGGGGGGGGTGGGGCTCCGGGATCCAGTATTTACCAGCCTCATGGGGAGAGCCCTACAAGATAAAAGGGGGAGTAACTGATCCATTAATTGAGGTAAAAGACATGATTTGAAAATATAGAAGCGCAGCTAAATAGACATCTGTAATTTGTTTTGCCATTGCAGGGACAGCAGGCAGTTTGCTAGCGATTTGTAAAAAGTTGGCAGAATTTCATTTGTGACAAAACATCTTTGTTATTAACATCTTGTGACAACATCAGTGCACTATTGTATTGAATCCACCGGCATTTAGGTTTGTTTTGAAACTGTGATACTTTGTATCTTCAAGAGAACTACAGATCCCAGGTGCCCCAGCACGCTACTTCCAGAAACGTCAGGTGCTTCAGGAGCCAAGCCAGTCTTCGCCGTGACTCGGCTGCAAGGCCTCTTATGCTTCCAAGACCTCTACTGCGGATTTTAGCGGTAAGCACCACAAAATGGGCTACATTAAACAGGAATCTTTGTCTTTGATGACGCTTCGCATAAATCGCTTGTCGCTCATTGACCGCCTAAAAAGGACAATATTAGACTGGCATAATGATAACTCTCCTGAGAAGGGAGACCTTAGTGGACCACCACCTGCAATCATGTCTCACCTGCAGCCAACGCACATACATAACAGGACTGAAAGGGACTCTTCAGTACAGGCTTGTATATCCCATCTCTTAATATTTAGTGTTGGGCCTTGTGAAGTGTATAGTGTCCAAGATGTATCAGCGTTCCGAAGCGTATGAATTTGAGCTTCCTGGATGGGTTGAAGGGTTCTTTATCATCACATAAGACATCCTGTAAATGATCTTTTTTCTAAGTGTTAATTCTTCCAGTACCAAAGGGCAGCAACTTGCATCTGTGGTAATTCATCATTTTAACCAATTGATATGGTTAACATCTCCCTTATGCCTATCGGATTTCTGGAACTTGTTGTTTATATCACTTACTATTAGTATGATGATATAAAGGCTGTGCCATTGGGCTAGAAGCGTATTGTCCATGCTGTGCAGTAGAGCTAAAACCTGATCAACATTGAACCTCTTCAGTCAGGTTTCTAGTCGTAAAGTCCTTTACTTTTATTTCTCCTGAGCCTCTCATGTCTTGATCTACCAACTACTTGACTAGAGACACCTTGTCTCTGGTGCTTTGAACAAGACAGGTACTGGTCACATTGCTGGTTCCACCAGTCTCTTAGCACGTCTACAACATCCTGGGGATCCCAATTGTTTAGTTCAAAGTTGGAAAATCCTCTGGCGTTCTCCCCTACAGCAAACATGGCCAGGGAATATCCCTGCTATCCCTTTATTTATCTGCTAACTTCCCCACCAATTTCTTTTGAGTCGGATTAAAAGTTCAGCTAATCTGTCAATTTATGTGTCATTATATAGATATTAGCAAGACCTTAACGTAAAGAAGGTCTTTACGTTTGTCCACAGGTTTTGATACAAAGCTGGATCCATGGTTAGGATGTCTTTCCTACCATGCTGAAATCAGGAACCAACTGCTTTAGAATCTGTGGTAGTGCTGTCCTGTGCAAAATGCTCTGGTTATTGGGTGGCAGAGTCCACTGTGATGAGAATATACCTTTTGCCAGCCCTTGAAGGTGACATTGTTTCCAATATACCCATCCCTATCCAGAAGAAGGGGTGTGCGGTAGGGAAAAGCGAACGCTTGGCCATAGGGATATCAGCCTGAGATGTCTTAACAGAGGCACCTGGACTGATCAAGTTTTTACTGATTGTACATATCTGGCTAAATGAATTGTGATAAAACATGATTTGGGGTCTTTGTTACCCATTGGTCTATGGCTCTCAAATGGGAAAAGAGTAATTTCCAGGACTCTATGCAGTAAGGGTTTTGTGGATTTACCATTGGTACCAGGGCTTCCCATCCCCGTTATCTGTGCGTTATATAAAACATTCCTGTTGCCCCTTCCCACCAGTTTCCAGAATTATCTGTTCAAAAGCACTTTGAAGAGTGTGGTCAGCAAACTTAGGAGATTTCCTGTGATGATACCTCCTGCCTGGCTCTTGGGGAACAGTGAGTGGTGGCCACAATGGCAGGGTGCCAACCTTTGCTACGTGGTTCCGGGGCCTGGGGAGTTGTGCGGGGTTCTCCTGGTCTACCCCACCGCCACCCCCAATCCCCCAATATTTTGGCAGGTATGTGTCATATGAACAAGAGCCTGCCCCCTTTTTTAATAATAAAGGCTCCAAGCTTGTATGGAATGTCTACAATACGTCTACCTTTGCAGTGCAATCATTCCCAAAAGTTGTCATCTGCGTAATCGTCAGTATCCTCTTCCCCGCTGAAGTGCTCTTATGTGACATTTGTAGCCTCTGTATAGGTAAGACTGTGGCCATCAGGTAAAAAATGGCTATCAAGTCCCACTGTAAAAGTAGAACTAACAGAAACATTATAACCTGAGAAATCTGGTGCACATTCTGCTGCCACACTCAAAAGCCTTGTGTGGTTAATTACGTAAAGAGAAACCAGAGTCCTGATGTCTTTTATGCAAGGCTGAGTAGTGCTTTGTACGAACACAAGACACAGTGACCTGGTCCTAGCGTTAACAGAATGGGATACCAAAATGAGAGAGAGTGAGAGAGAGAGCGAGAGAGAAAATAAAAAGCACTGAATTGGTGGCAATATCAAGGGGGAGGAGAAATGGGGTCAGGAGGAGGTTGGAGGTACAAATAAGGCAGAGGCGGAGCAGGTAGATGAGTGGAGGAAGAGGAGAGGAAAACATCAGTTGGAGGTAGTGGAGTTGAGAAGCAGTGCACTGTCAGAGAGTTGGAGGAGAAGACCATAGGGACGTAGCGGGAGAGCAGACAAGCCATAAGACAAAGTTGTGAGTGGAAGATGGGTGGAGGTAGGAACATGTGTTGGAGCATTGAGGAAGCAGAAGTAGGAGAGAGGGATGGGAGAATAAAGGAAGTACAGGAAAAGTCCCCTTAGGCACAAGACCATTGTGACTCATCGAGGTGGTAAACGGGAAAGGGTCATTGGGGATGTAGAGTAAAGACCATGAGACAAGGTGGCAGGAAAAATACCCATACTCCGCATGTAGTGGCACTCTGATGGCCAGCCTCCTGATGGAAGCTCTGGGGTTCATCCTTTTACCATCTATCCTAGCTTCAGCCATGGTCCAGGTCTACTGTGCACTAATGGAGACCCCAGAGAACCATACAAGAGGTCTTCAAGAAGTCACAGATGAGAAGCAGGGGTCCAGAATCTACACAGCACTGAGTCAAGAAATAATCTTGGTAGACACAAACCCCTGAGACTGATTGACAGAGATTGGCCAATGTATACCTGGAAAGGACACAGGATTGAGAATTACTAAACACAAATATTTGTTTTGGACCTATAGGAAAAACTATGGCTTTGGTTCCATAGTGTTTCCCATTAGTTGACACACTTGTGTAATAATCCCTAATTTACCTGTATCTTTTTAAATGTAACATCTTTGTCTGCCACATATTGATCCTACTTGGCTTTGTAACACTCAATTAACTCCTCAAGGACTTTGTCCAAAATGTTGCTGGGACCTGGATAAGGGGAATGACTCAAAGATGTGCACCGCATCTACATCCAGAATAAAGATCAATTTGCAAATTAACTATTTGCATTGGACAGGGGTGAGGCCCTTACTAATTAGGAAAATCATTACTTCTTCCCTGTGATCCCAGTCCACCACGCCAGTTCCTGCATCAACAAAATTGTTGACCATCAGTTGAGACTTGGGAGGTATTCATCCTAAAGGTCTGAGGAACAACCAATATCTGGAGTCCTGTCATCATAATAAATCTGGTATCTCCCCTCCTGGACCTTTGAATGTTGGGTCTCTGCACCAGCAAGATTGACCCAGGAATGTGTATAATGTGTGGGCTGGGACACAGCATGGTAAGTTAGGATTCGGAGGGATTGAGAGGAACGGGTTATGGCTTCCCAATTAAGGTTGCAAGCGGGTATGAGGAACAGGGAGTAGTGGGTGATGATGGACCTGCAGTGAGTCATCACACACTGGGCCTCATTACGAGTAAGGAGGTAGCCATGCCGCTATATGCGGCATGGCTACCCCCATACCGGGGACCGGGTTCCTTGAATGGGGAAATAGCGGGCCATTCCGACCTTGGAGGGTCCGGTATTTCCCCATTCAAGGAACCCGGACCCGGTACATCCCCATTCCCATTTGAGCCCCCATAGGGCTCAATGGGAATGGGGAGGATGCTAACAAGGGGCCCATTAATGACGGGCCCGTTGTTAGCATCCTGGTCTACTCGTGGGACCCGCTAAGGACGCCTGGTTTTACCAGGTGGCCTTAGCAGGACCCGCGAGCAGACTTTGTAATGAGGCGGTAGGGGGTTAACGGCGCTGACAGCTCTACCAACACCGTTAACCCCCTAGTGCCTGGGTCGTAATGAGGTCCACTGACTCTTCACAGAGCCAATGATGAGTAAACTAGAGGAAATTAGACAATCATCTGAGCTGTACAGGTCAAACCATGCTGCTTTGAGAGTAGACCAATAGGGAACCTTAGTCTCTGGGGACATGCATACCCTACTTAAGTTCATAGTTGCATTCTCAGGGTTGGGCTTCTGATTCATATCCTGTTCTTCCTATCATGGACGCCATCTTTTCATGGTTGGCAACAAACAAACACATACAGAGCAAAGTTTAACACTATTTTTTCCACAAGGAAGGTTGAATTACCGCCTGCAGGAACTTTAAGGTGATCTCGGAAACAGAAAAGGGGAAGCAACTTATATCTAATGGTGTCACGGTGGCACAGTAACAGATTGGTGCAAAGTTGTAATCTAAGTGGACATGATGTTACAGTTGCAAGAATATAGCCCCTTCTGGTTAGTTACCAAATCACGCTATCGCAGGGCATTTATAGTGCCCCATCATGCTTTCTTGGCTGGTCCTTTGGCTGGTTCTGATATTGTTCTGGGCAGATGCATTTTAACCCTTTGGCCTTGGGTTGCCTTTGACTCAAGTAGTGCAGTAGCAGCAGGTTAATAAGGTAGCAGGCAATTCCTTCTGCCTTGAGGTCCTCTGGCTTTTGCCCAGCTTGGGGCTATAGCCCTGAGCAGACTACAGGAAAATATGTACTCCTCGCCTTCACTACACTTTCACCAGCTCTCCAACTCCGCTGAACTCCCACACTACATATCTACTTGTGCCTCCTTTAATATTGAGGTAGAGCATGTTAAAGTGACTCAATAAAGATTGGGATTTAGTATGTTCATAACTGAAGTGATTGGGCAGGTAGAGGGTGCAAAGGCAGTAGCCAAGGTCTTGAGTCAGACAATGTGGTCATGGAAGCTCCACAGCCACGTAGTGGAATTCTTTGGGTCTGCATGTTTGTTGATCTCTTCCGTTCCTGAAACCATGAGTGTCCTCACCCTCCGTCAGATTCCTATTGTTGGTGAGCATAATTGGAAAAACACAAACGGGACTGGGAGCCACTGGCCCACTTTCGATTGTTGCCTCACGCAAGCCTCCTGGAAAGTATTCAAAGCAAGCATGTGTAGGTGTCACTATATGCTTCTAAACTTCCCAGAGCTTCAGTCTACGGTCGCATAGTGTCATCCACGCATGTCCATCACTCAGGTTGCTGTACTCCTTCACAAACTGGGGATGGGCTTGAGGCTCCAGGCGAACCTCACATTCCACCTCCAAGAGTTGCATCAACAAGAGAGTGAATCACCCTGGCGGCAGGAGCCTCTGGATCCCTTCTTTTTTGGACCCCACCAAATGACTGTCACAATACCCATAGGTAGATCTATATATCTTAAAAGTAAGAAAGTCCTCTGCAGTGTACATAAATCACCAGGAGGTACAGTCATTCACAATCAATGTTCACCCCACTGTGTCCCAGGACTGTATAAAGTATTCTAACAAAGCAAGTCTGATCTAGTGAGATGACTACCGCCAGCCCACAGGGGGAGCAAGAAATAATATATTTGTTTTTAAATTTTTGTATACAGTTGATGCAAGAACCAACTTTTAAAAAAAGAGAATTTTCCACTTACACATCAATTATCTATTAGTTAGAAAGTACATGGAAGATTGAATTGACTTTCCTCCACAACAAAGAGGAATGGAAGATTACGCTCTCCGAATTTCCCATCATATATGTCCACCAGACCTCCTCCAGAGCTGTATTCATCTGTGTGCCTGCATTTCTAAATGCTATAATCCTTAAAGGTAGGAGCGCTTTGCAGTATAGTAATAAGTGCTTGCTGGTTTACACACAGTTATTACTACATAAGTGACACAGCCGGGCCTCCCGAGGGATGTTCTGCCAGGCACCATAAATTTCAAAAGATCTGACGCTGTTAAATTTGATTTTTAATTAGTCCCATATTGCATAGTTTCCTGCAAAGCACTCAATATACCCCGCCTCCCTGGTGCCAACGGCATGATATTCAGTGAAACGTAATGCCTGCGTCCTAACTTGGTAGTACACTGTTCATGTCCCTCCCGACGCTGCGAGATGATATCGTTCTTCAGTTTACTTCGTGGCCAATTTATTCTGTGATCCAGGTCACTTGATAATTGTGCAAGGCATATTGCCTTGGTGACACTACTAGAAGTAAAAAGAGGGGGTGTTTCACAGACTTAGTTAAGGTAATAGGATAATAGGAAAAGATCACCCATATATCTAGCAGGGAGGTGGGCACAATGATCTGGAGGTGCCCCAGATTCAGATCATGATAGCGATTATGTCATAATATGATAGATGGGAATTGATAAGATTTGTATCGCGATGGTTCCTGCTTGACAGCAGGAATTCGGAGGCAAGACAAGAGGGATCCCAGGACAACAGTGTCACAATGGTGGCTGCACCATAGTAAGGGATGTGCATGATGACACACATTCTTAATACACAGTAGAGCAATGGGATACTGTTCATACAGTTATTGGACAGGATTACCCAGAGTCTCCACATGCTCTCTGACAACTCTTGCCTTCTCTGATGTTCACCCATAAACGTGGTGCAGTCCTTTGTGGGGAGTTGACACTGCACGTCTTCTTTATCCTGGCTCTGCAACAGTCTCTTCATATCTCAAACATATGTTAGGGCATCACTGGGAATGATACTTACTCTCGCCTGTCTATGGTGTCTGCCCCATGCCCCTGGCGAAGTGAACACAGGACCTGGGCAATCAACTCGTGGTGTTGGCTGGTTGTTTGATCCCGCACCTTCTGCAGGAGGAGTGCTGTCGGAAGCTGGAAGTCCACAAAATACTCAGGTTGAGTGTAGTCTTCATCTTCAGCCTGGAAAAAAAGAAGGAACATAAAAGCTGTAAGGAAAGAGGGCAGACCAAAAGCCGTTGCACAGGTTCACTCATCTGTGAATATATTGCATAGGTCACATAGGTGGGTAGAGGGTTATAAACCTGCGACTGTCACTTACAAAGCAGGATTACAGGAACCGTATTTGTAGATACCAGCAAACCATCTAATGTGCCCATTTGTCTTACATCTGTAACAATCAAGCCCCAGCTCTCTCTTTGCCCTATGACTTTGATTACTCCCTGTTAGTAATTCTTGAATACCACTCCTGCCATGAGGCAATTACAACATTTAACACCTTTTCTGTAAAGAAGAACCTGTCTATGTTGCTCATGAGTCCCCACTTGACAAGTCTTATCTGGTGATACTGTGATGTATAATAACTCCTATGCAGCAATATGTTCCTTTAACCTCCTGTATTTATACATGTTAGCTATAGCTCTCATATCTCGCCTTTTCTGATGTAGCCCAGGGCCACCTCTTCACTGTGAATTTGTCCCTGCTAATTTGCCTGGTGAGGTCCAATCTATTGATCTACACCAGTGGTATTCAAACCTTTTCATACCGTGGTCCCCTCATCCCCCTTCAGTGCAAATATTGTTTCTGCCTCCCTCCTAGGAGTTGGCTCTCCCTAGGGGGCCCAAAGGATTTACAGGTGGGGGAGGGGGGCGGTTCCCAGGCTTTTAAAAAATAGGATTTTCTACTGCTCATATTTTCTATTAAAAGCAGTCACCTTATTCCTTTTTTATATTAAAAGCAGTCATCTTAATCCCTTTTTAAAGAGACTGCCCCCCTCCTCTCCGGACATCCTCTGGCCCCCCTGAGGGTTTGGGGGGCAGCCACTAATTTTGAAGACCACTGATCTACGCTATAAAGTTTTTCAGTCCCTGAAATCTGAATGGTCATGTCTAATCCCTGCTAAACTGCAATTTGGAATTTGATTACTGCTAATATGCACTTTGAGTTTAACACCCCTGCCAGCTTGCGCTGTGAGGATTTTGCCCTGTGCTGACAAGCGCTGCTGTGGCCGCGACATGGACAATGATATTTACACCCAGCAGGAAAGGAGGAGTAGTAGGAGCTGGGAGGCTGGCTGAAGCAGCAGTAGCAGAGGAGAAGCACAAGGCTGGCAAATCACAAGAACGTGGCAGAATAGAAGGGACACCAGAGCGTGTAGACAGCAGATTTCACCTGCAAGCTCAGAGAGTCCCTTTCTTCCAAACTCGTAAATGCAACGGTTGCATTGCAAAAGACGTGCAGGAGGCTGATTTTTCACCCATATAAGCCTTGTTGCTGTGATTGCGAAGCCGTGGAAGTGCAGGAGACCAAGGCCAGAAGCAGAAGGCAAGCCAAGGGTCTCGGGAGAAAGGGAAGCTCTCACATCAAGTGGCCAGACCAAAGTCACCCATGGTGGAGAAAGGTGTGGGTCACCAGCGAGCCAGAAGTAGTAGAAGAGGCAGAGGAAGTTGGGGAAAAAGTGCAACCCACAAAACCAGTGTCATTGAAGCCGGTGAGTGAAGCACAGAGTTCAGATACATTCGCGAGCGTTGCCGGTAACTGTAGCCAGCTCCTAAATGACTCCGTCTGGCTGAAAGCGAGTAAAAGCTATTTGGTATATTCAAACTTCTATTAAACAATTCACTTGTAATACTTGCGCTTGCCGTGAAAGCTTTGATGCTCACCCGAGAAAGAAAATGCAATGAATCCATTGTTGAACACTTTCTAACTTGTTGCTGATTAACAGCGGGGGTGTCCTTAATTGTGAAAAGGAACGCTTTATAGACCATTTCTGGATTCCTAACATTGACGTTATATGAGTTACAAGTAACAAAGAGTGAAAACTCCATCAAAACAAGGTCATGTGTACCCAATTGTGTTTCCCAATGGAAGTCAGAGTTGCATCCTTTACCATTACATGGGAATACAATTCCTCATTCAACTTCAAACTGTAAATTCTATCTGAAAGAGAGGTCATGTGTGCCCAATTGTGTTTTCACTTGAAGGACTGAACTCTATACAGTATCCAGAAGTGCCACTCATTCTATTTCAAATAAGTAAAGACTCTAAAGTACTGAAGGAGAAGACCAAGCCATTATGCATCCCCTTTTCATAGTGAAACCAGTTTTGAGTTAAAGAGCCATCCAACTACACTGTGAAGTTGTTAACAGCAAGTCGCCTAAGAAACAAGTACTCCATTGTTACCTGAAGATGAAAGAGTGGCACAAAGCTTCTGGCTGATAACTGACAGAAAGGTGGGTACAAAGCTTTTGTAGGGGAACCAAATGCTTGTGGAGAATACTCTGCAGTAGAATACAACCTGTGGTGTGAAAGACTGCTGAAGCTAGAAGAGAGAGTCTTATGAGTAGAAGCAGGTTGTTCTTGTGGTAGTTAGACAGACTGAAGAGGCAAATTGGCTGCCTCTTTTAAGAAAGCAATTGAACGGAAGAGTGCCTTTCCTACCCAATGAGGTTGAAGTGTCTTGTCGAAATCTACCTAAATATTTCAAAGGTACTGAAGTAGTAGTAGTAATACCTGACCTGTGGTGGTATATGAAGTCAACAGATGTTACAATGAAGTGGTTGAAGCAGTAACGTACTCCGAGACAAAGGTGACTGTTCTCATAGTACCAAAAGTAGTCTTGAAATTATTGACATTGAAGAATATTACACTTTCTTTTGAACTGTGGCAATTTATCTTGAAGAAGAGACAATTTATCATCATAACCAGGTTACCTCTGGTGCAATTTCTTTTCTGGAAGTTGGAAGGGGATCTTTTCATCCAGGAACAAATTAGTTGTTACCAGTGGATTTGTGTTTGTTGAACGTTTGCTTAGACTTTGAGCTCTCATGAAATGGTTAAAAAAAAAAACGTATTTTCTTTAGTTTAACATTTTGGGAGTGGACTTTGTATCCTGGGGGAAGGCATCTTACTCAGGACAGGAGATGTCCATTCCGATATTGTGCTGATATTTTTTATTATGTAATGTAACTTTATAATTTCCATTGTAGGTTTGTTGTTTAGTGTGATGGCCAGTTTTCCCATGCTAGAGAATGTTCTCTTAGCCTTTAGACTAAGTAGGGAATGTCTCTGTAGAGTAGGGAAAGCAAGGTGTTTTCTTTATTTAAATTTCTTTAATAAAATGGTATATTTTGAGAAAACTACAAGCAGTTGTTTGCCTCGCATTACTGACCCCTCACACTACCTTCTCCAAGATTACTTTTCCCATAACCCCCCACACCTGCCGGAGCAGCCTCACTGGCAGTCTACACACTATGGGAGAAGGGGCATCAAGACAGCAGAACACGAGTGGCAGAGACGCTCAAAGAGTTAACCCACACCACAAAGCAATCGAAAGAACCCACCATTCATGCTAGACACCAACCAGAAAATCTCCAGGAAGCACCAACCATGGTACTGTCAAGACCACCCACCTTGTACCTCACAAAATACCTTGCAGGGGGACAGTAACAAATGTATTTCACGAAGAGGCACCCATCAGGACTGCCCTTTGTCGTCACCCTTTTTATTTTCATTATCCATGGAGCTTCTAGCGTATGGGAATTAACAATATTTAGTAAAGTGACAGGTTTCTAAGTAAATGCCACAAAATTAGGACATTTTTAATTTGACGGTACCCACATGTGGACAAAAAAAGGTTGGAGAATCTGGCCCCTTTTCAATGGGTATATACATCTTTTGGATAGCTTGGAATTAACATCACTCCCCACATCTCCTAACTTCATATAGCAAATTACATTTTGCTCAATGGAGCGATCAAACAAAAGGCCTATATGTGATAGGCTTGAGGGCAGAGGCGTGCAGACAAAGTGGAGGGGAGAATAGTGCACAAGAGATGGGAGTGTAAGGAGTCCTGCAGAAAAAGAAGGATATGCAATAACTACAGACAAGCAACAAAGGCATTAACAGAAAGAGGCAGGAATGCAATGAGACAAATACGCTAAGTTCCCACTTTGGGTGTATGCAGAATGGGAGAAGAGTTTCCCACTGATCAGTTGAAACTCTAGCCTTCTGAGCTGGTTGTTATTAGAGGGGCCCACACTGAATGCTTATGGAAAGGAGCAGCAGGAGTAGGCGTCTCTGGACGCTAAGGCAGGAACAATGAAACAAAACTCACAAGACTGAAGCCTGTACAGGTTCAGCAAGAACAGAACAGTGTCTGCTCCCTGAAACAGCAATCGGCACACTGTTTACAAATATGGCACAATGGACAAGACTGAGATGCGAAAAAGGAAAAGGGCAGTGATTGTCTGCCGGGAAACCAAGCAGCCAAATTCTGTCCGAAGGAATGACACAAACACAAGTGAGGACAATAACAGCAACAGAAATATCGAGAGAAAGAACAGAAAGAGAGAGTGAGCAAGGTTCAGGATAGATATCAAGAAGAAAGAGCACAGGCAAGAAGTCAAGCATCCAAGCACGAGAGTACAGGAGACTGGAACGACAGACTG